>NC_084740.1:39936972-40024472 GCF_033978785.1 Entelurus aequoreus
GGAGGCTGTCAGGTTGCCGTGGTAGCAGCCTCCGGTTTCTCTTGCCGGCTGTCGCGTGTGTGTGTGTGTGTGTGTGTGTGTGTGCGTGTGTGTGTCAGGTATCGAACACGTGAACAGACGCGAGGGAAGGACGTGGTTTTGAGGACTAAAGTCGCACGCTGCGCAGGTCGACGGTTGCCGCCTTTTCGGCGCTGCTGGGTGACGATGGCAACCTTCATCCATCTTTGATCGAGGAGAGGAAAGGACGCGTCGGGAAGGAAAGGAGGCTGAAGGAGACAGGAGGGAGGATGAAGGGAGTGAGAGTCTAAAGCTGGCGTCTGGTAAGAATCTTTTTTTTTTTTTTTTACGTCTGCTGGCGCTGACCATGACACCCCCTAACCCCCGCATCAGGTGACTGTCAGTTCATAAAAACATGAAATAGGATTTAATCATGTGTCCAAACGTCTCAGCTGTGAGTCATCAGACGCTGACTGCGTGTCGACCACCTGAGCGGACGCCATCGGCGGTCAGGGTCAAAGGTGACCATGGCGGCCATCACTAAGACAAATTTGACCCCCCCCCCCCCCCAATACACACACAGACAATCGGCGTCGGCCAGGAAGCATTACATCATGCTTCCCCTGAGAGATGCTGCTGTTGCTAGGTTACAGTTGCCTGACTTCCTGTTCCATTTTTAGAGAGCCGGGAGTGGGGAGGGGAGACAAAGATTCGGTCAGAATGAAGAACGCTCGATCGAACTAAAACTAATTCCGGATTCGACACGTTTTTGACGAGAAAATGTCGCAAAATCCCTGTCTCATGTCAATTTACCGGCCGTCTCGGAACAATAATCCACACACTCATAAAAAAGCCTACTTTTGACACCGTAACAAAAATATTCTGTAAAATTTACGTTAAAAAACTGGCAGCTCAGAATTGACAATGTTTTCAATACAGATTTAGTCAATTGAAAAACTGTACCACGGTTATTCTTCACGGCAACATTTTGGCAAAAGTTTACCATAAAAACTACGGTAGATTTTCTTCGGCTTACCCGAGTCGTGGCGCGGTGGCAGCAGCCTAAGCAGAGAAGCCCAGACTTCCCTCTCCCCCGCTACTAGGTCGTGAGTTCAAACCCCGGCCGAGTCATACCAAAGACTATAAAAATGGGACCCGTTACCTCCCTGCTTGGCACTCAGCATCAAGGGTTGGAATTGGGGGTTAAATCACCAAAAATGATTCCCGGGCGCGGCCACCGCTGCTGCTCACTGCTCCTCTCACCTCCTAGGGGGTGATCAAAGGTGATGGGTCAAATGCAGAGAATAATTCCGCCACACCTAGTGTGTGTGTGACAGTCATGGGTACTTTAACTTGAACTTTACTTCATCCAGCTCCTCCCGGACATAGTCTCCCCAACGTGTCCTGGGGCTTTCCCCTTGCGGTCGCAGAGGCAAAAATAGACACAGGAGGAGTTCGGGGAAGCCATGGGAAACGACTCCTCGGACGGCTTCGAAGAGATTCTGGACCACCATCCGCCGCCTCAGGAGGGCGAAGCAGTGCACTGTCAACACCGTGAAAAGTGTGTGCTGCTGACCTCGACTGCGGATGTTGTGGATCGGTGGAAGAAATACTTCGAAGACCTCCTCAATCCCACCAACACGTCTTCTAATGAGGAAGCAGTGCCTGGGGACTTTGTGGTGGATTCTCCTATTTCTGGGGCTGAGGTTGCAGAGGTAGTTAAGAAGGGTGGGAGAGATCCGCCCAGAGTTCCTTAGGGCTCTGGATGCTGTGTCGTGGTTGACAAGACTCTGCAGCATTGTGTGGACATCGGAGACGGTGCCTTTGGATTGGCAGACCGGGGTGGTGGTTCCTCTATTTAAGAAAGGAAACTGGAGGGTGTGTTCCAATTATTGTGGCATCACACTCCTTAGCCTTTCCGGTAAGGTCTATTCAGGTGTACTGGTGAGGAGGCTACGTCCGATAGTCGGACCTTGGATTCAGCAGGAGCAGTGTGGTTTTCATCTTGGTCATGGAACTGTGGACCAGCTCTACACTCTCGGCCGTATCCTTGAGGGTGCATGGGAGTTTGCCCAACAAGTCTACATGTGTTTTGTGGACTTGGAGAAGGCATTCGACCGTGTCCCTCGGGAAGTCCTGTGGGGAGTGCTCAGAGAGTACGGGGTATCGGACCGTCTGATTGTGGCGGTCCGCTCCCTGTATGATCGGTGTCAGAGCTTGGTCCGCATTGCCGGCAGTAAGTCGGACCCATTTCCAGCGAGGGTTGGACTCTGCCAGGCTGCCCTTTGTCACCGATTCTGTTTACTACTATTATAGACAGAATTTCTAGGTGCAGTCAGGGCGTTGAGAGGTGCCAGATGTGGTCCTGCTGGCTTAATCTGACCAGGATCCTCAGCTCTCACTGGATCGGTTTTCAGCCAAGTGTGAAGCGACTCGGATGAAAGTCAGCACTGTCCATGATTTTTTCCCCGGGAAAGGGTGTTGTGCCATTTCCGGGTTGGGGAGGAATTCAAGTACCTTGGGGTCTTGTTCATGAGTGAGGAAAGAGTGGATCGCGAGATCGACAGGCAGATTGGTGCAGCGTCTTCAGTAATGCAGACCCTGTATCGATCCGTTGTGGTGAAGAAGGAGCTGAGCCGGAAGGCAAAGCTCTCAATTTACCAGTCGATCTACGTTCCCATCCTCACCTATGGTCATGAGCTTTGGGTTATGACCGAAAGGACAAGATCACGGGTACAAGCAGCCGACATTAGTTTCCTTTGTCAGGTGGCGCGGCTCTCCCTTAGAGATAGGGGGAGGAGCTCAAAGTAAAGCTGCGACTCCACCACATGGAGAGGAGCCAGATGAGGTGGTTCATCTGGTCAAAATGCCCCCCGAACGCCTCCCTGGGGAGGTGTCAAGCACCAAGTAATGACTAAGAAATTGGCAAAAAAAAAGTTAGCATGCTCACATGTCAACGTGAACATGCTAACAGCTAACGTGTCACACACCAAGTTTTATGACTGAGGTACGCTGGCAAAATTGCTAAAGTTAGCATGTTAATGTTGGCATGCGTTAGCTAATGTGCCAACGTTAACATAACAGTTAGCATATGCCACGAAATAGGTTAGAAGACTAAGGTGTGTGGCGGCAAAATTTGCTGGAAAAAGTTAGCACGCTAGTGTTAGAATGCTAACGTTAACGAAACGTTTTGAAGTTTGAACGGGATCAATCAGACGAACGATGTGGGAGTCATCGGCGGACCAAAACGCTACGGAACTATAATAATAAATGGATGAATTTTGTTGTAGCGTAACGTGTGACTGCTTTATCCAACCATTATAATTAGAGATGTCCGATAATATCGGACTGCCGATATTATTAAGATTAAAGATTAAAGTACCAATGATTGTCACACACACACTAGATGTGGTGAAATTTGTCCTCTGCATTTGTCCCATCCCCTTGGGGAGCAGTGGGCAGCAGCGGCGCCGCGCCCTGGAATCATTTTGGTGATTTAACCCCCAACTCCAACCCTTTGTTGCTGAGTGCCAAGCAGGGAGGTTATGGGTCCCATTTTTATAGTCTTTGGTATGACTCGGCTGGGATTTGAACTCCAACCTACCGATCTCAGTCAGCCGATAAATGCTTTAAAATGTAATATCGGATATTATCGGTATCGGTTTCAAAAAGTAAAATTTTTGACTTTTTATAACGCCGCTGTACGGAGTGGTATACGGACGTAGGGAGAAGTACAGAGCGCCAATAAACCTTTGCGTGCCGGCCCAATCACATAATATCTACGGCTTTTCACACACACAAGTGAATGCAATGCATACTTGGTCAACAGCCATACAGGTCACACTGAGGGTGGTAGTATAAACAACTTTAACACTGTTACAAATATGCGCCACACTGTGAACCCACACCAAACAAGAATGACAAACATTTCGGGAGAACATCCGCACCGTAACACAACATAAACACAACAGAACAAATATCCAGAACCCCTTGCAGCACTAACTCTTCCGGGACGCTACAATATACACACCCCCACCCCTCAACCTCCTCATGCTCTCTCAGGAAGAGCATGTCCCAAATTCCAAGCTGCTGTTTTGAGACATGTTAAAAAAAATAATACACTTTGTGACTTCAATAATAAATATGGCAGTGCCATGTTGGCACTTTTTCCCATAACTTGAGTTGATTTATTTTGGAAAACCTTGTTACATTGTTTAATGCATCTAGCGGGGCATCACAACAAAATTAGGCATAATAATGTGTTAACTCTACGACTAAGTATCGGTTGATATCGGAATCGGTAATTAAGAGTCGGACAATATCGGAATATCGGCAAAAAAGCCATTATCGGACATCTCTAATTATAATAATAAAAAATGTAAAATACATCCTGCACGCAGTTCAGCAAAGACAACATGCCACCAAATGAACAAATGTTATTAAGTTTTGTAGATCAGTGCTTATTCTGATGTTTAGGCCTGCAGAAGGTTTTGATGCCGGGAGGACCTCCCCACACTTTTTAGTAGCAATGAGAATTAAATCCACAGTTTGTATGGCAAAAATCAAACATGGATCAAATATATATATATTTTTAAATCAGATCTTAAACTGAAAAACTGGCAGCTCAAAAACCTAAAAACAATTAGAGCTCCCTATAGTGGTTAATTTATGTAACTACTTTTTAAGTCTGTGAACTGAATTTATTCATTTATTTATTTTTTTACATCACTTTATGCTAACAATATCATTGACTAAACAATTGTCAGCAACATTTGTGTTTAAAAATTCAGTAGGTAAAAAAAAGAAGTTAAAAACAATTTAGTTAAATTTTGCAAATGTCATTTTTAAAACATATTTTGCTCATATTTAAAGGCCAACTTCCTGTTCGTTTTCAGGTATGGGTTCTTGAAACTTTTTCGTGCGTCCAATCGCGATCAACGTCTCCAGCGATATTTGTCTCGATATGTGAAACTGGTGGGAGAGGCTATTTTTTTTATTACTCATTTCAAAGGTGGAGCCAATTTAAACATTTTATTTTGAGTCACCCCAAAATATAAAAAGGTCACATGACATCCTTGGCGTGCGTGTTTGTTCCTAAAACTAACAAGTCGCCTTCAGATTTGCTGCTCCATGGACATGGAATGAATAAAAGGATCTGAGGTTACCTGAACTCATCACTTTGGGGGAATTTCAGGCCATTTTAAAGGATCGAGAAACTTTATTTGGCACTTGTTTTTATTCAAACATTTTGTTTTTCCTATTGGTGTTTTTTTATATTAATGTCTTAAGTCATTTGTTCTTTAACTGTAGTGTGTGACTGCTCCTGATTTTTTTATTCTATTTAATTATGAAACATGTTTTTGCCGCCCTCTTGGACAGATTTTAATCTCAATTAGTTTTTACCGGATTGAATAAAGAACAATTTAAATGAAATTAGACTTTTTTTTTTGCCATATCTCGGGACATTTCCTGCATTTTGAAGGCATCAAAAAGATGTTGATATAGGAAGAATAATAAACACACATCCAATTAAATTTGGCCTCTGCTGTGTTTGCTCCGCTGCTCGGCCTTTAAAAATTAAGCGACATAAATTCAGTGTCCCAAAAATTTTTTTTCGTAATAAAAACACGAACCAACCTCAATAGGTACGGCTTATTTATGTGAAATTTACTGTTTTTATAGTAATGCACTGTAAAAAAAATAAAAATTATTTTTTTAAATCCCGTGAATATCTACATATTTTTTTACAGTGTACAAAGAACATCTATGAAGACCTTTCAATATATAAAACTCTATTCTTCCCAGCTGCTGCAGGAATCATGACGTCTCAAGAGGAGGCTTCGTCCTTCCGCAGGTTTTTCCGCTATGTAGAGGACAGCTGCCTTCGAGCGTACGACGATCTAGTCATCCAGAACGCGTCGGACATTTCCCGAGAGAGCGACCGCATTCGCAACAAGACCAACTGGACTTACTTGCAGGAAAAAAAACAGAAGAAGCGCCAAGGAGAAGAAATCAAACGGTACGCTTTTGTTATATTTGGGCTTAGCGAGTTTGGTCGCCTGCGACGATGTGGCGACTTGTCCAGAGTGTACCCCGCCTTCCGCCCAAATGCAGCTGAGATGGTCTCCAGCTAGGGGTGTAACGGTACACAAAAATTTCGGTTCGGTACATACCTCGGTTTAGACGTCACGGTTCAGTATATTTTCGGTACAGTAAGAAAACAACAAAATATAGATTTTTGGGTTATTTATTTACCAAATTTGCAAAATCTTCCACCAAAAATATTTTTCTTAGTGGAATATTTGATGTGAAGTAATGTGAACCTTGGATAGGTCAATAATTCATAATAACATTGATTTTGGTTCAATATTATGTTTTGAGCAATGACAGTTTGAAAGAAAAAAAAACAGCTTTGTTTTATTAGTCATTTTCTAAATTATATTTAACCTTTAAGCTTTTTTATTTCACTTTTATGTTTTTGTTTATTTAATAGTATTTTTAGAATGTGCCTTGGGCCTTTAAAACATTAGCTGTGGACCGCAAATGGCCTCCCGGGCACACTTTCGACACCCCTGCTATAGATAATACACAATTAAATGTGATAAATCTATGGATAAAAAGCAGAGCCTGGCGACGCATGCGCGTTTATCATAACTCTCTCTCTCTCTGCCCCTCCCTCACCAATGCTGCCGCGCGCACAATTTGTTTTGTTTTTAACCCCTTCTTAACCCTGAACGTACATTGAAAATACACGCAACCCTAACTCAAAATGCCGGACATTTGAGGCATTTAAGAAACTCCGCCCTGACAGCTCCGCAAAAGAGGACATGTCCGGTGAAAAGAGGACGTATGGTCAGTCTATCCTAGCCCGTTAGCTGCTAGCATGCTGTGTGTTGTGCCTCGGTGTGCATTGTTTACACAACGTGCGGTACGCTACTTAATGTGTCCGTGTGGAAACTCGTTCGGTACACTTCCGAACCGAATCGGAACCCCCGTACCGAAACGGTTCAATACCAATACACGTACCGTTACACCCCTAGCTCCAGCACCCCCCCGCAACCCCAAAAGGGACAAGCGGTAGAAAATGGATGGATGGAGTTTGGTCGCCAGAATGACAAGTTCTTAATGATCTCAACTGAAAGACTCAAAAATAATCCAAATACCATATTTTCCGGACTATATAGTGCACCGATATATAAGCCACACCCACTAAATTTTAGGAAAAAAGAATTTCCCCATATATTAGCCACACTAAGTCGCAGATATATATGTTGTGAAATTAGTTATTTAGTCTTAGACAAACTTTAATGATCCACAAGGGAAATTGTTCCACACAGTAGCTCAGTTACAATGATGGAAAGTGTAAGGATGGAAAGGACAATGCAGGTATAAATAGACTAAATATAGCAATATAAAATATAACATATACGTAATATATCTACAGTATATTATATATACTGATATATTATATTATGTCTATATCATATATACCAATGTTTTTCAACCTTTGAGCCAAGGCACATTTTTTTGCGTTGAAAAAATCCGGAGGCACACCACCAGCAGAAATCATTAAAAAACAAAACTCAGTTGACAGTAAAAAGTTGTTGTCGTAATTGTTGGATATGACTTTAAGCCATAACCAACCATGCATCAATATAGCTCTTGTCTCAAAGTAGGTGTACTGTCACCACCTGTCACATCACACCATGACTTATTTTTAGTTTTAGGCTGTTTTCCTGTGTCTAGTGTTTTAGTTATTGTCTTGCGCTCCTATTTTGACGGCTTTTTTTTGGTATTTTCCTGTAGCAGTTTCATGTCTTCCTTTGAGCGATATTTCCCGCATCTACCGTACTTTGTTTTAGCAGTCAAGAATATTTCAGTTGTTTTTATCCTTCTTTGTGGGGACATTGTTGATTGTCATGTCATGTTCGGATGTACATTGAGGACGCAGTCTTTGCTCCACAGTAAGTCTTTGCTGTCCTCCAGCATTCTGTTTTTGTTTACTTTGTAGCCAGTTCAGTTTTAGTCTCGTTCTGCATAGCCTTCCCTAAGCTTCAATGCCTTTTTTTAGGGGCACTCACCTTTTGTCTATTTTTGGTTTCAGCATTAGATATGGAAGAGTATTACACGGTTACTCTGCCGAGCTCTAGACAGTTCAGACACTCAACAACAACACATAATTGGCAGACTATAATTACTGGTTTGCATAAAACATTTTTAACCCAATAGGAGTAATTAGATAATCTCCCACGGCACACCAGACTGTATCTCACGGCACACTAGTGTGCCACGGCACAGTGGTTGAAAAACACTGATATATACAATACATAACAATTACCATGTACAATATTACAGTATATTTACACAGAAATATTTTATAAATGTTTAATTACATATCTTAATTGTTTCCAAACACGGCAGTAAAACGTCTGATCAAACAAAACAGAAGTCATCATCATGCACCCACTAGCTGTGCAAGCTAGCTCTCCAATCAGCTAAACAGATGTTTTGGTGAATTTACCGGGGAATTTGTGAAAATGAAACAATACAAAATGCCAATATAAGTTAATAATACTAACACAGACACTTGCAAACGTGTTAGCATATTAGCTAATGCTAACGACGCTAGCTTGATTACATGACGATAGCGCGTACAAATATGCATGAAAACACTCCTGCAGACATCACACATGGGACGGTTTAGAAAGCAAGAATTGTTTTAGTTATATTGTAAAATCTACAAACGTTGCTTGAAGTGACGAATGAAGAATCCACACGAGTAGAAACGCTATGGACAACTAGAAGACAAATGGCAATTATACTTCCGGTTGAAAGCTCTAAACAGGAAAAACACTGCACCGCCTGCAGTGAGCAAACTCGTCCAAAGGATGGCGCCATAGCCCAAACACCTTAGCGGTGTTTTTGTTAAACTATTGCATTATGGCCATCAGCAAAGAAAAAGCCCTAAATTAGCTGCACTGTTTTAGAAAGCGTGCAGTGTCGGGAAAAAATAGCGGCTTATAGTCCGGAATTTACGGTAATTGCTCACTCAGGCTCCTCCTACAACCCCCGGCAAAAATGATGAGTCAGCAGACTTGAGGGATGTTCAGTTGTTTCATTTTGTAGAAAAAATATAACAGACATGACAATCGTTTCAAACGACAACTTTCTGGCTTTAAGAAACACTAAAATAAAACAAAATAAATAGTTTAATTTTTACATCAAGCAGAGTGAAACAAATAACTCAATTCTAAGGGAAATATGGAATGACCCTGTAAATGTTCCATTCCAACCCAACACCTGCATTGGGTTAAATGTGGTCATTAGTCTGCAGTTAAAAAGGAGTGTTCACACCTTTGAGAGCAGTTGCAGCAGGTGGATAGACATGAATCATGGCTCCAACACGAGAGTCGTCCGTTGAAACAAAGGAGAGGAATACCAAAGTTCTTCAAGAAGGTCAAATGTTGCAAAAGATGTTGATTGTTCAGTCAGCTGTGTCTAAATTGTGGACCAATTCCCAACAACATGGGAAGCATACTGGTAGACCAAGGAACAGGTCCTGAAAACGGAAAATAAAGAGCAAAACAAATCAACATAACTGGTGTTTTTGAACAGGAAGAACGCGCTTAAAAGGGGAAATGAGATTTAAATACAGAAAAGCTCAACCAAAGCCGTCATTAACATCTCAACATTAAAAACAAGGTTCCAGTGGTGGACTTTGGATGAAAGTCATTCAGGTATACATTTGCATTGGGCAAAGTGATGATGTTGGAACTTTAGTTTTGGTTCCAATGACATTTATGAAGACGACTGCCTGAAGAAAACAGGCACATTCCCAGTCACTGATGACACGTGCTACATGTCAGCTAATGATGGCTGCCATTATTTCTTCAATAATTGACTTTGTGTCTTTAATTCCAACAATGGAAAGGACTTTTGGGGATGGCATCATTTTCAAGATGCTAACGCATCTAGCCACAGAGCTAGGCGTGTTACAACCTCTCTGGAAGAAAGTTAAAGTTAAAGTACCAATGATTGTCACACACACACTAAGTGTGGTGAAATTTGTCCTCTGCATTTGACCCATCCCCTTTTTCACCCCCTGGGAGGTGAGGGGAGCAGTGAGCAGCAGCGGTGCCGCGCCCGTGAATCATTTTTGGTGATTTAACCCCCAATTCCAACCCTTGATGCTGAGTGCCAAGCAGGGAGGTAATGGGTCCCATTTTTATAGTCTTTGGTATGACTCGGCCGGGGTTTGAACTCACAACCTACCGATCTCAGGGCGGAAACTCTAACCACTAGGCCACTGAGTAGGTGAACGATACATAAGGTCCATGTCACGTCCTGCAATGGGGCATGTGAGGTGGAAATGAAAGAAAAATGGTGGATGCCAAGACTCCAACCTGCAAAACCGACCTGACAACAGCAATCAGAGAAAGTTGGAGCAAGACTGATGAAGAGTTCTGTTGTCACTCGTTAAATCCATGCCTCAGAGACTGCAAGCCAGAGGTGGTGCAACAAAGTACTAGTGTTTTTTCTTTGTTCTTCACTTTGCTTGTCCCAAAAATTAAACTGATAGCTACAATTTATTTTCTTGATTTCTTTTAGTGGTACTTAAAGCCAGAATGTTGTCATGTCTGTCATCCAATGTTTCCCCTACATATTTAAACAACTGAATGAAAATTCTCCAAGTTTGCCGATTCATCATTTTATCAGTGGGTTGTAGTTAAGGGACTAGATTGTTTAGCCGTATGATAACATAGATGCTCTACAAAAACCAAGGTAACACAGTAACAACATCAGGCTCCATAACCCACTTCGGACGCATTTCATAAATGTTGCTCTACATTTATTTAGGACCGATGAAGAGGTTGCTGGTACAACAGAGACCACGCACTCCGGGAAACATTTCCGAATGGGTTTCATGACCATGCCGGCGCCACAGGACCGCCTGCCCACTCCAGGCCAGGGTTTCAGTGTTCGCTCGCAGTCCCTCAACTCGGTGGGCGGTGACGACGACGCCAACAACCGAAAACAACCGCCGCCCAAACCTAAGCGGGATCCCAACACCAAACTGAGTAGCAGCTCCGAGGCCCTTAACGGAGTCGCCATGACAGAAACTCAGGAGCAAGACGAAGGTGAACGCGACTCACAGGCTAGTTGGTCATCTTAAAGTTGATGTGTGGAGGTAACAGTGAAGCTGAGGCCAAAGAAGCCTTTGAAATGAAATACAGGACTGAGCAAAATCGGCCTTTAAAAACAAAACCACACGCAGACAACGGAACCCGCTTATGTTGAAAAACCGACATACAGTTCAACCAAATTACTGCAAAAGTTCTGTATAAAACGTCAACAAGATCCTTTGTCATCACCCATTGTCCTTGAGTCTCTGGACAGTCGCCATTGACGTCAGTCCCTCAGTCCAAATGGCGTCAACACAAACGGGTTTCACTGCAATCGTGGATATCAAACAATTAAAGGCCTACTGAAATGAAATTTTTGTATTTAAACGGGGATAGCAGATCCATTCTATGTGTCATACTTGATCATTTCGCGATATTGCCATATTTTTGCTGAAAGGATTTAGTAGAGAACATCGACAAAGTTCGCAACTTTTGGTCGCTGATAAAAAAAAAGCCTTGCCTGTACCGGAAGTAGCGTGACGTCACAGGTTGAAGGGCTCCTCACATTTCCCCATTGTTTACACTAGCAGCGAGAGCGATTTGGACCGAGAAAGCGACGATTACCCCATTAATTTGAGCGAGGATGAAAGATTTGTGGATGAGGAACGTGAGAGCGAAGGACTAGAGTGCAGTGCAGGACGTATCTTTTTTCGCTCTGACCGTAACTTAGGTACAAGGGCTCATTGGATTCCACACTTTCTCCTTTTTCTATTGTGGATCACGGATTTGTATTTTAAACCACCTCGGATACTATATCCTCTTGAAAATGAGTCGAGAACGCGAAATGGACATTCACACTGACTTTTATCTCCACGACAATACATCGGCGAAGCTCTTTAGCTACGGAGCTAACGTGATAGCATCGGGCTTAAATGCAGATAGAAACAAAAAAATAAGCCCCTGACTAGAAGGATAGACAGAAGATCAACAATACTATTAAACCATGGACATGTAACTACACGGTTAATGCTTTCCAGCCTGGCGAAGCTTAACAATGCTGTTGCTAACGACGCCATTGAAGCTAACTTAGCTACGGGACCTCGTCAGAGCTATGATAAAAACATTAGCGCTCCACCTACGCCAGCCAGCCCTCATCTGCTCATCAACACCCGTGCTCACCTGCGTTCCAGCGATCGACGGAGCGACGAAGGACTTCACCTGATCATCGATGCAGTCGGCGGCTAGTGTCGGATAGCGCGTCTGCTATCCAAGTCAAAGTCCTCCTGGTTGTGTTGCTGCAGCCAGCCGCTAATACACCGATCCCACCTACAGCTTTCTTCTTTGCAGTCTTCATTGTTCATTAAACAAATTGCAAAAGAGTCACCAACACAGATGTCCAGAATACTGTGGAATTTTGCGATGAAAACAGAGCTTTTTGTATTGGATACAATGGTGTCCGAATACTTCCGTTTCAACCATTGACGTCACACGCATACGTCATCATACATAGACGTTTTCAACCGGAAGTTTCGCTGGAAATGTAAAATTGCACTTTATAAGTTAACCCGGCCGTATTGGCATGTGTTGCAATGTTAAGATTTCATCATTGATATATAAACTATCAGACTGCGTGGTCGCTAGTAGTGGCTTTCAGTAGGCCTTTAAAAACAAACTGACCAATGTGCCACGAAACTTCGATTAATTCCAAACTGTGGATTCTGGGATTCGTTCAGTTATTCTAAACTTGCAGACATTGCTTGAGCAAAAGCTGGATTGAGACCTCCATGTAACTGCTAGACTTCAGCTTCCGGTTTCGGTTCCAAGCTTGTTACAGAGAAGTATCTGCAATGAGCCAATCTGTCCGCATGATGGTGCCGTTTCTACAAACGATAACAGTTAGCATGTTTAGCTTCCCAGGGTAAACTTGCTAACTTGTCGTTTTTCCACTTAAAGCTCACTTCCATTCGGGCTCTGAGGACTACAAGAGGACGCCTCCTCCCAAACCCAGACGGAACCCAAACACGCAGCTGAGCTCGTCCTTTGATGACACATATGTGTGTACTAATGTTGGCCACAAAAGGGCTCCCCCGCAGTGGGACAAGTCGTCCTCGCCGAGCCAGCATTCGGCTTCTGGAGACGACGCCGAGTCGGTTTACATCGAAATGATGGGGAATGTTCTGCGAGAGTTGAAGAGCCAAGAGGCGGCGGACGACGAGCAAAACGAATCTGTGTATGAGGAAATGAAGTACCCGGCTTCGGAGGACTCGGCCGTAGACTCGGATTCCTGTGTGTCGAGTCACTCTGGCTCTCTGTGCCACATCCCGCAACCTTTCCCCAACCTCTTGACGCACCGGCCGCCGTTGCTGGTGTTCCCCGCAGCCCCCGCTCAATGTTCCCCCAATTCGGACGAATCACCCCTGACCCCGGTTGACGTCACCCAACTGTCCATGTTGGAAAAGACCACTTCCAGCAAGTCAGGCGAACAATCCAGAAGTTCAAAAACCAGCGAAGACGATCGTCCCTCCACTTCCACCATAACTTCTTCAGGCCGATCTTCCGCCCCACCAATTCCGTCCAACGTGTACAAGTCCTCTAGCTCCTCCCATAATGGTTACGGGTACCCCCGAAGCCAATCGGCATGCCCCTCCCCTGTGAGCATAGCTCGCTCCCTAACTCCGCTCAACGTGAAGAGGCCACCGCCCTACGATGCCTTGATGGCGGGAGTCAATATGCCCGTTTCGTCCCCGGTATCAACACGGTCCCAAGAGGGCGGGGTAACGCACAAGAACTTGTCTCCCTACAGCTCCATGCAAAACCTGTCGGCGAGGTTGCAGACGCCAACCAGTCCGACGGACGAGTCCACCAACACCTCATATTCCTCCGGTAAACAGGTGTCCAGAAAGGGCTCAAGCAGCAGGAGAAGCAGGCAACGTGAAGGTATGACACAGTAGTTCTAATGCAGTACGGTAGTACTATTAGATGTTTTTAGAAATCAACGTGAAGCTACGACATAGTACTAATGCAGTACTATCAGAGGTTTTTAGAAATCAACGTGAAAGGTACGACACATAGTACTAATGAAGTACTATCAGAGTTTTAGAAATCATTGTGAAGGTGCGACACATGGGTTATACTTGTATAGCGCTTTTCTACCTTCAAGGTACTCAAAGCGCTTTGACAGTATTTCCACATTCACCCATTCACACACACATTCACACACTGATGGAGGGAGCTGCCATGCAAGGCGCTACCAGCACCCATCAGGAGCAAGGGTGAAGTGTCTTGCCCAAGGACACAACGGACGTGACTAGGATGGTAGAAGGTGGGGATTGAACCCCAGTAACCAGCAACCCTCCGATTGCTGGCACGGCCCCTCTACCAACTTCGCCACACCGTCCCCATAGTACTAATGCAGTACTATCAGAAGTTTTTAGAAATCAACGTGAAGGTACGACACATAGTACTAATGCAGTACTATCAGAGGTTTTTAGAAATCAACGTGAAGGTACGACACAGTACTAATGCAGTACTATCAGGTTTAGAAATCAACGTGAAGGTGCGACACATAGTACTAATGCAGTACTATCAGAAGTTTTTAGAAATCAACGTGAAGGTACGACACATAGTACTAATGCAGTACTGTCAGGTTTAGAAATCAACTTGAAGGTGCGACACAGTAGTACTAATGCAGTACTATCAGAGGTTTTTAGAAATCAACGTGAAGGTGCAACACATAGTACTAATGCAGTACTATCAGAAGTTTTTAGAAATCAACGTGAAGGTACGACACATAGTACTAATGCAGTACTGTCAGGTTTAGAAATCAACGTGAAGGTGCGACACAGTAGTACTAATGCAGTACCATCAGAAGTTTTTAGAAATCAACGTGAAGGTACGACACATAGTAGTAATGCAGTACTATCAGAAATTTTTAGAAATCAATGTGAAGGTACGACACATAGTACTAATGCAGTACTATCAGAAGTTTTTAGAAATCAACGTGAAGGTACGACACAGTACTAATGCAGTACTATCAGGTTTTTAGAAATCAACGTGAAGGTACGACAGTACTAATGCAGTACTATCAGGTTTAGAAATCAACGTGAAGGTGCGACACAGTAGTACTAATGCAGTACTATCAGAGGTTTTTAGAAATCAACGTGAAGGTACGACACAGTACTAATCCAGTGCTATCAGAGGTTTTTAGAAATCAACGTGAAGGTACGACACAGTAGTACTAATGCAGTACTATCAGAGGTTTTTAGAAATCAACGTGAAGGTACGACACATAGTACTAATGCAGTACTATCAGAGGTTTTTAGAAATCAACGTGAAGGTGCGACACATAGTACTAATGCAGTACCATCAGAGGTTTTTAGAAATCAACGTGAAGGTGCGACACATAGTACTAATGCAGTACCATCAGAGGTTTTTAGAAATCAACATGAAGGTGCGACACATAGTACTACTAATGCAGTGCCATCAGAGGTTTAGAAATCAACATGAAGGTACGACACATAGTACTAATGCAGTACCATCAGAGGTTTTTAGAAATCAACGTGAAGGTGCGACACATAGTACTACTAATGCAGTGCCATCAGAGGTTTAGAAATCAACATGAAGGTACGACACATAGTAGTACTAATGCAGTACAGTAGTACTATCAGAGGCTTTTAAAAATCAACATCTCAGGGTCTGCGGTTTTTGTCTCTGCAGGCGAGTCCAGGTCAGTCAGACCGGAGTGCAAGGACAGAGACAGTAACGGACGGTTCAGTCCAGTTTCCAGTCGGATGGGGAGATCTTCCGTTAGCCCGACTTTGATGTTTGCAGGATCGGGAGGTGAGGCTGTCGCTCCTCCATGTTTGTATTGAGTATTTAGAAAGCTGACCAGGACTCCTCGTTTTCGGAGACATTTTGAGAGCTAAAAATGTGAGTGGTCTGTAAACCTGGACTATACATCCATCTGTGTACGTGGTCTTGATTTGGGTCCAGCATCAATGGGAACTGGGTCTTACATTTCAATTCTCTAGCAAGGGTCCACATTTTTAAACATGGACTCCTATTTGATGCAGCCAGTATCTAAGTAACTCCACTAGAGAACATTGAAGTGAAGAAAGCAGTCCATAGTTTGTTAATATGTGTCTCCTCTTTTATACATTTGTACAACTTTTGCTCATTTCATTTTGTTTGGGAATTTGAAATGATTGCTGACAATGTATTCAAATGTTCTGAAATATTTTAAAACCTCTTTTAATCAAGTCCATATAATTATATTACAATCAGTTGAGGTTTTGGATTTGCATTTATTCCTGATTTTGACAATTTCCTTTCCTGTCACGTAGGAAGCCAGCAGTCTGAAGTTAGGAAGGCTGACATTTTCTCATAATCAAGCAAATGTTTGGGTGTTAATTTTCTTGCATTCTGTGTTCTTTAGAAGCCTCAAAATGTTCTACTTGATGGCTCTTCTGATTCACAACAAAACTTTGGCTGTTTTGCACAGGACATACCATTATTGTGCAAGAATGGACAGATTTGACGGTTTATTATCATCAGCCATATTTAATCCTGTAGTTTAGCAGAGTCAGCATATCCACATTAGTGTTTGGTGTCTGATTGTTGCCTGCAAATGACTAAAATGTTTGCTTTTTGGCAGAATCCAAGTGTGTGAGTAAACTGGGTCGCTCAGCATCAACATCAGGTGTGTCTTCACCTGGTTCCATGCCACATCATCCCGCCCTCAGCCAGGTAAAAAGCATGATACAAGTGCACCAATAAATTACACCTTTAACAAGATAATTTATTTCACTAAAGTGCTACTTTATAATAAAAGTCTTTTTTTTTGTTTTAGACTGAATTAAACTCCTGAAATCAAATACAATTTGCACAATTTTACTTATTTAAAAAGGGGAACTTTGCCCATCATTCGCAATCCTTATTTAAGACAAACACATTTCTCTTTTATGCATTCTAAGTCAAATAAAGGCTAGCAAAAGTCAGCTAACGATGGATATCACGGGATTCATGATGTCATTTGTCTATTGCGCCCACAATACTCCATTTACATGTTGTGACCTGAATATTAACCAAGTATGAGCAATTTTGTTATTATAAGCTCAAACGCCAAGGAACTACTTTTAGTGGCGCCTAGATCACAGGGCGCTAACTAGCGTATGCTGCTACATTGCCTCGGAGTTGGTGAAAGTTAATTCTAGATGATAAATCATGCCTCTCACCTGGATAGTAGAAGGTTGTGGACATAAACCGGCATGTTGGTTAACTTCGACATCCAACTTAGACCCAAAAAATGCACTCTCCGTGTAAACTGTATCGCTGTTGATCAAGCAAGGGACGGCGTGGCGAAGTTGGTAGAGTGGCTGTGCCAGCAATCGGAGTGTTGCTGGTTACTGGGGTTCAATTCCCACCTTCTACCTTCCTAGTCACGTCCGTTGTGTCCTTGGGCAAGACACTTCACCCTTTGCCTCTGATGGCTGCTTGTTAGCGCCTTGCATGGCAGCTCCCGCCATCAGTGTGTGAATGGGTAAATGTGGAATTACTGTCAAAGCGCTTTGAGTACCTTGAAGGTAGAAAAGCGCTATACAAGTATAACCCATTTATCATTTATAAGCGTGCGTTGCATTCGCGTGTGTGTGCGTACAGAAGCCGATCATATCTTGTGACTGGGCCGGCACGTTTTTAGAAGGGATGAAAAGCGGACGTGACGACAGCTCGTAGAGGACGTTAAAAGCAGTGCCTGTAAGGCACGCCCCCAAGACTGTGGAGTACGAGATATGACTGATGAACACCTTCGTTCGATAATGAAGGTTGCCTCAGCTCAAAGCCTGAGCCTGACATTAATGAACTAGCATCCAAGAAAAGATGGCAGGTATCTGGCTTAGGCACATCAGATTAGATCAGTGTTGCAAACTGAGCAGTTTAAAGTCCAGAATGGTTGATTTATTCATTATTTTATTTTCAAATTTATTAGCCTGTGGAAAAAGTTAATGTTGATATTTACCTCAGAAGGCTGCAAATAGAAAAGAGGCATTCAGTTTTTATTTAAAATTTGATATGCCATTGATATTTTTTAATTATTTTTATTAGTGAGAGCAGACATTGCACAGGAAGTGATTGTTTTATTATGTTTGTAGTTTTGTATATCTTGTTTAGCACTTAGCAATACTGCTACTTGCTGGATCTACTGATCCCTCAGATTCTAGAATTTGTAGGTCAGTCCTCATATTCAGGCTCAAAAATAGAAGTTTCTGGATCATCATTTGTTCCAATGTAGTGTTTGTTTTCTCTCATCAAGTCTTCTTCATTTGGATAAGGAAGATGATTAGAGCAGTGTTTCCCACACATTCATTTATTTGTGGCGGCCCGCCACGAAAGAATTAAGGTCGCCACAAATAATTTTTTTTTTTGTCCTGTCCAGCTTCTCAGGCAAATCATATAGTTGATGTAGATGCCCATATCGGCTGTTCAGATTTACTTAACAAAAGAGAAGTGTAGGATCAAGATTTTTGGAGCTCTTTGTTCAGTGGATCAGATGTTTGATGAAGCTTTGTGTCTATCTACCACCACTACTATTTTCTGTTTATTTGTTACTGACTGTGGCAGGACACTTCTGCCTCACTTTATGTTGCTGGTAAATAATATGGTTGTAGTAGTAGGCTAAAGTTAAATTATTTAGTATGCACTAATTAAAGGGGCAGAGCTTTAAGAGACATTTTAGCTTTTATATTTTTATAAGATATATTTTTGTAAGAGCCACAATTAATAAATATATTTCAGTGAATAACTTATAGTTCAAATCTGTATATAAATATGTACATAAAGTGTTGTAATTATATTGTAAAATGGATGGATGGATGGACGTTTAAAACAAAACTGTTATTAGTAAGTATACATTTTTTGAGCCTTTTTAGAGAAAATCATATTGTAGTAAATTATGCAAATTACTATATGATGCCATGGTGACCACGCCCATAGCCACGCCCCCACAGGTATCTTGGCAGTTTATGGGAAACACTGTAGAGGTATAACCACTATACAGCTGGGCAAGTGTTTAACAGCCAACTGACCAAGCTCTCGTCCACAGCTGCCAGACCACCATTCCCATTAGGATAGCGGTATATGGGATAGGATGTTATGATGTGGTTAGCAGTCTGCACCACACTCGCATGCCGCAGATGAAGCCATACCTTATTTGCACATAGTTGAGCAGAGGAGGCAAAGGCGATTAAGCCTGACCCAAGCAGGCCTGGGAAAGCCTATTCCCCGGTGGTGATGTACTGGCCTCAGGGATGTAATCATGGAGAAGGTGCCTAGGCTTCAGTGCTCGGCGTGCAAGAGACAGTGTGGCTCTATTGCAACGAAGCTCAGATGGTTGAATACCTGCTAAGATGGAAAGATTGTCTGTTGGTGTGGGACGCAGGCATCCAGTCACTAAATGCAAAGCGTCGTTAATCAGCTTATCTATGAGACGAGTGTGAGCACCATGTCACCAAGCAGGTGTGCAGTACTCTGCAGCAGAGTGGACCAAGGCAAGGGTTGCTGTAGGAAGTGTAACACCGCCAGCACCCCAGCTAGATCCAGCCAGTCGTCTCAAAAGCCCAAGGCGCGTTGGCTTTTTGCGCAGTGACTCCAGGTGTCGGCGAAATGTGAGTGCCCTGTCCAACTTAATGCCGAGATATGTTTGTTCGGCAGAAAAGGTTAGACAATGTCCTTCAACAGCGATGCTAAGCCTCCCTGTTGTAAAGGTGGAACGGCTGCCGTCACCGTTTCGGTTACACTGAGCTTCAACTTCCATTTCTGGAGATAAGTGGATAAGGTCGCCATGTCCTGGGTAAGAGATCCCTTCAACTCCTGCCATAATTGCCAAGTCGTCTGCATATACAAACTTGTTGGCAGTTGTTACATGTGTAGATGTTAAATAAGAGGGGAGCCATGACTGATCCCTGAAGGACGCCCTTTCGGAGACGTCGCAACTTGCTTTTTGGGCCATCACCAGTGGTAAGGGTGAAACTGCGGTTTTGTACGAGTTCCATGGTCAAAGAGACCATGTGCCTGTCCGGAAGTAGGTGCAAAAGCTTGCAGGGAAGACCACGGTGCCAAACAGTATCGTAGGCTGCTGTGAAATCAACAAACACAGCACCTGCTTTATTCTTGGCCGAGAAGCTGTCCTCAATTTCTTGACTCCACGGTTGATCTTCTGTGTAAAATCCAGCTTGCTCTTGAGGGAGCAGCGGATCGATAATAGGTTTGACATGAGCATTGATCAGTCTTACCAGGATTTTGAAAGGTATACACAAAAAAGAGAGAGATAGGTCTATAACTCGTTGGATCCTCTAGTGGCTTCATCGGCTTTAGGATGGCGACCACTAATGCTCTTCTCCAGATTTTTGGAAGTTTGAGTGTGCACATGCAGGAAGATAGGAACTTGTTTAGTCAGGACTTTAGAACAGGTCCGGCAGAGATAATCAGCTCTGGGCAGATTGAATCAGGCCCCGGAGCTTTTCCAGACTTAAGTAACTGGAGTAAAATCTTCAGAGATCGTTTCACCAGGGGGTGTAGGGATCCTCCAGAGTTTAGCCACCTCCTTGTTCACAAGTTTGGCTGATTCACGATCTTCTATTCCATAGACCCCATTCTTTGCCAATTGCGATGCAATAGAGTTTGCAGAGTGGGGCATGGGTGATGTCTGGATCTGCCAGTCGTGGTGTTGACTGTATTCCATGCTAGCCGGTTGGAGTGCGTGAAGTCGATGGTGTTGACAGCCTCTGACCAACGCTCTCTTCGCTTTTCATCAAGTCGAGCATGCAGTGCAGAAGCAGCGGTGCCTGACGCTTTGCCCTGCGGGGCCTTCAAGAAGACCTGGTAGAGGCTCTCACACTCCGCATCCCAGCACGGTCTGTAGTTATTTCTTCGACCGCGTGGGATTGATCTCTTAGCTGCTGCTAGGATGGCATGACAAAAGTCCTGGTATGCCTCATCAACAAAGGAGATGGTACGTCCTGGGCAAGCTTGTTTGTAATGAGGCTATAACGTTTCTAATTGGCCCTGCGGAAGTTCCAACGCTTATGTGGCTCGCTTCGGACTGGGACCATAGTTCTTGAGGCCGTTACAAGTGAGGGTCGATGTTGGGACCTTGGAAACTTCTCCAAGACACGTCTGTCCAAGTGCCAGCTATTTAGACCAGATCTGGATTACTTCCGGTGTTCCAGCGGCCAGAGAAGAAGCTAGGGGCATCCCCTTGGGGTGGAACTTTAGCCCCAGTTTGTGTGCTGGCAATTGAAGTCGCCAGCATAGATACTGGGGTGTGGAAAGACCGGGATGGCTGCTGTTAATCGCGAGGTCGGTCGCTTGTAAACATTGACAATTTTTAATGCCATCAATTAAGGCTGAAACGACGCGTCGACGTAGTCGACGTCATCGGTTACGTAAATACGTTGACGCCGTTTTTGTGCGTCGACGCGTCGCATATTTACGTCACACTACCGTCATGGCGGAGCGCAAAGCAGACTGTGCGAGCGAGGGGGGAAAAATCACGCCAAAAGTGGTCAAAAGTGTGGGAGTATTTCAATACACAGCCTAATAATGTTGTTGTATGCACACTGTGTCGAGCGGAAATGGCCTATCATAGCAGCACAACGGCTATGAACGAACATTTGAAAAGAAAACCATCAACTAGTCAATCGTCCGCGCGAGTATACGTTGTCATCATTACACAAAAACATGAATGTGTCATTTGTATCTGCTAGGGGTGTAACGGTACGTGTTTTGTATTGAACCGTTTCGGTACGGGGCTTTCGGTTCGGTACGGGGGTGTACCGAACGAGTTTCTAAGCTAAAGCTAACTTTAGCTGCTAAAGTGTTAACAAGCTGCTTCGCTCCTTCTGCGGCTGCCTCTGTCTCAGCACGCAGCATTGTCCCACCCACACAACCATCTGATTGGTACACACAAAGAGTTATACAAAGCGTTATCAGCCAATCAGCAGTGCGTATTCAAAACGTTACCAGCCAATCAGCAGTGTGTATTCAGAGCGCATGTAGTCAGCGCTTCAGCGTGGAGCAGATAGGTGTTTAGCAGGTGAGCATCAGGCAGCGGACTCTCCCCAAATGATAATAAACACCTCCCAGTCAACTACTAGTAACATCACTATGAGCTAGGGATGGGCGATACCACACTTTTAGGATTCGATACGATACCGATACTTTATCTTGCCTTTTCATCGATACCGATACCGATACCATTAATTTCTTATTGGCAATTTTTGTCAGTCAAAAATATTATTACTATTGTTATTATTTAAGACAAATCACAAGACAATATATAATAAAAGTAAAATTAAAATAAATAACATAAATATGAAAAATAAATTAAATATTATATATAATAATAATTATATATTAGGGCTTTCCAATTAACTGTCAAATCCGAATCGCAAGAAGCTGCAGTTATTTTTTAAAGTTTGTGATATAATTAGCAATTAATGAAATATGAAATAGGCTAATGTTTTCGAAATGTAAGAAATCATGTTACAGATTAAAACCAAAATCACAATCAATCATATATTCAAGCTTTTCTTGGGAAAAAATAAAACTGTAATGCAAAGATGAAGAATCTCCAAATTGTATCTCTTTCTTATCTTGTTTTAAATACTCAAGCAATTTTCAACTAACAGTAAATTCCCCTGTGTGGAAATTATTTGAATTTAGGATAATCATTTAAACAAAAATATTCAGTAAACATTACTAAAAAAACAAAAAAACAATGCCTGTTTTAAGTCAACAATTGGACAACACTGGATATGCCTGGCTGCATCGTTGTCGGCTGGCTGTGTGTGTGTTGCACGTTGACGACGCTCATTCGCTGTCTCCTGTCACGTGACTGGGCCAGCTCTATACTCTGCCAGGTACAGGGGTGTCCCAGCACATAGTAAGTTAAGTAAGTCATCAAAAACATCTGAAAGTGATGCTTGCACCCCCCACACGCCGTTTTTTGGTTTATATCGATACTTTTTTCAGAAAAGTGATGCCAAATGAGTAGCGTGTGAGTATCGATATATCGATACCACAGGATCGATACGCACATCCCTACTATGAGCCCGTTGACCTTCTAGGAATATAAACTGGAGCTCAGCTCACTCGCAGTCCTGGCTTGAGGTGAAGGCTACCGGTAATTAGCTCTCAGTTCCAGCCACATCGACCCCTTCTGAGCGCCTATTTTCAGCTGCTGGGAATATTGTAAACAAGAAAAGAACCAGAGCATGTAGACATGCTAACCTTTCTTCATTACAACTGTTAGTCACTCACTGGAATGAGTAGAATTGGTTATTGTATACTGTGTTGGACTGGATGTTTATTTTGCACATTTTAAAAGCAATACTTAATGTTTACAGTGCTCCAGAATATTTAGATTGGCACTTTTTTGTATTGGATGTTTATCTTTATTTTTGCACATTTTAAAGCAAAATAAGCAATACTTTTACTTTTGAAATGCTTATACTATTGCAGAATATTACGATTTGCACTGGATGTTTACTTTTATATTTGCACATTAAAAAGCAAATAAGCTACTTTTAATTTTGTTAAATGTTAAAAGTTTTAAATGTTTACATTGTTACAGAATATTTTGTCATGTTGTTGTCAATGTTGACTGAGTGGCCATACTTCTTTTTTTTTTAAATAAAAGCCATGCCTTTTGAAAAAACTGGCCTACATTTATTTTTTCATTTTCATTTTGAATAAAAAAATAATCGGCAAAAGGAAAAATAATCTATAGATGAATCGAAAAAATAATCTATAGATTAACCGATTAATCGAAAAAATAATCTATAGATTAATCGATAGAAAAATAATCGTTAGCTGCAGCCTTACCATCAATGTCCACGGATAACCACTCAATTGCCGATTCACTTGAAGATCGAGCGACAATGGTCCATCTAAGCTTCTTATGGACAAACGTTGCAAGGCCATGCTTCCTGCTTAGGACCGATCAGACTAGTGTAAAATTTGGAATCACTAACCGGTCTGCACTGTAGTAGGATGCCAAGGGCTTTATGCCTGATGGCCAGCTGGCTGGTGACACAGATCTAGCTTGCGGTTAAGCCCTCGATGTCGAGCTGCAAGATGTTGGGCAGTGATAACCCGCAGGGAACACCTTTAAGTTTGTCACCTCTTTGCTTCCGGGGCCGAGGGTCTATCCTTTTACCACCCGGGAGCGTCTGTTTATTCATCATTAGCCTAGAAGTCATTGAATTGTTTCCGGTTTTCTCATCGGGTCTGACATGATTAGTAGTGATGTTTAAAATTAGCAAAATGTTCTCATTCAAGCTTGAGCTTCAAGAGGCAGTCACCTGAAATGGTTTTCACTTCACAGGTGTGCTTGAAGCTCATCGAGAGAATGCAAAGAGTGTGCAAAGCAGTAATCAGAGCAAAGGGTGGCTATATTGAAGAAACTAGAATATAAAACATGTTTTCAGTTATTTCACATTTTACTCCACATCTGTTCATTCATAGTTTTGATGCCTTCAGTGACAATCTACAATGTAAATAGTCATGAAAATAAAGAAAACACATTGAATGAGGAGAAGGAGTGTCCAGACTTTTGGCCTGTACTGTATATACTTAAAGCATGTATATAAAACCTTGGAGGATCCCGTTACCTCCATTGTTAGCTTACTCTTGCTAGTGTTTATTTACGTGTTAGAATGCATCAAAACTGTTTTTGTCTTACATAAGGACTGCGAAATATAGAAACAATTCCACACAAAAAAAAAAGGTGCAGTTGCCCTCTACGATTTTCAATGTTGGACAAACTGATGTTTTTATTTTGTTTTTCAACCTCCATTTGTCTTTTATGGTTTTCTTGAACGATTCAAACACGTAAAGGCTGAATACCAGTTTATGTATCCGTTAAAGAAGAAAATATTCACGTTTAAGTGACAGCAGTCTTTGGCCCCGCCCCTTAGATGCCGTGGCTGTGTGGCGACACCACCATGCTGGAGATGATCGAGAAGAAACGAGTTCTGTGTTGCGAGATCAAGCGGCGCCAGCGACCCGAGAAGAACCTCAGCAAACAGGACAGCATGCCCATCCTGCCCAGCTGGAAGAGGAAACAGCCACCGCCATATTTAGCCCCGCCCACTGCTGCCAGCCAATCGTCTGCAGTGGCGTGGGACACCTCCATCTGAGCACGTGCAAGGTTTTTGCTTTGTTGCACTTTACAAGAAATTGATAGGGGAACCTGCTTATGGCAACAACTCAAACAACTGCTTAAGTCTACCTACATGGTCCACCCAAAGTACTGTCCCCAGCACCATCACATATGGACAGTGACTTCCTGTTCAGCACAAAATAAAAGCACGGCAGCATTAACTTGAAATTCGCATAGATTGATCTACCGGTATTCAGACCTATATACACACACACACACACACACGTATACCCCCCCACCCAACACATATATACACACTCACACACATACCGCCCACTAGTGCTGGGCAATATGGAAAAAAAAAAAGTATATTACGATATGGATCATTTTATATCACGATATGAACTATATACCACGATATAGCTATGGTACGCTTTCAGTTCTATGAAAAATTTAACATACATGACCACTTGCCTTTATTCTCACTTTATTTGCAAGTGAAATAAACAAATACATTTGGTTTAGCAAACAATAGCAACAAAACACATTTTAAGTTTTTAAAACACATTTAAGTTTTTTTTTAAAGTTTTACAAGTATTCAAGTCTCTCTGAAGTGCAGTCACAACGCTAGATCATAACTAAAAATAAACCAATACTTTTGGTATCAGATGTAAACAATTGCAATAAAAAAAAAAATTAGGGATGTCCGATAATGGCTTTTTTGCCAATATCCGATATTCCGATATTGTCCAACTCTTAATTACCGATATCAACCGATACCGATATATAGTCGTGGAATTAACACATTATTATGCCTAATTTGGACAACCAGGTATGGTGAAGATAAGGTCCTTTTTAAAAAAATTAATAAGATAAGATAAATAAATAAAAAACATTTTCTTGAATAAAAAAGAAAGTAAAACAATATAAAAACAGTTACATAGAAACTAGTAATTAATGAAAATGAGTAAAATTAACTGTTAAAGGTTAGTACTATTAGTGGAGCAGCAGCACGCACAATCATGTGTGCTTACGGACTGTATCCCTTGCAGACTGTATTGATATATATTGATTAGAGATGTCCGATATCGGCCTGCCGATATTATCGGCCGATAAATGCTTAAAAATGTAATATCGGAAATTATCTGTATCGTGTTTTAATTATCTGTATCGTTTTGTTTTTTATTAAATCAACAAAAAACACAAGATACACTTACAATTAGTGCACCAACCCAAAAAACCTCCATCCCCCATTTACACTCATTCACACAAAAGGGTTGTTTCTTTCTGTTATTAATATTCTGGTTCCTACATTATATATCAATATATATCAATACAGTCTGCAAGGGATACAGTCCGTAAGCACACATGATTGTGCGTGCTGCTGGTCCACTAATAGTACTAACCTTTAACAGTTCATTTTACTCATTTTCATTAATTACCAGTTTCTATGTAACTGTTTTTAGATTTTTCTTTCTTTTTTATTCAAGAAAATGTTAATTAATTTATCTTTACATTTTTTAAAAAAAGGACCTTATCTTCACCATGCCTGGTTGTCCAAATTAGGCATAATAATGTGTTAATTCCACGACTGTATATATTGTATCGGTTGATATCGGTATCGGTAATTAAGAGTTGGACAATATCCGAATATCGGCAAAAAGCCATTATCAGACATCCCTAATATTGATATATAATGTAGGAACGAGAATATGAACAGAAAGAAACAACCCTTTTGTGTGAATGGGGGAGGGAGGTTTTTTGGGTTGGTGCACTAATTGTAAGTGTATCTTGTGTTTTTTATGTTGATTTAATAAAAATAAATCAAAAACCCGATACCAATAATAAAAAAAACGATACCGATAATTTCCGATATTACATTTTAAAGCATTTGTCAGCCGATAATATCGACAGGCCGATATCGGACATCTCTAAAAAAAATCTTAAAGTGCACGTCTCTGGAATCATTAACGTTAGCCTTTAGTGCAGTCAGAACAGTAGTAGATCACAATGAAATTTAAACAAATACTTTTAGTTTATCAAGTGTAAACAGTTGCAGTCTCTGGAATCATTAACCTTTAGCGCAATGCCGTTTTCTGCTCTGAATCCGTCGCTTTGAAAGCCAGACTGACGAGCTACCCCCTCGTTTGGGTCGGCGTTTGTCCTGGGACTCAGTCTCTACTGATTGTGGGGGTTCAATTTCTTTTTCCGCCAGCGCATCGCCTACCCTTCCTGTCTCCATGTTTACGTACAATGATCCTCTCGTGTGTAATCCAGGTAAACCCGCAACAGCGGGAGACGCTGGACACAGAGGGCACGTAAAGCGGCGTCATGTCGCAAAAACGAGAGAGAAATGCGAGCCTACATGTCAACGCATCCTTTGCTTTGTAAGAAAATATTGTTTTCTCTCCTGTTCGACACTAAATTAGAGTGTCCGCCCTGAGATCGGTAGGTTGTGAGTTCAAACCCCGGCCGAGTCATACCAAAGACTATAAAAATGGGACCCATTACCTCCCTGCTTGGCACTCAGCATCAAGGGTTGGAATTGGGGGTTGAATCACCAAAAATGATTCCCGGGCGCGGCCACTGCTGCTGCTCACCGCTCCCCTCACCTCCCAGGGGGTGATCAAGGGTGATGAGTCAAATGCAGAGAATAATTTCGCCACACCTAGTGTGTGTGTGTGTGACAATCATTGGTACTTTAACTTTAATACACTTACTGAATGTGCAATTATTGTTGCTGTTACTATGAATCATCTGATGGCACAAGCCCTATGGATAAAATACAGCCCATCACTTGAAACAAAAATGTAAATGGCACAATAGACATTTTTCTATCGTGCCCACAATATGTATCATCATATCACCCCGCACTACCCCCCACACACACCCGCACCTATACACTAACACCCACAAGCACGTATACACACAAATTTAATATAATCTTTATATATATATATAAAACTGTTTTACAAATACCATTATCACTGGAGGATGAGGAATAGCTAAATATGCTACAATGTACATTGTAGGAGGATATGCTAAACGCTATGAAAGTGGTCTTAAATGTAAACCTGAGTGGGCGGTTCGATATAAATACAGTAACGATAGCTAGTATCAGGGTTTAGTTGATAGTGCTTAGATAAAAAATAATTTCATCAAAATATTTTGTTATCTTTTATAAACTCAGGAAATTATTCCCTGGACACGGGAGGACTTCAGGGGCAAAAACCAAAGGATTTAAATCAGAGCCAATAGTAGGAAATGTTAATATTGTTACATCACCATTCTGTGTTCGAGTCTGATTCTAATTGGGACCACAAATGAAATCATTCAATGATATTGAAAAAGTATCAGCATCGGTATAGTCGATACTGGTCCTGTAACTACTTGGTATTGGATACAAACACACACCTTTGTAGTATTGCCCTAAACGTATATGTCAAGTATTCAAAGAGAAGAATAAGTGCTGATTACATGAGAACATGTTACAACAGGAAGTAAGCAGATATTAACAGGAACAAGTACATTCATTTTGAGAAAATAAAACAGCAAATGATATTACCGCATATGCCAGCAGCTCAATTAGCTGCCTTTGCAACTAGAGATGACCGCTTTAATGCTTTAAAATGTAATATCGGAAATTATCGGTATCGTTTATTATCAGTATCGTTTTTTTTGTTTTTATTTAATCAACATAAAAAACAAGATACACTTACAATTAGTGCACCATCCCAAAAAAACCTCCCTCCCCCATTCACACTCATTCACACAAAAGGGTCGTTTCTATTATTAATATTCTGGTTCCTACATTATATATCAATATATATCAATACAGTCTGCAAGGGATACAGTCCGTAAGCACACATGATTGTGCGTGCTGCTGCTCCACTAATAGTACTAACCTTTAACACTTAATTTTACTCATCT
The DNA here is from genome assembly GCF_033978785.1 of Entelurus aequoreus. Lineage (NCBI taxonomy): Eukaryota > Metazoa > Chordata > Actinopteri > Syngnathiformes > Syngnathidae > Entelurus > Entelurus aequoreus. The sequence continues at coordinate 39,966,181 of NC_084740.1, forward strand.
TCATTAATTACTAGTTTCTATGTAACTGTTTTTATATTGTTTTACTTTTTTTAATTCAAGAAAATGTTTAATTTATCTTATTTTATAATTATTTTTAAAAAAGGACCTTATCTTCACCATACCTGGTTGTCCAAATTAGGCATAATGTGTTAATTGAACGACTGTATATATCGGTATCGGTTGATATCGGTATCGGTAATTAATAGTTGGACAATATCGGAATATCGGCAAAAAGCCATTATCGGACATCCCTATTTTCAACCCATTTTGAAATGATTTGATAATGACAGAAAATGTGGTTATCGCAGGAGGTTACAATATATATGCTATATAATTTAGACTTAAGGACCCCGCCCATCCCTACAGTCAAATGAGCAGCAGTTATATGTAAGACTATACAATAGTCATGTCAGCAGAATGAAGAGGCAAACATGGCGTCTACAAAAGTGTAAACCTTCCAGCAAAACACTCAACGCTTCGACGCAGCACACCAACTCTTCTTCTTAGTGTGTCTCTACCGAGCAGGCAAACACCGGCGCCCCCTACAGCCCTACCACTGAATCACAGTTGACAAATGGACAAGAAAAGACTAGAGAACTGTGCAAGCCATGCTTAGTTTCACTTTCAATTGTGCAGACAAGCGCTGTCAGCCCGTTTGAGGGAGTGTCGACATAAGCGGGTTCCACTGTAGTGAACAATGATGCACTTTGCAGCGCACTGGAGTGAAAAGTGGAAAGAAAAAACGTAGAAAAACGAAAGAAATCAAATGTCAAATTTAAATCTTATTTTCTTACACTGATGTCAAGCCAATTTCATGAAGTGAGAGGTAAAGGCGATAGAGTAGATGACATCCAGGTACAGGAAGTGCTGATACAGCAACTCCTCTCAGGACACTCCAATGGTACAGGGTGACCCAAAGAAATGCATTTCAGTCCACATGTTCCAACTTCAGTGTACGATCCTTCCCCAAAGTGTCAATCATCCTGCTCACTTTGCAGAAGTCACCTTCTTTACAGACTATATGCTCCAAGGAGAGGAATATTCGCACACATCAGGGTTTCCTCCACTTATAATTGCGGCGACCTGTCACGGTAAAATAAAAGCCGCCTCACCTTAAAAATTACCGTAAATGCCGGACTATTAAACGCTATTTATTTTCTTACACTTTCAACCCTGCGGCTTATAAGACGGTGCGGGTAAGTTATGGATTTTTCTCCGATAACGGCCATAATAGTAAAAACAAGCAAATACACCTACAACATGTTTTCATGGTTGTACTATGCCGCCATCTTATGGACGAGTTTGCTCACTGCATGTGTCCGTCCATTCACGGGTAGTGGTTTTTTTTTTTTAATCGGAGTGCCGTGTTGGTCTTCCAGCCATGCATAGAGTTTCTACTCGTATGGATTGTAATTCACCACTCCAAACAACATTTCCAAGTTTTACAATTTAACTAAAACTGTTCATACTTAAACTGTCCTAAGTGTGATCTGTAGGAGTGTTTATGTATTTTTTACTTGCTATCGTAATGATGCTAGTGTTAGCATTAGTGAACACGTTTACGAGTGTCTGTTAGTATTAACTTACAATGGCATTCTTTGTGTATCGTTTCAGTTTCAACAATTTTTCCTGTAAACTCTCTAAAACGTTACCGTGGAATTATGGAATCTGTTTAGCTGATTGGCAAGCTAGCTTCCACAGCTAGTTGGTCCACGATGACTTCTCTTGTTTGATCAGCCGTTTTACTGACGTGTCACAGACACCGTTTGGAAACAATTAATGTAAAGATTTACAAAATATTTGTGTAAATAACTCATTTCACAACATTATCCGAGACTTATAGTCCAATGCGGATAATATATCGAAAAATATTTTCTTCTAAAATTTAGTGGGTGCGCTCTACAATCTGGAAAATACGGTAAAGTTTTTCACTTGAAGACAAATTAATTTATTTTTGCGTCCAGAAGTCGCAAAGTGCGAAGAACTTAACTTTTAACTTATGCTAACAACCAGCTCAATTACAACACTTCCTCATTCTACACCAATCCCCTTTTAGGCATGGTGTGTTCACGATCATGGGAACAATGAACATCGGAAACACACCAACAAACAAGTCGTTACAGTATGAAGTAGATATTTATACACATACATATTTCCTATTACATGCGCACTATTGACGAGTGATGCACTGAAAATTTGGCTTCCAAAAAAAACCGCCTACCTGAACTGCTGAGACCGGATGTTGTGATGTCAGCAATACGCACAGGATTGTTTGCAGCGTAGGCAACATGTCTGCCATGTGGACGTACTTGAATATATCCCAAATGTACTCGCAGACCGCCATCTACAAAATGTGCGACAAGAGGAAAGGCTCACAGAAGCGAAGCAAGTGTGACGTCAGGCTTGCTGCAAGTCTTCGTCACAACATCAAACAACAGAAGAGTCTCTAATCACAAGTACAGTCTTCAATAACACCAGAAATAGATGCTATATTTGTTAATAGTCCTTTTTAATAAATAAAGTCACTAAAAGGATTTGAGAAGTCTCCAGGAAATTACATTCTCATTGAAAAAGAGGAAAACAATATAAGGCAAAATATATGTTAATACTAATTAACAGATTTGTTTAGATGTATTTATTTTTGGTTTTGTCTTTTAAAAGAAAATATGCAACAGCACAGATTATGCAAACGATACGTCATGTCCACAACCCCCCAAGTATATTTGGGGGAAGCCCTGCACGTTGTCCATAATTGTCAATTACTCCAAGTTCAGAACTAAGATTTGGCACACACTCTCTGAACCCCCTCAAGAAGTCTGCTTTCTGAAGGAGTTTGACGACAAACTATATGAAAATGTATCACTACCGTGTGTGATTAGTTGGAGAAATAGATCACAAAATGTCCTAATTGGGTTGGCGGATGACGATTGTTCCAAAATTTCATGCACAAAGTCTACTTGTATGCCCTGAAAAATAAAATACAAATTTAAATGATCTGTAGGTTGTGGTTTTGTTGGTCACCCTGTATTTGAGGACAGCACAAAGGTTGATGGCACTTTACAGAGCCAGAGAGCCAAGAATATTTTCATTGCTCAACCAGGAGCGGCAATGCATTCTGGGATATCTTGCAAATGGTGATGTTCTTGGGTTTTACTCCAGTTCATCACAGATATGGATTATTGATTAGGTTTTTTGGAAGGCGTAAGAGTACTGCTCACTACAGGTTATGGATGTGACATTTCAAAATGAGGCTAAAATGCACCGACTTTTACACGAGAACTTAAAATTTGACCGTGTAACTTTGTGAACGTCCAACGGTTTCACTACTTTCACCTGGTGCTATCGAACCATTATTTTTTTTAAAAATCAGATTAATCACGTTTTTAATTTTGATTAATCGCAGTGAAGTACTTGCATTATTATTTAAAAGAACACAATATGGTGACACAAATGTAATTGTATTGTCAGAATGTTAATTTTTTTAAATGTAACTACTTGAGCGCACATCGTAAGCGACCGCGCTTTTTACACACACACACACACACACACACACACACACACACACACACACACACACACACACACACACACACACACACACACACACACACACACACACACACACACACACACACACACACACACACACACACACACACACACACACACACACACACACACACACACACACACACACACACACACACACACACACACACACACACACACACACACACACACACACACACACACACACACACACACACACACACACACACACACACACACACACACACACACACCTTGTTAATCAAGAAATGTCCTGCTTAGGTTAGAATATAAAGCTCCTCTTCATGATGCTGTTGGTATCGTGACACCAAGACCACTGCCAGCCATAAGGGATGCTGGAAGACTCACAGAAAAGTAGTCTAAAGCTATTTTTTTTTCTCCATTTACAAAAATCACACTCAGTCTGTCTAAAAATAACAAAACAATAACACAATGCCAAACCAATCCCAGTAACACACCAAATACCTATCTACAGAGCAAAGGCAACTTTTTTAAAAACATTTTGTCAGACCGAATGTTAGGCACTGTGCTGTTATTATGAAGGCGGGGTTAGTGTGCGGCTGTTCTGAGTTTTAAGAGTGTCGGCAGGTGCGACTTATACTCCAAAAAATATGGTAGTTTAGTCACTGTACCAAGTGGTCGTCTCCACATTTAGTTCAGGACGTGTTTCAGGATGACTGAGCAGTACTGGACTGATTTGATTGAGACTTTTATTTGTAGATTGCACAGTGAAGTACATATTCCGTACAATTAACCACTAAATGAATACGTTTTTCAACTTGTTTAAGTCGGGGACACACTTTCCTTGACAAATGTTTCTTCTCGCAATGACAGCATTTCATTTTCTGTGTTAAACAGCGGATTCTGTTTTTATATTTGCCAATTCTGTCCGCGGTTGCGTTTACATGAAAATGCCCGAGTTTTGTGATTAGGCATACTAGCATTGTGTCAAAGAAAAAGTAGCAACCACGATGAGATCCCAAACTTCCAGTAGACGGTTATTCTTTCCACTCAGTTTCAGGAATTAGCATGCATGTTGCACAGCCCATTGATAAATTGCTTAGCCTTGGTGTCATCCATGCCTTTTTCGGTAAAAATGTAAAAAAGTGACCTGTTGTGAATGTTGGTTTTCAGTAGAAAACAAGTTGTGCTAACAGTAGTGAAACATTCAAAAATTGGACATTTAAAACGTTTAGACTCTCAAACGGAGTTCACACGTAAAAGTTATATTTTAGCTTCATCCTGAAAATTCTCCATAACACATCCATACCTTTTACTGTCACATGAATTAGCTAACAGTCTTTGACCTTTTTTAATGATTTCACAATTTTTATCAGACGGGAACTTGTTAGTCAACAAGATGGCTGACTTGCTTCCTGTTGAAAATGGGCCAATCCTTTGACGATGCACAAATATTTTTGTATAATTATCTTTTTACATTTGGACAAATTCAAAGCTTGCTAAACATTCTGGGTCTGACGAGTACATTTGGATGCATTGATGTGACATTGTGGATTCTGTGAGTAAAAACTGTGAATTTCATTTGTTCAACGGAAAAAAAGCTATTTAAATTTATAATTATGCTGTTGCAGCTTAAAGAATAATGAAATAAAAACATGATTGTCACTTATGCAAAACTTGTTGCTAACCAACCTAGGGCAATGGAACAAAATTGTTCAAGCAAAAACGTGTTTGCACAAATGTTTTATGCAATGTTGAGATATTTGGACGTGTGAGTAGTTTGACAAAACACTCACCTCAGGTCTGGTAATGTCTGACATCCTCTGCAGGACAAAATGCACGGTCCAACCCGCTAACTCACTTTACAAACTGAAATAAATAGTAATTTGCAAATCAGACTCAGAAATGCAAAACAAAAAAAATATGAATCATTCTACCAAAATGGTTCAAAGTGAGGTTGGAGATATTTACACATTTTCTAAGTTTTATTCCCAAAACTAAAGCTTGTCACTCCATTTAACGTACAATATCTGAAGTCAGAGAAAAATAAGTCAACTTTTATCTTTAATGTTTGAGTACGTTTTTCCTCTCCTCAAATGTGTCACTGCCGAAACTTAGAATTCAATTAGGGATAACATACTGTATGTTAACCGGTTATATTTACTTCCCTCATGTGTAAAGATTCTTTAAAAAAATGTTTTCACAATAAAATCCATAAAAATTTAACACTAATTGTTTTAATTGATGTGCAGTCTCTTTCTAAAATGTTCAACACTGATCAGATTGTTTTTACAGTTAATGAGTTATGAATTTGAACATACAGTAACCAATCAGTATCATATTTTAGTGGATAACTCAATATACTTTTTGTAAACATTGAAGTGTTTCGGTAGCGACCACCATTTTATTTGCAATGTTGCGTCATATTCCTTCAACTATATTGCTTAATAACTCATAACATGTTTTGTGGTTATGAAAATCCTTTATTTTTTGGAGAAAACTAATCAGTTGAAAATAACCCCGTGTCTAGTATGCAAAGCAAAAACACTCGACATTACTGATCACTACCTAAAGCATCACTGAAAAGTATAAAAATACAATTAAATCATTTATCTTTGTGACAATTCTAGCTTATTTTGCCCCCAACTAAATAATACTAACAAGCACATATTTGAGGAGCTGTACACTGATAAAAACATTTTGCATAAAAGCTGGAAAAGTTTTCATAATTGAATAGAATATGTTCAGTAGTGACAATTTTTAAAGACAGTGATTTTCAGACTTTGGAACACATTTATTTGAAAACTGTGGGATTAGGGTGGCTCGGTTGATAAAGCAGCCACGCCAGCAACTTGAGTTCCAGGTTCGATCCCAGGTTGTGTCCTTGGGCAAGACACTTTAGCTATCTTCCCAGCGCCACCCACACTGGTTTATATGCAACTTAGATAATGGGTTTCACTATGTAAAGCGCTTTGAGTCACTAGAGAAAAGCGCTATATAAATATACTTCACTTTGATGCAGCCACAAGGGACAGTAATGCAATATCACTTCCTGATCAAAAATACATGGGTGTGGCTTAAATCTACAACCAGCCAAGATTCTAACTCATATTTCGGCAGTCACATCAAAACCAGGGACATGATTTGAGCACAATTTTTACATTTAAACATTAAACCCACATCTGTGTCTTTTAACCTCTGAACTTGATTACACCATTGAAAAAAAATGAAAAAAATGTTTTAGGCGGTGTTATCACGACTGGGAACAGCTACTTCAATAGAAAGTACCCCATAAACGATTTTGTATTTATGCATCTTATCACTGTGTTCAGAGTTTACACAAATCATAATCTCAGTAAAAAAAAAAATCCATGCCCAAATATTCAATTACGTATTTTGTTAAACCTGTTTTTTTTTTTAAGTAATGAAACAGCTCTTTGAACTAAAACGGTAGACTGCTTCATGTAATGAGTGGACAGCACAGTTCAAAAAATAAATTTGGATGATTTAACTCAACCACATGAACACAAATGTGAAATATGCTCCCTACCTGAGAGGAGTCTTTAGGATCTTCCTGAGCAAACAGGCAAGGTCAAGTTGGTCTGCAAGCAACCAAAGCACATTTTGTTAGCAGGGAAGAACAAAACATGCTAAGCGACGGACGTAGGAAATACCTGAGAGCGCCGACAAGGCTTCACAACCTGAAAGTGCCGAGTATGCATCCTGAACCACAAGTTACTTAACACATTCATGAAAGTACATCTGACAAAGAAAAAACAGTGAGACAAAATAAATTCAGTGAGCTTTATTTTTAACGAAACTTTCAATATTTTAGCCCAATATTTGTGACTTATTTTTAAACGAACTGAACTCTTGTAAAATTAGCTCCACTGAAAAGTCTGCCAATTAAATAACGACCAAATTTTCATTAAATAAAAAAGAGCAAACAACTTGTTGGGCTTTAACCGCGTCAATTTGGGAGAGTTCTCCCATTGGAACAATTTCTTTGGGCAAAAAAGAAAAAAAATCAAATTTATTCTCTCCCAACACATTAAACCCATCTCCATGACGATGAGATGAACCCCCAACTAGTACTGATGCAGCATCCTCCTGGATAGGAAGTGACGTCGGGGTTGAATTTGCACGAAAAAACGTTCTTGGTTTGTCGCCACGGTCCAGGACGATTGGTGTGCATCAGGGCAGCAAGTCAACCAATTCAACCCTCCCCACAATTTAAAATGACCTTAAAGAACGAGGCAATTTTGTTTCAAAACATCCAATTAAGTATTCCTGGCAAGATGCTATCATCTCAGTCTTTAAGGTTCTCAACCTGGTGGCCGGCCGGCAGTGACAACATCCTGTCGTAACGCCATCACCATCCTCCAGCATTGAAACAAGACGCTGCAATACCGCCAACCGGCCACCAGGACGCAGACGGCTGCCGAGTGTCTGCAAAGCTTGATCCCTGCTCTCGCTCACCTTTCATTGGAACGTTTTTTAACACAAGAATTCCACCCTCCCTCCATGCCAAATAAGCCAAATTGGATGATAAACAAGTCAGGGGCCAGCGTGAGACTTGAGAGCAAGGATCGCTGTTATAACCGGACAAGAAAGTGGACATCTTTTTTTAAGCGCTATAAGTCTTGTCACACGTTAGAAACAGCCAAAGAGCATCTCGCCACAAGAGGGAACCAAACTTTCCAAAAAAGACTCCCAGCTGCTACAGCTGAGAGCCTTTGTGCAAAATAAGGTTTTTGTTAGGACGTATAAGCCAAACCCCACATAAAAGAAACAAAAAGGGAAGCAAAATAAGCTGAGGCGGCCATGTTTGCAGTTCAACTCATTAAGGAATCCTTTCACTGACATTCCCCTTCTGGTTCAGGATCTTCTACACCAACATGCACATCTGTCTGGGTGTTGCAATTACAAAAAAAAACTAAAACAGTGTTATTGCCAGAAGTCAACCGCTCTGTGCGTTAAGTGCTGACCAACCTTCTCCAGGTTGTTTTGATCGTCCCGTTGGCTAGCGAGCAGAGACTTCCTGCTACATTTTAGGTCAGATGCTTCACTTTGACACCCTTCTCCATCCTGTCCTTATTCAAAGGGGGCTGAATCCAATTGCAGTCCTTACAAGTATTTCTTAGGTGTTGACTGTAGCTTCGTGTAACAGCTGGTTGCGCCTCCCCAAGGGGGGAAAAACAAAACAAAAAACGAAATCTGCCAATGGCGCTGCACTGCAGCAAGTAGGACATGATAGAATCTAATCTTTTTCTTTCCACAGCAACGTTGACCAGAGAGCCGAGGCAGGCTCCGGTCAAGTCCACAAGTCGAGGCTGGTGACAAAAGAATTCATGACTAAAAAGCTCTGCTGGCAGTAGGAGAATCAATTTAAAGCATCACGTCTAAGTGCAACTTTCATTTAGGACAGTTTGCACGCCTCCAATTTGTCTGCTGAACTTGGCCTCAATAACAGTTCATGCAGGAAGGGGTCTTTGTTTTTAGACTATTTCTAAAATTATAAATAACCTCACAGCCAACAGGCAGTAATGCAAAGTCTCCAGTGCCAACATGTTGGGTGTGTTCAGTTGTCGCCAGCCTTCTGAACTTGTTTAAAACAATCTTAAAATGAAGGTATTTACAGGGGGGGGGGGGCAGCCTCCGTTTTGCACAACTGAGTTAAGTTTGGCCGCACATAGGAAGGTGAGAAGGAAAAAAAAGACTAAAGCAAAGTCCTGCAAACTGAACTGCAGCGGATGAGGAATCCTCAGGACTCAATGGGGTTGTTTGTTGGCTGCACATTGTCTCTGTTGTGTTGCAGCTGAAGACGAGAGGAAAGTGTCGGGCTCTTCTAGAAGCACAAGCAACAGGGTAAAAGAAAAATAAACGTAGAGTCTGGCTTCCTTCTTGGAAAAACTAAATCCAGCATCTCTGTCCATGGAGAAAAATCCAAGTTTGACCTGCAGAATTAGCCAGACGCGAGCGCAGGCAGCACCCCTCCCCCCTCCTGATGACAAATGAAACGGGTTATGGTCACCTTTGTGGTTTAAACTTAAGAGCACAGCAAAATCTTCTGAAGGCGGAACAAAAGAGCTGAATGATGAGGGTTATTACTTCACAACATGTTGGACTGCTTCTTAAGGCACTTGATACAAACTGGTTCCTAAACAAAGTGACGGATGGAGGGGGGTCATTTTAGGGGGCCTGTGGGTGCTGGCTTCATGTTAGTGGTGCTTTCGCCACCTCTGTATGCACCGATGCATTGTCCACTTGGTCCCGTACTACTTTCCTCGTGGGGAAGGGAGAAAAGGGGCTGTCTTCAGTGCAGGCGGTGCAGCATTGAGTCCTACGACGACGAGGCAAATGAGTTCTTCCAACGCGCATCCAACAAAATTCACAGTCCTGATGGAGGCATCCAAAAAATAAGATGGACAGACTGTACATTTAAAAATAAAATAAAAAAAAGGGAAAAAAAGAAGAAAAATCCAAGTCATGAAGGGGAAGTGTGGGGTCCAAAGGGGAAATGGAGGATGGACTGATCTGTCAAAGGACAAAAAAAAACAAGTCGATTACAGTTAGCTGCGTGAGATTGATCTATCTATATATATAGCTGAAGAAATAGAGTATACGGTGTACAAGCGACCAACATTGCAGGAGGAAGAGAAAAAGGGCGGGGGGCAAATTTTCTTATATAGGGCTGGTGCTTGAGTACCAAATTATTTAAAAATACTGGCATCTTATGTATATATTGTATCTGCTGATGTAGTTCAGTTGTAGTTGAAAAACAAAAAAAGACTGATAGAGGCCGATACCGCCAAGTCAAAATGCTAATAAAGGATCGATCCCTAATAAACAAGTTTGGCTTCGACAATAACGGCAGTGTGCTCAAATCTCTTGTCCAATGGACATGTTCATATGGATCAATTCCACCTATTTGAATTATTTTTTCGAGTTTGCAAGCCTTTAGAATAGTGTAGTTTTGTCTCCGTAAGGTCCTTTGATTTCTTTATTTTGTATGATCCATTTTAATCGTTTTTTTACTCACATTACCGCAGGTACAGTACAGCCTTGCGAACTTTGGCCAACACAAAAGGTTACCGCAGCCCCACAATGCATTGCAAAATCCCATGCCCTTCCGAGCCCTTTCAAGTAGTGAAGGGTGTCTAAAGAGTTCCCAGACCAATTTTTTTCCACCAACTCTTATTAGCCCCACAGCACATTCTAAAAAAAATTATTTTTAACAATATTGGATAAGCTTAGTCCCTCTCTAACACAAAGCTAAGATGTTTTTTTCCAAATAGTATATATTAAACTACATTTGACTGCTTGGGAGCATCTTTAATGCACAAAATGTATTCACATGGTGCTGGACTTGGACAGCCTTGTAGTCGAGTCTACTCACGGGCTCATGGCTTCACTTCTTCGCCGCTCTCGCTGTGGTACTCCGCCACATACAAGCTCTTGTCGATGATTCCGGGGATAGGCTTGATCTCGGTCCCCAGCTGCTCTTCGATTCCTTTCAGGTTGAAGCGGTCGTCATAAGTGATCAGGTTGATGGCCAGTCCCAAGTGTCCAAAGCGGCCTGGATGGGAGCGGTTTGAAAAGGGGTTTAATACGTTGTTAAGACTGCTGGATGTAGGACAAAAAGGAGGAGTTCTTACCAGATCTGCCAATGCGATGAAGATAAGTCTCTCCCAGCTTTGGGAAGTCAAAATTGATTACGACATTCACAGCTTGAATGTCTATTCCTCTTGTGAAAAGGTCTGAAAGAACAGCACAGTTATTCATTCACATCTGAACTACAGCTAACTAAGCCAACTTTTAACCAAGTACTTTGTTGGAAATCATGACAACTATGCAGTAGGGTTGGGGCAAGTGATGATTTATCAACATGGAAGCAGGCGTAGGGATGATGTTCGTTAAGAAATTATCGATGTCGATGCCATTATCGAATCCTCTTATCGAACAGATTCCTTATCGAATCCAGATAGATTGTTGTGTGTGCACTGAGTTCCAAAAGCCGTAGATGTTATGTGACTGGGCCGGCACGCTGTTTATATAGTGGAAAAGCAGACTTGACTGAGGACAGCATGTGGGTGAAGGTTTCAGGTGAGAGAGGACGCTAAAGACACGCCCCCAGTGAGCATACAGTGCTGCTATGTGTGTTGTAAATAAAAACATTTCCAACAAACACATCACCAACATGGACGAGGTGCCGCTCACTTTCGACATCCCGGTGAAGCACGCTGTGGAGAAGAAGGGGACCAGCACGGTAGCGAATCAATACGCACAACGGGGCAAGAGAAGTCGGCTTTTACTGTTGTGCTAGCTTGCTATGCTAATGGACAATGAGACTGACTTTGAAAATGAGGAGAGGGAATCTGGCGTGTTTGATGGAGAACTTGCCCAACTGTTCATTTCGGACACAGGACATGAGGACTGATGGATTTGTGGATGAGGATTGATCAAAAAATTATGTGAGTACATTGATAAATACTTCAATAAAGTACAACCCAACTCAGCTTTGCTCATGCTGCCTTTTTAAAACAGCGTCCATGCATGCTAGTGTATGTTTTAAGCTAGCGTATGTTTAACCATGCCTGCGCCCAAAAATACGCTGTGCCTTATTTATGCGTGAATACAGAAATAACACCCGTAACTGACACGGCGCCTTTTAATACGGTGTGCCTTATGGTCGTGAAAATACGGTATAGTGGCTCGATTCCATGGAATCGGTTCTTTTCTTATCGAAGCATCGGCAGAACCGGTTTTCGAACATCATCCCTAAGCAGGCTTTTGCGAAATAATGTTTTTACTTTCCAATTACAACACACAAGCATGCTCAGGCCTGTTAACTGTGCAGGGAAGAACACTAGAAACCAATTACACAAATAAACCACCTCCAAGTGTCCAACAAAAAAAACTTACCAGTGCAGACAAGATTTCGACAGAGACCATTACGGAAGTCATGGAACACACGATTGCGATGTTCCTAAAGAGCAAAAAAAGAAGAAATTTAACTCAAAACCTAAAAAACTATGAGCCAACAAAATCTACATAGCCAATCCACGATTAAAAACTTCACATTGAGAGCGGCATTTTGAAAAAATTAGGATGCTAGTACTTTATACATTTTGTACTCGAGGCGCCCCAAACCGATATCAGAAAAATACAAGTATGGAATTAAACAGGCTTGTTTAAAATTGCCGATATAAGCTCCAATACAAGTAGTCCTAAATTGTGCAAAGCTGGACAGCCGGTTAACATTTTAGTGTCCTCTAATAAACACACAATTTCTTCGATTTTACTTAATTTACAAAAAAGGTAAACATGCTAGGCTAATGCTAGTAGGAGCAAGCAGCTACAAAACAGTTAACATAGTAAGTATCCGTCATTGAACATTATTAGTCAAAAACAGCACATTTGTCAATATAAACTAGTATCAAATAATTGCAGTTGCAGAAGCGTATTAAAAGTATCCAGTTAATACAGGGGTGGGCAATTAATTTTTACCGGGGGCCGCATGAGCAACCCGAGCACTGCTGGAGGGCCACACTGACAATATTTCAATTAAATTTTGCTCAAATTATTTTTGATATACCGTAAGATAGATAATAATATTTTCATTTAACCTAACTTATCTTTATACAAAAGCAGATGGCTTTTGATGGTTTTGTTTTTAACACTTTCTTACACAACACTTCCTGATGTATATTACAATACAAAAATGTCAATTTCTGTCACTTTATCCTGCATCCTCTTTGTTGTAGAACCTTTATTTAACCAGATAAGAAAACGTTGTGAACGTAGCACGCCTGTAAGGTGATTGGCGAAGAAGGAGTAAGCGTTGCTGTTGCGGAAATGAGTGGTTTTCCTTTTGGAAAGAACGAGATAAGTTGAGCTGTGTTAGTATAGCATGCTCAATAAAAGTTTAAAAAGTGCATCAGACTTGGTGTGCACTTCTTCTGGACGCTACAATTGATGTCAGAAGTGGGATGAAATGCCTCCCAGTTCGCCTTGCCATCAAACCTGGGAGTCTTCATTGAGGGCGGAATTCCCCCCGTGGCAAGCAGCGTGGCTGCACCTGTAAACGCGCTCTCTCTCTCTCTCTCTCTCTTTGCGGCGAGCTCCTTACGTGGCACGTACCTCCCGATGACGTAGCACACAAACAGTGCAGTATGCGCAAAGTTTTACTTCTGCCACCAATTGTAGAGTCCAGAAGAAGTGCACATCAAGTCTGACGCTCTTTTTAAACTTTTATTGAGCAAGCTATACTAACACAGCTCAACATATCTCGTTCCTTCCACACGCACGTCTCCTCACTCCTCATTTACGCAACTCAAGAAGACAACATCTTACTTCAGCAGGTCGTTACACTATATTCTTTAAACACAGCAACGTGTGTACCACAAATAAGCACACAGCTTTACCTTTACTTGGCAGTCCATGTCTTGTTGAAAACACGCCATTCGTCATCAACTTTTCTCTTTTTAGCGTCTCGGGGATAACCGGGCATCACTTGTCGCTGTGCGCCTTCCCTCACAGGACATACGCACATATAACACTTTTCAAAATAAAAGCAGCACAGTTGTATTGCACGCACGACAAAGATTTTTTTTAAAATTTATTTTGTAATTTGAGATTGCCGCTGCGCGCACGAGCATACGTCCACACGGAAGTAATACAAATAACGCTTTTCAAAACAAAAGCAGCACCGTTGTATTGCACACTCGAAATAGATGCTTTTTAAAATGTATTTTGTAATTTATAATTGGCCTCACGCGGGCCGGACAGGGACGTACAAAGGGCCGGATGCGGCCCGCGGGCCGCACAATGCCCAGGTCTGAGTTAATAACATGTCCGCAACATTCAATTTACTGTGTCATGAGCTTACCTTTACTTATTGCGGCTACTAATTATCGTTAGAAAAAAACAAGAGCACAAATTTAAAGACGCCATTGTTCTGTCTGACTAATTTGACTCGATCAAGTCTTTTCTAACATTTTACAACAAATTAAAATATGGATGGTTTCTGCAGATAAGATCAATATTGGGATTAAGGTTCAAATATCGGTATCGTAAGTGAAAAAGTTACTTTGTACAATAAAATTAAAACCACTGTATACTGAACAAACCAACTGTTTTAAAGTTGACAAAACAAATTTGTGTAACAATATATCCCAATTAAAAGAGTTTTAGAATATGCCAAAGGCCAATATACAAACAAGCTAAGGGTAGGAAATGGCTTCCGGCCATCACGTTGGACACTTGGCGTACAAGCAACATGCCTACAGACAACGGTGCCAACCTGTCTCATCTTGGCATGAATGTAGAAACATGAGTAGCCAAGCTGGGAAATCTTCTTTGCAAGGAGCTCCACTCTTTGAGAAGAGTTGCAGAAGATGATAGACTGGTTGATCTGGAGCTACAAAACAAAGTGGACAATTTTAATAAAAAGTGTTTTCAGAACGCTTTAAACCAGAAAAGGGCTGTGGGAAAAAGGCATCACAGCAAAGCTTACCCTTGAGAACAAGGTGTTGAGGCAATGGACTTTTTGCCTTTCAGTGACATAAGCGTAATACTGAGTCACACCTTTCAGTGTCAGCTCCTCCATGAGGTTGATCTCGTAGGGCTTCTGCAAGTGCGAATTCTACAGGAAATTATCAGAAAAACCCTATATTAGCCATTACCAATTTTTTTTCTCAGAGAAATGCCAACAGGGCTGGACAGGAATGGTAAAAAATAATCATTTTGATAATGAAATCACAAATAAAACATGATTCATTTGAAAACATCAGTAATTAGGGTACCACCAAAATTGACCTTTAAATATAATTTAAAAAAACAACAACCCAGATGTATATTTATAAATAAATATCGAGAATAAAATTTCAATTTCCTGCTTTAATTTTTTCTAATTCTTTACACTTTTTACATTTATTTTACCACCATAGTGTGCTTTTTGTTAAAAATTAAATGCAAACATCCTCATTTATCAGTGCAATACATCTTCAGACAAATGTTACCAATATTTTAAGTCAAAGCATAATAATTTTGTAAATATGTCAATAAGTGCTCCAAGTCTTATGCTTGTATTAGGTACTTTTTGAAACCTTTGCAGTCAGACTGGATGTTGCGCACAGCGCCTTTATTGTGGAGGGGGAAAAAAAATCCTCTCAAGTTGGGACTGCTGTCCTGTTCGTACATTGATCTTACATCGATGAGGTCGTTCACAACAACACAAGCAAATGAGATGTTTGTGTATGGATTGTCCTTGCTAGCTTTAGCTTTGTAGTTTAGTCACTGTTTCAAGTGTCAGTCTCCACATTGTTTAGTTTATTACCGTATTTTTCGGAGTATAAGTCGCACCGGCCGAAAATGCATAATAAAGAAGGAAAAACATATATAAGTCGCACTGCAGTATAAGTCACATTTTTTGGGGAAATTTATTTGATAAAAGCCAACACCAAGAATAGACATTTGAAAGGCTATTTAAAATAAATAAAGAATAGTGAACAACAGGCTGAATAAGTGTACATTATATGACGCATAAATAACCAACTGAGAACGTGCCTGGTATGTTAACGTAACATATTATGGTAAGAGTCATTCAAATAATAACATATAGAACATGCTATACGTTTACCAAACAATCTGTCACTCCTAATCGCTAAATCCCATGAAATCTTGTACGTCTAGTCTCTTACGTGAATGAGCTAAATAATATTTGATATTTTACAGTAATGTGTTAATAATTTCACACAAGTCGCTCCTGAGTATAAGTCGCACCCCGGCCAAACTACGAAAAAAACTGCAACTTATAGTCTGAAAAATACGGTATGAATGAGCGGTACCGGTCACATTATTTTCCCGAAATGTTCCTTCACAATTACTAAATATCACTCACATTTCTGCGTTTACAGTCTGTGTTTCTGTCCGTGTTAACTGTAACGCGGAAATGCCTTTGAGTGTAATGTTATTGATTAGACATACAAGCGTTGTGTCAAAAAGTAGCAACAATGACGACATCCCAAACTTTGAGTTCACTCATATGCTCACTCATCCGTTTCACCGTTAAGCTCAGAAATTTGCAATAATCAGCCCAATAATCATTTTCCCCCGAAATGTTATAATTGCGACAAGCCGAAATCGAGATCCAAGTTCGATGTATTGTCCAGCCCTACATGACAACCTACCATAAACTTCTGAACGCTGAGGGGGAAGGTAGCAGAGTAAAGCAAGATCTGTCTCTGTTTGGAGAGGAAGCCCAGAATCTCTTCCATCATGGCAACAAAGTCCTGAGACAACAGTTTGTCAGCCTGTACATAAGCAAAAAGGTACATTTAAAACATTACATAAAATTATTTTTTAAATTTTTTTTTAAAGTCCAAATAAATATACGACCACCTTATCTCACCTCATCTAAAACAATCATTTGCACTTGACTGACTTTGGCCACTCCTTTCTTGATGAGGTCTAAAATCCTCCCTGGGGTGGCGATGACCACGTGCACTGAGAAATACAACAGTTTTAGCATGCATCCACTTACAAAAAAGCAAGAGGCAGCAGTTAAGTATTTTAGAATTCTCAGCATGAGGTGTTTACTTACCGGTTTCATCCAGTCTCATAATGTCGTCTCGTAGGTTGGTTCCACCGGTGGTTGCCATCACCTTCACTCCTCCCATGTGTTTGCTGACCTGGATGGATATTTGGCTGACTTGCAAAGCCAATTCCCTGGTGGGGACTACCACCAATGCTGTGAGAGGGCAGGGGATCAGTTAAACAAGAGCCATGGTTTGAAATGTTCACATCATGTATTGCCTTCCCGTTGCTCACCTTGTATGCAGTCTCTCTTTAGGTCGATGCGTTCAAGTAAGGGAATGAGGTAGGCTCCACTCTTCCCTGTGCCATTCTTGGCTCTGGCTAAGATATCCCTCCCTGACAAGGCGATGGGAATACTTTCCTCCTACGAGCAGAAGCGATGGCTCAAGTTGGGTTGGGGGGGGGACACACACACACACACACACACACACACACACACACACACACACACACACACACACACACACACACACACACACACACACACACACACACACACACACACACACACACACACACACACACACACACACACACACACACACACACACACACACACACACACACACACACACACACACACACACACACACACACACACACACACACACACACACACACACACACACACACACACACACACACACACACACACACACACACACACACACACACACACACACACACACACACACACACACACACACACACACACACACACACACACACACACACACACACACACACACACACACACACACACACACACACACACACACACACACACACACACACACACACACACACACACACACACACACACACACACACACACACACACACACACACACACACACACACACACACACACACACACACACACACACACACACACACACACACACACACACACACACACACACACACACACACACACACACACACACACACACACACACACACACACACACACACACACACACACACACACACACACACACACACACACACACACACACACACACACACACACACACACACACACACACACACACACACACACACACACACACACACACACACACACACACACACACATAATCAGGAGGTAGCATGTTGGGAGGAGCAAACTCACCTGGATTGGAGACGGCTTTTCCCAGCCCATCTCAAAGATGCCCATGAGCAGCTCCCTCTTAAGGCAATAATCTTCAAACTCGTTGCCTTTAGTTGCCGTCACATCCTGTGGAGCAACGGCAAAAACGACTATTAGCCCAGCACATCTCAGCAATTATCCAGAAGGTCGAATCATTAAATTCACAAAGAACTGATTCTATCTGAGCAGAAGAATGCTAGTGGTATACCATCCATTTCATTGCATGACTGAATGCTAACTCATACAGCACATGTTAGGCCAGGGGTCACCAACGTGGTGCCCGCGGGCACCAGGTCGCCCGTAAGGACCAGATGAGTCGCCCGCGGGCCTGTTCTAAAAAAAAAATTAAAAAATAAATTTTTTTTAAAAAAAATAAAAAATTAAAAAAAAATTTTTTTTAATTAAATCTACATAGAAAAAACACAAGATACACTTTCAATCAGTGCATCAACCCAAACAACCTCCCCCATGCACACTCATCCACACCCACTCACACAAAAGGGGTTATTTCTTTCTGCTACCAATATTCTGGTTCCCACAACATAGACAACACATCTGCAAGGGACACAGTCCCTGAAGCACAGGGAGCTGGTCTACTAACATTTTCATTAATTACTATTTTTTATGTAATTATTTTCATATTGTTTTACTTTTTTTTATCCAAGAAAATGTTTTTTATTTATTTATCTTATTTTATTTTTTAAAAAAGGGCCTTATCTTCAACGGACCAGGTTGTCAATGAAATTAGATTTGTTTAAAGGGTTTTTTAAACCAGGCCCAGTCCAGATAAGGTCCAAGTCAGACTCAGCAACACACACCTTAATTCATGTACACAGAAAAAAATTAGGGAACACAACAGATTGCATATAATTTATAAACAAAATTACATCTTCAAAATAAGCATTTATGTACAGTCCAGATTATGTCCAGGTCACTCAAATTAGGGAACACAACAACAGATATCATATAATCTATAAACATAATTATACTTTCAAAATAAGCCTTTGAGGACTTCTCATCTTTTTTTTAATGTTTTTTGGCATCATTATCGTTTTCAACCATGTAACTTTCTAAAGTTAGAAAATACTGAATAAATGTTTTAAAGAAAGTAATACTAAGTGAATATCTGTTTTTGGCCTTAAAAATAAACATTTTACCGAGTACTATAATTATATTGACTAAATCATGATTGTCAATGAACTCTCCTAAAATAACAGAAACCACATTAAGCTTCATAAACAAACCAATCCTTAAACACATTTTTTCAACTTCCACCCAAAACAAAGACACAATATGACAATACCAAAACAAATGCAGGGTGGATTCAGGCTCCTGACAACAAAATCGGCAATCATCTGACACTGTCATATTCCAAAATTTTAACATTTTCCCTGTGGGTAAGAAGTTATAAATAATTTTAATTTGAAAATAACGATTTTGCACATCGATAGTGGTTTTATAGATTAGTTTGAATATGGCATCCCATGGCAACGGGCAGTCAAAAAAGTCCTCCCATTTTCCATTTGTGTTGTATGAGGCAGCCTTCAAAGATTTCTTTATTAAATAGAAATTATATATTTTTCTATTTATTTTAGTTCCTTTTTGCCAACTAGAATTTCTTATTAGAGGTTTACAAACTAATAATTTAGTAGTTCCATAATTAATTATTTGTTTCCATCTTTTCCCAATTACTCCAGTTAGTTGATAAAATGAAAAGCTTGAGCAAGCATCACCATACATAGCTCTAAATTCATCATACTTCATAATTTTACCATTCTCATTGATAATATCATTGACAAAAATGATTCCTCTTTCAAACATATTTTTCCAAAAGAAAGGCTTTCCATCTATTACAATATTAGAGTTCATCCATATTAACTGCTGCAAAATATCGTCTCTTTTTTCTGGCACATAAAATTGAAAACACCACTATGAGTGGATTGTTTCCTTTATGAACCCCGCCATGTTTCCCAGCAGACTCTCTGGGAGGGGATCACTTGTAAAAAAGGATACAATTTCTTTTGATACAGTACATGTTTTTTGTCCAACAGGACATTTGTGTACCACTCAATGTTTAAATACATCTTTGGAACAATTGATGCTTTTAAAGACA
Source organism: Entelurus aequoreus (assembly GCF_033978785.1). Taxonomy (NCBI): domain Eukaryota; kingdom Metazoa; phylum Chordata; class Actinopteri; order Syngnathiformes; family Syngnathidae; genus Entelurus; species Entelurus aequoreus. The sequence continues at coordinate 39,986,577 of NC_084740.1, forward strand.
GACACATAGCTTCAAGGTTGAGAAGTTTCAGGCCCCCATATTCATACTGTTTGTACAAAACCTTTTTTTAATCTTTTCTGGTTTGCCGTTCCAGACAAAATCGAAGACCCTCCGCTCATAAATCTTAAAAAAGTTTTGTGATGGAGCTGGTAATGACAAAAACAAATAAATAAATTGAGGAATAATTAACATTTTACCATACAAGGTTAGGGATTTCCCTTTCCATAATTGCATAATTTTGTCCAGCTTTCTTAGTCGATTATCATAATTTACTGAGCCTAGATCTTCCAGATTTTCTGGGACAACAACACCAAGTATGTTAACTGGTCCATCTGTCCACAAAACAGGCACTTTGCATTCCATTCGAAAGGACGTTCCCTTTAGATTTCCGATCCTTAACATTTTACATTGATCATAATTAAGCTTAAGGCCAGATTGCTGTGAAAATATGTCCAAAAGATTAAGAAGGTTCCGCAAACAATGAGGAAAAATCTTATCTTTGTGAATCAGCCTTTTCTGACATGAACTTCATCAAGAACAAACACAGAACACGCCTCGCTGATGCACATCTGCAAGACTCACTCAGAGTTGCAGTGTCAAGTTACACACCAGAGTACAACACACTAGTTAACAGTATGCAATGCCAGGCTTCCCACTAACTGACAAAGAAACAGATAACAGATTTGGTGTCCAGTTCAAAGTAAGTGTGACATGATTTAAAAATTTGAGAGTTTACTTTTGTATTTTACATGAGTTATTATTTGTACAAACATGGTGCAAAGTAATTCATGATTTGTTAAAAAATGTTAGTGGCTAGCTAGTTAAAATGGGATATTTTGATTTCACAAGACTGTCTTAGAAGTGATCATTTGAAAATGTTCAATTTGAAAAATGTGCACTTAGAGAAAATATAAAAATAAAGTGTTGCATATTGATATTTATCTGTTTCTATATATATTTATTGTGAGAAATCATTAAGATGATCAGTGTTTCCACAAAGATAAATATCATTAATTATTAATAACAGAGTTAAAGGTAAATTGAGCAAATTGGCTACTTCTGGCAATTTATTTAAGTGTGTATCTAACTGGTAGCCCTTCGCATTAATCAGTACCCAAGAAGTAGCCCTTGGTTTCAAAAAGGTTGGTGACCCCTGTGTTAGGCTAATTCAGTCTCTCAAACAGTCTCTCAAACTGTGCCCCCCTTAGCTTCACTGTAACCACGGTGGAGGAAAGACTGGTGTGTTTAATTTTTGATAAGCTTACAATGTTATTCAGAGGTATTGTCATGACAAATGTATCAACAAAATATACTATTTTTAGTGATGGTGGAGAGTGTGCGTGTGTGTGGGGGGTGGCAAAATATTTTCTTCTTCCTAGGTGGGGGGCGTAACAGAAAATATTTGAGAAGCACTGGGCTAATTAAACATTGAATATAGGCCACTGTAATAAACAATGACCTCAAATACTACTGGAGTTTGAGGATACACAATCAGACAAGCTTCTGTCTTTTAAAGTCCAGAGGTGGAACCAACTGGCATGTGTTGTAACGAGGGACGGGTATCGTTCACATTTGAACCGATATGGTACCAGATCCGGTTACCTGGAAATCAATATCGGTACAAATTGTCACTGTGTTGAATACTATTTGATAATAAAAAAAATATATGTATCATTTAAAAAGTAGCTGATTATGATAACTGTGCTATTCAGTTATATACTGTTTACTTGTGCCATTTGAGTCTCATTCGCACTGCAATTGTACTGCCAAGACATTAGATGGCAGTACTGTATATGTTATCTATGGTATGTGGTCTAACTGGGAAGTAACTTTTTCCAGGAAGCTTAATGTGTTATGTTGCGCCATATTGTTTATACTGAAAGTAGTGTACTTATTACACAGCTTTTGTAGTTCTTACCAAATTTGGGAGGTATTGAAATCAACATGTAAAATGGCTAATGCTAATGCAGCCTGTCTAACAAATCCACTGTAAATTAGCATCAAGCTAGCGAATTTTGGAAGAGTTGAGCCTTAATGTTTCAGTGTTTTCTACCAATCATACTTGCTTTTTTAGTGTTGAAAAATGCAACATTTAGAGCAGTCCTCAAATACTGGGGCGTGTGGGACCTCAGGGAACATGTTTTTTGGCCGTAACAGAATATAATGAAGCATATGTAGCACTTTGTTTCACAAAAAAAACAGTATGTGGTTTCTTTTAATGTTTATAAGCTTACGTTATGCAGAGGTATGTTTATAATAATTTTTTAGACAAACTATTATTTACAGTCACGGTGGAGAGGGGGAAGATACACTACCGTTCAAAAGTTTGGGGTCACATTGAAATGTCCTTATTTTTGAAGGAAAAGCACTGTACTTTTCAATGAAGATAACTTTAAACTAGTCTTAACTTTAAGAAAATACACTCTATACATTGCTAATGTGGTAAATGACTATCCTAGCTGCAAATGTCTGGTTTTTGGTGCAATATCTACATAGGTGTATAGAGGCCCATTTCCAGCAACTATCACTCCAGTGTTCTAATGGTACAATGTGTTTGCTCATTGGCTCAGAAGGCTAATTGATGATTAGAAAACCCTTGTGCAATCATGTTCACACATCTGAAAACAGTTTAGCTCGTTACAGAAGCTACAAAACTGACCTTCCTTTGGGCAGATTGAGTTTCTGGAGCATCACATTTGTGGGGTCAATTAAACGCTCAAAATGGCCAGAAAAAGAGAACTTTCATCTGAAACTCCAGTCTATTCTTGTTCTTAGAAATGAAGGCTATTCCACAAAATTGTTTGGGTGACCCCAAACTTTTGAACGGTAGTGTATATTTTCTTCTTCCTTGGAGGTTGGGGGGGTAACAGAAAATATTTGAGAAGCACTGATTTAGAGGGAGTTTGGCTGAATCCGCCTTGAGTGCTGCTTGACAGTTTACGTCAGGGGTCCCCAAACTACGGCCCGCGGGCCGGATCAGGCCCCCCCGCATCCAAAATCCGGCCTACAGAAAGTCCCAACTAAAAAAAATAATAAATAAATTTAAAAAAATTAAATCTTTCCTTTATAATCCATTTTCTACCGCTTGTTACTCTTGGTGTCTCCTAGTCGCTCTGGCAAATCATATAGTCTAAAAATGAATTTTCCCATCGATAACGTGACAATGTTAAATGTTGATGAACATCAATGTTAATTGATGTTCAATGACAAAACGGAGTCAAAAAGTTTGGGGACCCCTGGTTTACGTGAACCGGCATTAAGTCTGAAACCGGACGTAATGTCATTTGCAACAAAAGGTATCGAAATATGACACCTTTTGATTTTACCTGAATAGATACCTGGTAGTACCGACAGCATTCGGTTGGTGCCTACAAAAGCACCAAATTCGGTACCCATCACTAGTTCTGTATACCTCGAGTTCAGCTTAGTGAGCATCTAAATCACGGGTCTTCAGTGTTTTTCAGCCTGAGGACTCCCAAACTGATTGAGAGATCTAAAAGGGGACCCCTACTTGTACATAGCTTTCCGCCGCATGCGATGCAACTTGTTCTGGAGCAAATCTATTAACGGCTCTGTTCACTAGAGCATGTTGGATTAATGAGTGTGTATTTAAAGACAATTATATTCCAATAAAATATTGTGGGGAATATAAAAAGTTTTTGGAAAAAACAACATTTCACCCCCCCCTGAAATACCTCCAGAGACCCCATATTGAGGACCTTTGATCCAAATATTTCACTCCCCTAGCATTGTGTTTTTGTGGTGCTCCAGATCCTTGTTGTTGGCTGAGCTCCACACAAGGATCTGGGACTTCTCAATAGGAGATGTATTGCAGAAGGCGGGCCCTTGTAAAAGAATCATTGTATGTGATTGGATAAACCACTTGTCCGTTATCTTGAATGACGTGCTACTTCCACATCGAAATCAACCTGTGACGCTGGGAAATCCAAAACAGAACAGCCGACATATTGGACAACGACAGAGCGAAAAGTTAGAGAACTTTTACTGAAACAACGCAGCAATGTCAGTAGACGATCGATGTCGTTTGTGCAAAGAAAATGTCAGCACACGACTCCTCGCTGCTCTGTTTGAATCAAACAGTCGCTTCGGCGCTACGTCACATCTATGAAATCCCGCCCGGCGATCCTGATTGGTTCATTGTTTTTTGCTAACTTGAAGGAGTTTGCATTGCCTTCGAGGCCAGATCCTTGTGTGGAGCTCAGCGAACTACAAGGATCTGGCGAGAGTCAGGTTACAACAGGCTACCATTGATGACAAAGAGGAAATGTGACCATAATCATAAAACCAGAAAGGGAAGTTACTGCAATGGTGTGCAGCAACAAAAGTAGTACTGTCAAATGTAAATGCCAGGATAATACAAATGAGCCACTTCAACCTTATGCTACATCATCAACCCCCTGCCCCTCAGAAGGACTTCGACAAATTCTAACCAACAGCATCAACAGCAACTCTGACCAGGGCTCTGCTCTGATTGGTCAGCTTTTTAAACAATTAGTTCATTTCTGATTTGTAGACATCCCGGTTTTACCCTCCAGTGAAAGCTACAAAAACAAACACCTTCTCCTCCAGTTTTTGAGCAACATGTACAATTAAAGTGACTGCAGTTTTGACAACTACTGGGTTGTCTCTTCGGTCAACCATCACTTCCTACTACTGGGTTACAGAAAATCTAATGTAATGCTTTTTAATGAAACTAAGATATAATGCCCATGTCATATTGCTGATCACCATTATATACAATGAAAGCATTAGTTTACATTAACTGTGGCCAAATTAAGCACTATCATAATGCAAGTAACCCTTTCAAATGTAATGATTTGTCATGACTGTAGTATTTACCATTGTATTTGGAGGGTCAATAACTGAAATATCCTAAATAATTAAACAAAGATAAAATGGATTCTCAATATGTTAAACTGCACACAGTCTCCCCCCCTCATTTAATTCTGTCAAACAGACGTGCTAAGGTGCTGAGCGATGCACAAAGTGAGAACTCTTGTATAAGAAAAACATTTATCGATACCGACAAAGTTATCAAATTAATTAATCATTTAATTAATTGACTTTGTGGCCCAAGGCCTATATCTGTATGAATTATTTTAAAATGTCTCTGGACTTCGTATTTAATGCCATTCAAGGCCTTAATTTTCGCAAAATCAATTGAATGACTCTTAATTACCCGCGAAAACCCAGAGTTAACTTATTTTTACACTTGGAAATATTCCCAGACTTTATTTAGATTTCAATCTTAAAGGTTCCACTGCACAGTTGGGTAATTTCAACACCCCCTTTTGGCAGTTAGGTTGCAAACAAGACAGTCATATACAAACCGAAGTTTTCATCCTCATGTCCTTTGGGGGCAGTTTCAGATTTTTCTTCCAGTCATCTCCGGGCCTGTGAAAGATGACAGGCTTGTGAGAAACGCACAAAAACATACTTTGCGACAGCAGAGATGTCTCGGAACGTGGAACTCCCATTTTTTGGTGGCGTGACTCACTTGATGACGGCATTAGTCGTGGGGGCAGGCTGGGCGTTGCCGTTGTTGATTGTGCCTTTTATCTGGTTTAGTGGCTGTTGTTGGGGGCCTCCGCCTCCTCCTCCGCCTGGCGCTCCTGCCGGCTTCACCGAGCCCCGGAGCTGGCCATTCTGGTTCGACAAGCCCAGAATCACTGGGTTCTCTGTCCTGGCAGTTCTCATGTTTTCCCCTGAGCTTTTATCAAGTCCAATTTCAAATTAAACTAAGAGCGAATCCACGTACAATTTAAAGATAGTCCTTCCCCCCTTGGGGCTTGTTCTCTTCTATACACCCAGTGTCCAAATATCTATCCCCAAGACTAACTATATAATATTGCCATTTGTGGGACATCAAGCGTCTCTTCAGGGTCTGTTTTGAGCATTGGTTTGAGTTTAGTTAAGGAGAGAACTTCACAGCAGTGTCTGCAAGGCAAACTGCAAGAGGGCTTAGCTTGCCTTCAAGTATGGGCCCACTTGTTCAGTTAGCCATCTTGATTAGCTCCACTGAGCTGCTGCGTCCTCCGTCGGATTAATACCAACCCTGAAATGAAGTCAACAAGTCAGAGAAAACTTAAAGCTGACAAATTAAATCAACTTAGTTGCTGTTGTGTTTACGAAAAGGACCAAAGCCATGTTTTTGACTCTGCTAGCAGCGAACGCAAATGCGCCCTATGATGACGTTTTAATCCAAATGCACTAAGGGTTAGTCTACCACAAAATAAGTGGCTCGGGAAGTGTACGATGACAAAACGGATATGGCAGGGGTGTCCAAAATGACAGTTTTGTTGGCCTGCAACATATTGTTGGGAAAAAAACAGTGAAAATGTAAGAAAAATTATCAAAAATTTGGAATGTAAAATCAACTAGCAAACATCAATAATCGATTATTGTAAATAAAGTAATGCAGGCAGTTCTAAAATTTGGCTGACCGCAGCGAGCCACTTCTTTGAGAGATCCAACCAGCTACTTTAATTTAGGGCACTTATGTTCCAGTTTTGCACACGTCCATTAATCTAATAAATGTAATTGGAATTATTCAATCGTTTATTGTTTTCAGAAGTTACAAGTGACGAATGCTCAATTAGTGAAATGAAAAGAATAATAAAATGGCATCAATACACATGCATCAAGAATGGATTTTTTAATCGAATTGTAGGGTGCCCAAAATACCCACCTCTACCTATAACAAAGTTGACAAAGTTTTGTCTGCCAAAATATGTCATCTGTTTGCAGCATTTTTTTATTAATAAAAACAAAATGGTCAATGCATACTTTGACTTTTCAGTATGCGGCGACCCTTGGTGGAAAAAGTTTAAACACCCTGATCATAAATATTAGAAGCTTTCAAAATAAAAATAAATATTGTTTAGTTTGTCAAATAATAAAAACACTAACTCATGCCTTAATTTGGAATATTCCAACAATTAACACCGTAAAAGGTGCACCTGAACGTTAATATTTTTGTACAGGCAGAATTTTTGACTCACTAGGTTATGCAGATACACAATCGTAATATTCCATTCTTGCAGGGGGGAAAAAAAATCTAAAAAAAATAAAGCAAGAAAAACAAAATGTAATGAGAAAAAGCTAAATGTTCTAATATACTTAGTCAATTATAACAGAGCTGACAAATGCTGTCTTTAAATAATGTGTGCATATTAAACTTTTTTTTTTTAAACTAAATTAATATCAAGATGGCCCACCTGGACTTTTGAGTAGTGTACAGCTCTGGTAATGGGTACATTCGCACCCACCTGCACAAATGTACTTCAAAATGTAACAATCAAAATAAAAATAACTTTTTTTTGTTTACTAGGGCATGCATCTATAATATGCATTAGTTTGACCATTTAAAATCAACGATAATAAAAAGGAGATGCTTGGAAATAGCATAAAAATGCCCCAAAAACTTGGAAAAACACGATTCATAGCGTTAGTTTTTGGTGTAACCATCATGAGCGTTCTGTTCAGATATATTTCTTTTATATTTTGATAAATCATCATATTTATGTATTACTAAATTTAAATAGGTATTGATCAATCTTTAAGCTGTGTGTATTTGATTTCAGTTTGCTTTTGACATCTTATTTAGAATTGTAGTTGAAACTTTTACAACCTTGTGTTGCGCTCATGATGGCGTAACCAAACTAGATTTCATTTAATGATCTTATTTTGAATATTTCCCTTTTTTACATTTAGTATATTTAAATATTCATTTATAAACATTGAATACATTTCAAATATCAATAAAATGCAATTGCCTTCATCTTATAGGGTAATGTTTAGTTACACCAAGTCATGAGCGTAACACTAAGCTTCATCACTTCATATCTCTAATTCTGGTGGTGTTTTATACTTTTTTCTTTTTGGAACATGTACTATACATATAATACAATAAAGTCCCATATAAAATTATGTTTCTAGCAATACTTTAATTTTGCCTTTGAAAGTAACACTCCAATGTCCATTAGTGGAGCTGTACACAGTATACAGTTCTTGGTGGGAGAAGTTTGGACACCCCTGATACAAAACATTAGAAGCTGTTGAAATAAACATTGTAAAATATAACTACTAACTTATGAATTATCCATCCATCCATTTTCTACCGCTTATCCCTTTCGGGGTCGCAGAGGAATTAAATAATTACAAAAACCCCAACATTAAACACTTAAATGTGTAACGGGAGGTTGATATTTCAGTACAGGCAGAATTTTTGACACGCTCGGTTATGCGGTTACACAATCGTAATACTACATTTTTACAGGACAAAAAAACAGTAGAAAAGGCAAAAATGAGAATCAGCACCTCCAAGTCCGAGTCCATGGTTCTCGCCCGGAAAAGGGTGGAGTGCCATCTCCGGGTTGGGGAGGAGACCCTGCCCCAAGTGGAGGAGGTCAAGTACCTCGAAGTCTTGTTCACGAGTGGGGGAAGAGTGGATCGTGAGATCGACAGGCGGATCGGTGCGGCGTCTTCAGTAACGCGGACGCTGTATCGATCCGTTGTGGTGAAGAAGGAGCTGAGCCGGAAGGCAAAGCTCTCAATTTACCCGTCGATCTACGTTCCCATCCTCACCTATGGTCATGAGCTTTGGGTTATGACCGAAAAGGACAAGATCACGGGTACAAACGGCCCAAATGAGCTTCCTCCGCCGGGTGGCGGGTCTCTCCCTTAGAGATAGGGTGACAAGCTCTGCCATCCGGGGGGAGCTCAAAGTAAAGCCGCTGCTCCTCCACATGGAGAGGAGCCAGATGAGGCGGTTCGGCATCTGGTCAGGATGCCACCCGAACGCCTCCCTAGGGAGCTGATTAGGGCACGTCCGACCAGTAGGAGGCCACGGGGAAGACCCAGGACACATTGGGAAGACTATGTCTCCCGGCTGGCCTGGGAACGCCTCTGGATCCCCCGGGAAGAGCTAGACCAAGTGGCTGCTTAGGCTGCTGCCCCCGCGACCCGACCTCAGATAAGCGGAAGAAGATAGATGGATGGATGATTAAAAGCTAAAATGTAATCAATAATTATACGTAGTCACCTAGAACACAGAGCTGACAAAGTGTTGTCTTTAAATATACATACATACATACATATATATAATTTGTTAAACTTTTTTTTTTTTTAACAAAATCACCCCCCGCATAGTTTGACTTTTCAGTATGTGGCCCTTGGTGTAAAAAGTGAGGGCTGAAAAGAGGCATGTATAAACTTATCAAGATGTCAAACAACCATCGAGCCTTTTAATAATAACCAATGACGTAGATTAGCTTGCACAGGAACATTTACCTACAGCCATGAATGAGTCGTCGCTGACGCAAACAAACTAGTCGACATTATGCTTTTCACAGGTGACACGTTTCACCCAACTAACCAAAACACTCACCGAATATTAGTATAGGTAGCGAATATTACTATAGTTAGCGAATGTTAGTACAGTTAGCGAATATTAGTACAGTTAGCGAATATTAGTACAGTTAGCAAATATTATTATAGTTAGCGAATATTAGTATAGTTAGCGAATATAAGCGAGTTACCGAGCAGGACTAGCTCGTCCGCTAGCGAGCTAGCTAACGATGGCATTCTAATACCACGGCACCAATATCCCCACAGACGACCCAGGTGGCAGGTGAGTGACTTTACGCGAAAGCGCTATCTTCGTGGGTCACATGTTTACCTCAGATAAGCGAAGTTTTCGTCGTTTTGAAAGCTGTGCCAAATGGTAGCCGAGCACACCGAATGAGGCTTCTTCGTCTCATCCGAGCCTTCAAGATGGCGGCCGCTCCTTTTTGAGTCCGCCCCCAGCCAGCCGATCAGCTGATTCCATTTGGAATCACCGCCTCTCCCTGTGGAAGTCCCGTTTGTGCCAGGACAAGTCGCGATTATCAGACAAAAAGGTCACAATTATCAGTTAAAAAGTTGGGATGTCCGATAATGGCTTTTTGCCGATATCCGATATTGTCCAACTCTTTAATTACCGATACCGATATCAACCGATATATACAGTCGTGGAATTAACATTATTAATAATAATGTCAATGATAATATAAACCGATAAATGCTTTAAAATGTAATATCGGAAATTATCGGTATCGTTTTTTTTTTTTTTTTTAATTAAATCAACATAAAAAACACAAGATACACTTACAATTAGTGCACCAACCCAAAAAACCTCCCTCCCCCATTCACACATTCATACAAAAGGGTTGGTTCTTTCTGTTATTAATATTCTGGTTCCTACATTATATATCAATATATATCAATACAGTCTGCAAGGGATACAGTCCGTAAGCACACATGATTGTGCGTGCTGCTGCTCCACTAATAGTACTAACCTTTAACAGTTAATTTTACTCATTTTCATTAATTACTAGTTTCTATGTAACTGTTTTTATATTGTTTTACTTTCTTTTTTATTCAAGAAAATGTTTTTAATTTACTTATCTTATTTTATTAATTTTTTAAAAAAGGACCTTATCTTCACCATACCTGGTTGTCCAAATTAGGCATAATAATGTGTTAATTCCACGACTGTATATATCGGTATCGGTTGATATCGGTATCTGTAATTAAAGAGTTGGACAATATCGGAATATCGGATATCGGCGAAAAGCCATTATCGGACATTCCTAATTGTTATGCCTAATTTGGACAACCAGGTATGGTGAAAATAAGGTCCTTTAAAAAAAAAAAAAAAAAAAAAAAAAAAAAAATAAGATAAATAAATTTAAAAAAAATTCTTGAATAAAAAAGAAAGTAAAACAATACAAAAACAGTTACATAGAAACTAGTAATTAATGAAAATGAGTAAAATTAACTGTTAAAGGTTAGTACTATTAGTGGAGCAGCAGCACGCACAATCATGTGTGCTTACGGACTGTATCCCTTGCAGACTGTATTGATATATATTGATATATAATGTAGGAACCAGAATATTAATAACAGAAAGAAACAACCCTTTTGTGTGAATGAGTGTGAATGGGGGAGGGAGGTTTTTTGGGTTGGTGCACTAATTGCAAGTGTATCTTGTGTTTTTTATGTTGACTTAATAAAAACAACAAAAAAAACGACACAGATAATAAAAAAAACGATACCGATAATTTCCAATATTACAATTTAAAGCATTTATCGGCCGATAATATATACAGGGCGATATTATCGGACATCTCTATTAAAAAGTCACAATTATCAGACAAAAAGTCACATTTATCAGATAAAAAGTCACAATTATCAGACAAAAAGTCAAAATGATCAGTTAAAAAGTCACAATTTTTATATACTGTTGTCATTGTTGAGACAAAAACTCATAGTTGTGAGATAAAAAAGTCATAGTTACGAAATAAAAAGTCATTGCTATGAGATAAAAAGTCCATCCATCCATCCATTTTCTACCGCTTGCCCCTTTTGGGGGGGGGGGGGGGGGGGGGGGCTGGAGCCTATCTCAGCTGCATTCGGGCGGAAGGCGGGGTACACCCTGGACAAGTCGCCACAAAGTCATAGTTATGAAATAAAAAGTCGAAGTTATGAGACAAAAAAGTAATTGTTATGAGATAAAAACTCGAAGTATTGAGACAAAAAGTCATAGTTATGAGACACAAAGTCATCGTTGTAAATTAATAAAAAAATCATATTTATGACATGGTCATAATTATGAGATTCAAAGTCGAAATTTTGAGATGAAAAGTCATAATTATGAGATAAAACGAAATTGTGAGATAAAAAGTCATAATTTTGAGACAAAAAGTAAAAATTGAGGTATGAAAGTCATAATTGTGGACTGGACTTTCACAATGTTATGTCAGACCCACTCGACATCCGTTGCTTTCGGTCTCCCCTAGAGGGGGGGGGGGGTTACCCACATATGCGGTCCTCTCCAAGGTTTCTCATAGTCATTCACCGACGTCCCACTGGGGTGAGTTTTTCCTTGCCCGTATGTGGGCTCTGTACCTAGGATGTCGTTGTGGCTTGTACAGCCCTTTGAGACACTTGTGATTTAGGGCTATATAAATAAACATTGATTGATTGATAATTATGATATAAATCATAATAGTGAGATAAGTCATAATTATGAAAAAAGTCGAAATTGTGAGATAAAAAGTCAGTTATGAAATAAAAAGTAATTGGTGGAATAAAAAGTCAAAGTTATGAAATAAAAACTCGAAGTTATGAGACAAAAAAGTAATTATGAGATACAAACTCGAAGTATTGAGACAAAAAGTCATAGTTATGACACAGTCATCGTGAATTAAAAAAAATCATATTTTTGAGATAGTCATAATTTTGAGATATAATTATGAGATAAAACGAAATTATGAGATGAAAAGTCATAATTTTGAGACAAAAAGTAAACATTGAAGTATGAAAGTCATAATGTGAGTGTGAATGTTGTCTGTCTGTGTTGGCCCTGTGATGAAGTGGCGACTTGTCCAGAGTTTACGCCACCTTCCGCCCGAATGCAGCTGAGATAGGCTCCAGCATCCCCCGCGACTCCGAAAGGGACAAGCGGTAGAAAATGGATGGATGGAAGTCATAATTATGATATAAATCATAATAGTGAGATAAGTCATAATTATGAAAAAAGTCGAAATTGTGAGATAAAAAGTTATGAAATAAAAAATCATATTTATGAGATCGTCATAATTATGAGATTCAAAGTCGAAATTATGAGATGAAAAGTCATAATTGTCAGATAGTCAAAATTATGAGATAAAACGAAATTATGAAATAAAAAGTCATAATTTTGAGACAAAAAGTAAAAATTGAGGTATGAGTCATAATTATGATATAAATCATAATAGTGAGATAAGTCATAATTATGAAAAAAGTCGAAATTCTGAGATAAAAAGTCATAGTTGTGAAATAAAAAATCATATTTATGAGATCGTCATAATTATGAGATTCAAAGTCGACATTTTGAGATTAAGTCATAATTGTCAGCTAAAAAGTCATAATTATGAGATAAAGTCGAAATTATGAGATGAAAAGTCATATTGTCAGATTAAGTCAAAATTATGAGATAAAACGAAATTATGAGATAAAAAGTCATACTTTTGAGACAAAAAGGAAAAATGGAGGTAAGAAAGTCATAATTATGAAAGTCATTGTTATGAGACAAAAACTCAGTTGTGAGATAAAAAGTCATTGATATGAGATTTAAAAAAGTCAGTTATGAGACACAAAGTCATAGTTGTGAAATACAAAATCATATTTATGAGATAGTCATAATTATGAGATTCAAAGTCGAAATTTTGAGACGAAGTCATAATTGTCAGCTAAAAAGTCATAAGTATGAGATAAAGTAGAAATTATGAAATGAAAAGTCATAGTCAGCAAAAGCCATAATTATGAGATAAGGTCTAAATCATCAGATGAAAAGTCATAATTGTCAGATAAAAAGTCATAAATGTCAAGTCATAATTATGAAATGAAAAATCGAAATTATGACAAAAAGTCAACTGTGAGATAAAAAGTCATAATTTGGTATAAATCATAATTATGAGATAAGACAGTCGAAATTATGATATAAATCACAATTACGGTAAAAAGTCGAAATTGTGAGATAATCACAATTATGAGATAAAAAGTCAATTATGACATAGAAAGTCAATTGTGAGATTAAAAATCTAAATTATGAGATACAAAGTCATATTTATGAAATAAAAAGTCAAAAATGTGAAATAAAGCTATACATATGAGATAAGTCATTTTTTGAGACAACAAAGTCGAAATTTTTAGACAAAAAGTCTTAATTATAATACAAAGTCGAAATTGGGAGATAAATCATAACTATTAGATTAAAAAATCAAAATGATAAAAAAAGGTCATAATTATGAGTTAAGTCAAAATGATGAAATAAAGTCATAATGAAATAAAAAGTTGAGATTTAAAGTCGAAATGACTACAAATATCGTTTTAAGTAATCCTCAATAAACATATCTGACATGTCCTGCCGAAAAGATGCCACTGTGACTGTTGTGTAAAGTATCTCACCATTTCATCTTTACTTTTTATACCACAATACTTTTCATAACATCATTTCAACTTTTTACCTCATGATTATGACTTACCATTGGGGTACTTTTTTGTGCTTCTATAGTACCGCTGGCTTATTATCTGTCATGCCCCCCTTTCACTACAGAAAACTAGATATTTATTCATCCATCGCAGTGGTTCTCAAACTTTTTTCACCAAGTACCATCTCAGAAAAAAGTTGTCTCTCCAAGTACCACCATAATGACCACCATTAAAATACAGGAGCATAATAGGCCTAAGTATTCATTAAATATATGTAATAGTTTTGGCCACTGTAATATTACACACAGTATGAACTAGGGCTGCAACAACTAATCGATTAAATCATTTAAATCGATTATAAAAATAGTTGGCGATTAATTTAGTCATCCATTCGTTGGATCTATGCGCATGCGCAGAGGCAATTTTTGTATTTTTTAAAATGTTTATAAACTGCAACATGTACAAACAGCTGAGAAACAATAGTCAAAAATAAGTATGGTGCCAGTATGCTGTTTTTCCCCCAATAAAATACTGGAAAGGATAGAAATGTAGTTTGTCTCTTTTATCCGATTATTAATCGATCAATCGAAGTAATAATCGACAGATTAATCGATTATCAAATTAATCGTTAGTTGCAGCCCTAGTATGAACAGTAACAATGTGTTTGAATATGGGAAGGTAAAACACTGTACTTCTTTAGCGTACCACTAGATGGAGCCCACATACCACAGTTTGAGAATCACTGATCTATTTTGCTTGTTCAAAATAGACGGTTTAGTCTACGGAATGAAATATAGACCCTAATTACGGGGGTGTCCCGATCCTACATTGATATCAGGTATTGTTCCGATATCATTAAAAAACGGGTACCAGTTTATATCCGCTTGCATGTAAAATATCCGATACAGGCTAAGCGCTTCGATACAAGCAGTCCTGCAGCGTGCTTACTACTGGACAGCTAGTTAACATCTAAATGTCCTCCAATAAACACACAATTCCTTCTATTTTACTCAAGTCATTTACAAAAAGGTAAATATGCTAGGCTATAGGCTGCTAGCTCAGCTACACAATAGCGCACAAGCTATACATTCGTAATATTTAATTGCAGTGTAAAACGGCACATTTGTCAATATAAACAAGTATCAAATATTTATAGTTGCATGATACTACCTTAAAGGCCTACTGAAAGCCACTACTACCGACCACGCAGTCTGATAGTTTATATATCAATGATGAAATCTTAACATTGCAACACATGCCAATACGGCCGGTTTAACTTATAAAGTGCAATTTTACATTTCCAGCGAAACTTCCGGTTGAAAACGTTTATGTATGATGACGTATGCGCGTGACGTCAATCGTTGAAACGGAAGTATTCGGACACATTGTATCCAATACAAAAAGCTCGGTTTTCATCGCAAAATTCCACAGTATTCTGGACATCTGTGTTGGTGAATCTTTTGCAATTTGTTTAATGAACAATGAAGACTGCAAAGAAGAAAGCTGTAGGTGGGATCAGCGTATTAGTGGCTGGCTGCAGCAACACAACCAGGAGGACTTTGAGTCGGATAGCAGACGCGCTATCTGACGCTAGCCGCCGACCGCATCGATGATCGGGTGAAGTCCTTCGTCGCGCTGTCGATCCCTGGAATGCAGGTGAGCACGGGTGTTGATGAGCAGATGAGGGCTAGCGTAGGTGGATAGCTAATGTTTTTAGCATAGCTCTGTGAGGTCCCGTAGCTAAGTTAGCTTCAATGGCGTCGTTAGCAACAGCATTGTTAAGCTTCGCCAGGCTGGAAAGCATTAACCGTGTAGTTACATGTCCATGGTTTAATAGTATTGTTGATCTACTGTCTATCCTTCCAGTCAGGGGCTTATTTCTTTTGTTTCTATCTGCAGTTAAGCCCGATGTTATCACGTTAGCTCCGTAGCTAAAGTGCTTCACCGATGTATTGTAGTGGAGATAAAAGTCACTGTGAATGTCCATTCCGCGTTCTCGACTCATTTTCAAGAGGATATAGTATCCGAGGTGGTTTAAAATACAAATCCGTGATCCACAATAGAAAAAGGAGAAAGTGTGGAATCCAATGAACCCTTGTACCCAAGTTACGGCCAGAGCAAAAAAAGAAAGTCCTGCACTGCACTCTAGTCCTTCACTCTCATGTTCCTCATCCAGGAATCTTTCATCCTCGCTCAAATTAATGGGGTAATTGTCGCTTTCTCGGTCCGAATCGCTCTCGCTGCTGGTGTAAACAATAGGTAAATGTGAGAAGCCCTTCAACCTGTGACGTCACGCTACTTCCGGTACAGGCAAGGCTTTTTTTTATCAGCGACCAAAAGTTGCTAACTTTATCGTCGATGTTCTCTACTAAATCCTTTCAGCAAAAATATGGCAATATCGCGAAATGATCAAGTATGACACATAGAATGGATCTGCTATCCCCGTTGAAATAAGAAAATTTCATTTCAGTAGGCCTTTAAGATCCAAAGTGTCCAGATCTTTCAACTTACCATGTCTTGAGCTTAACTTCAATATTGTGGCCACTTTAAAATCAATAAAAAAACAATTACCACTTCAATTTAAAAGACCGCACACATTCTCACTATTGTTCCCAGTTTAAATAATTTGACTTGATCAAGCCTTTTCAAGCATTCCACACTGCAAAACAAAAGTAGGATTCATGTTGGTTAATATTAGTATCGGACAATACTCACGGGTCCAGTATCGGAAGTGAAAAGGTCGTAATCGGGACACCCCTACTTAAAAACCAAAGGATTCATTTGAGCACTGCTACCCCCTAGCTGGGGGCTTGTGTATCGTTCAAGCAGGACTAAAGATACTAATACCGGAAGTCCGCCTACCCCCTCCCAGACATCTCCCCAGGGGCGAGGGCGCCAAGAGGAAGCCAGAGTGCCTGGAGAGAACCCACACAAGCACAGGGGAGAAGATGCAAACCACGGCTAGTACACAGCCTGGGTATTAGTATTCATTAATGACAGTTTTCACACAAAGTTATTAAGGCTTTCATTTATTTCCCCGCAACAACGTCCTGTTGCCTCCAAAGTAAAACCACCATAGAGATTCTCATTAGACGTCTATTATTAAAACACAGTTATACAGAACGAGTGCAAACAATCACAAATTGCATCTTATATACAGCAAGTATATATTATTATTATGATGTTTTTTTTGTTTTCTTTAGAGAATTCATTTGCGCGACATTTTGGTAGCTGGAGAAAACGAATCGACCAAAAAAAACAAATAGAAATTCTAGGCACTCCTCTTGTAACTGCCTCGTGATTCCCGACAAACAAGCACGTCTTTAATGTACATAATTTACAGTATTTTAGAAAAGCGCTTGGGATTTTGAACATTTAACCATCGTACAGTGCTTTTAAATAGTCAAGGTGTACGTCAGCAGCGATGTGCGGATCGTGGCTGACGTACGGTTCTTAAAATTTCAAGCGAGAACGAACAGAAGGATGAAAAAGCTCGGACACAACGCGAACGTAATGGAGACACGCTTTTACAGGCCACGTGAGGTGGGTCAAAAAGGCATATTGGCCATACCGCCGGGGCCGTAACCAATGGGGCTTTCCAGGGACATTCCCCGCTGTCTGAGGGTCTGGGGTCCCACCATTCCCGTCTGTGCATGGGCAGGGCCCATCATGGCACCCTGAGGGGACATCAAAGGAGCCTGGGGGCCGAAGGGATCTCCCGGCATGGGCATGCTTCGCTGCTTGGCCTGCATCATCATGGCGTTCTGCCGTGCCATCAGACTGTGCTGGTGCTGCTGGGATGACATCAGTCCGGGGTACGGGTTGGAGGGATGCTGGAGAAGACTGTTGGCCATCATGGCTTGCTGTTGCTGAAGCTGGGGACCCATGGGGCCTGTCCTTGCCATCATATGCCCAGGGGGGCACATGGGCCCCATGCCGGCACCAGGCATCATTCCCCTGGCATTCCCAGGAATAACACCCATGCTTGGGCCGAGTCCGCCGTGTGCGGGGTGGGGCGACATCTGCTGCTCAGCCATCATGTTCTGTAAATTGGCCAAGTGGGGGTTGGATGAGGAGATGCGGCCATGCGGGGGGCCGGAGGAAGACAAGTGTTTGAGGAGCTGCTGGGGAGGGAGCTGCTGCGACGCGGATCCCTGGTGCGGTTCACTCTTGGGGAAATACTGCAGAGTGCTGCTGGGCTTATCAGACGGAATGATGCGGGAGAGGTCAAACTCAGGGATCCCTGAGTGAGTGGGTCGGATGACTTCGCTCAGATCCGGACCGTCTCTCATGGGCAGAGAGAAGGACTCGTGGCGTTGGTGAGGGTCTTTACTCAGCAGGTGCAGCTGCTGAGGCGGCAGAAGATCCTCACTGGACTGAGGGAAGTTCTGCGACATTCTCCCCATAGGTGAACGCATGCGCCCGTGAGACGACGGGTGCATGCGGGCGAAAGCGGCCATTTGGTTTTGAGACATGGGCGAAACATTGCAACGGCCCAGTTCGTCACTTCCTCCTCCCATCATGGCTGAATTCATGAGCGGTAGGCCCATTTGGTTTGGGGAAGACAACACAGGCTCTGAGGCATCATGGGACAACTGCTGTGGACCTTGGCTTGGAAGTCCCAAGGGGCTTTGAGAATCACTGTGGGCACCAATGGAGCTCTGGGAGACCAGAATCTGGGAGGTTGGAGGGTTCCCCATGCCGCCTGTTGGAATAACAAAAAGCCGCGTTTGAATATGAGTTACAAGCAATTTTCACAGTCATAAAATAGCCTTTGTGTTCATACCTCCGATGCTGACGCCGGGCAGAAGAGGTCGATCGGGCATCATCTCGTCATCAGAAGTCGCAATGGTCTTGATCGCATCGTGGTACAGAGGAGTTGTACTGGGAAGGGCGTACTTGGACATCTGGGACATGATCAGCGACAAGGGGTTCTGTGACGACGCGGCATCAGGGGTAGAGTTGGAACTTCTTGGGGGTAGTGCTCGCCCTGCGAAGGACAGGAAGATTTCAAGCCACAGAAATAAGAAAAGACAGATCAATTACAACCTAGGACATTTTTGACTGTACCCGTCTCAGGATGACTTCCCCCGTTGCCGGTTACCCTGCCAACTGTCGGACCACCTGGACTTGACGGAGCTGTTTTAGGAGACATCCATGCCGGAGAGGCCATGGCCATAGCTGGGGACTTGAGTTGTCCAGGAGAGACCGACGGCGAGTGCAACTCGTGGTTAGAAGACCCCATTATCTGGGGGGACTTCAGGGAAGAAGAGCAAGGTGTCCCTGCGCCAGAGGCAGGCTGAAGAGGAGGGTGAGGGCCTACAGGGCCGATAATGGAGGGAGACTTCTGCCCTGGAGCAGATGGAGACGTAAGATGACCTGGTGCTTCTCGGTTTAGAGATGGAGAATTTAACTGATGAGGATGCTGCAGTGATGGAGAGGCCAGTGGGTGAACTTTGACTGATAGGTCGGTAGGATGCCGTGGACCGGGACCCACCCCTCTCAAATCTCCAATGATTGGCATATGACTGAGGCGTGATGTACCTCCCATCTGATTACGACCCTCCTGCTCGGGTCCAAACATCTCAGGACCGGGCAGTTGAGAATATGGCCCCTCACTCTGTCCACTAGAGAAATGGCCTTGAGTTGGAAAACGAAAGGGTCCATCAGGTCCGGGCACCATTCCCATATTTCTTCTTTCGATTTGTGAAGCTCGTATTCTTGCTATCTCTCCGGGACTGAAAAAGTCACTTAAAGCCCCACCTCGTCCAGCGACTCTTCTGAGCTTTTGAGATAGCGTCATGTGCTGCTGCTGAATATTCATTTGTGGGTTCATGTTTATTGAGAGGTTGCCCCCTAGAGGAGAGTCCATTAGGTCTCTGATCTGAGGCCCCCCTCCAGGAGAGCCTATCATTTCCCGTGAACCAGGAAAATCCATAGGATCCCCTTGGTTGGAAGGTGGACCCCGGCCCATACTCAGATTGGAGAACTCTGGGCCCCCGGGATTATCCATAATTCTTGAGCCCTGTTGCTGCTGTGCAATCAATCGTTCAATTTCAAACCTAGGAAGCCCTTGCACCTTCCGTTTCTCTGCGATGCGAAACAATTCCTCCCGGGTTAAGAGTTCTGAGTCTTCCTGCAAGTGCTGAGGAGGGTAGCAACCTGGAAACGAACCTCCGCCATCCACGTTGTTGGACATGTTCTCGAGCCAAATCCCTCTCGAGGACCTTTGCGGTCCGAGTCCATCAACAGATAAGAGTCCTCCCGGACTGCCGGGAAACCCCCCTCCACCGGGTGGACCCCTCTGCACCTGTGCTAAGAACTTTGGACGACCAGGTCCTTCTTGATGCATGCCCGTCATTCGTACATTTCCTGGCATTCCTCCACCCATCATATTTCCAGAACCCCATTGTTGATCTCCAGGCTTGCTGTGATAGGGCGGAGGCGGTCCTCTCATCATCATGGGACCTCCATGCATCCCCATCTCAGTCATCATTCTAAAGTGCTGAGGATTTTGGATTTCCTGTTGCCTCCTCTTTTCTTGGTAGTATTCTTCTTGGAGTTTACGCCACGCGATTTGTTCTGGGCTCAGCCCTTCCAGTCCAAATAAGGGACCCATGTCAAGGCCAGGTGAAGACATCGGATGATGAGGATGCTGCTGTTGCAGATTGTGGTGAGGCTCCATTTCGGGGCTGTCCGTAGCAGCACCTAGCGATTGCGTTTGCGACATTATGGACTGCAGTGGTTCTTCAAACTTCTTCATGGCCCCCATGGAGGCCAAGGCCGAGAGTGCCATGCTACTACTGCTGCAATCTCCAGTGTTGGTACCGTTGTCACCATCACCGAGGACAGAACCTCGGTCAGTACTACTGCTGTGAACTACGGTGGAAGCGTTGTTGGGGAGATGACTGCCGGGGCCTCCTGTGTCGCCGGGGCCTCCTCTTACTCCAGTGCGTAGAAACAGCCTTTCTATGTCTCTCAGTGTCTGCAAAGAGCGCTCCCGGTGTTCCAGCTGCTCCTTGGAAAGACTGCCGGCATTCCTCTGACCTGTGTCGCTCTGTAAATGTGCAGACAGGATGGAAGGACTCCCCGACGGAGAGAGAGTAGCAACCGGAAGACCTTCGCTGTGTACAGTTCCTGAAACTGGTCCAACGGGCGTGGCTGTGCCGTCTCCCTCTGGCCTCCTTGAGAGAACGCAGTTACTGGTCGACAGACCGCCAAGTCTGGTCTGAGGGGAGTCATTATCAGAGCGGCCAGCAGTTGTCTGTGTTCTTGTCGCGAACAAGGGGGCTGCGCCTCCTGCTGACACGGGCTGTGGGGTTCCACTTTTGGATTTAGGGGTGCCTGTGGGTGGTGACGAGCTGGAGTTCACCTTCTCCAGGACCCTCCCCAGTTGGTAGCCCTTTGTTGGACAGACACAAGTGTAAAAGGATATTGTGAAAACGTTTTAATAATTACATGACATTCATTTTAAATCAGTATCCTTACTATTATATACAATAAATATGGTATATTATAGTAACAGTCATCCCTTGCTGTATCGCACTTCAAAGTTTACACGATAATTAAAGGGGTACTGCACTTTTTGGGGGAATTTTGCCAATCATTCTAACACATGTTTTTATTTTTTTTATGCATTCTACTCCGTAAAAATACGACAACTAACAATGCAGCTAACGGGTGTCCACTATTGCGTCCTCTAAAAACATCCCAAAACCGGCAACAATACTCCATTCACATGTCATGTTTTGGCGATTTTGTTATTATAAGCGTTAATGCCGAGGCACTACTTTTAGCAGCGCCGTGACCACAGAGAGCTAACTAGCTTACACTGCTATATAAACATTTTGAGCTGCTGCATTGCCTCTGAATTCTAGATTATGAATCATGTATTCTTTAGTAGAAAGTTGTGGACATAAACCGAGAAGTTGGTCAACTTTGACATCCAACTTAGACCCGGAGATGGCGAGAAAGACACAAAAAGACACTTTTTGGTGTCAACTTTATTTTCTTTTCTTTTTACCTGCGTGAGAATTATAATTAATTCCTTATCTAAACGGGAAGATACAAACATCCCATCAGTCGGCGTCCCAGTGAGAGCAGACATTGTACATTAAGTGGTTGCTTAATATGTTGGTAGTGTGTATTTCTTGTTTAGCACTTAGCAATAAATGCAACTTGCTGGATCTGCTAATCACTCAACTTTTAAAACTTTTAGGTTCATCCTCCTTATATTCAGGCTCTAAAATAGAAGTTTCTGGATCATCATTTGTCCCAAGTAGTCTTTGTTGTCTCTCATGAAGTCTGCCATGACTAGTAGTAGTGTTGTTGAAGTAACTATTACATGTTATTATGAATGTTACAACATTACATATAAACTTACAGCATGTATATAAACATTGATGGAGGTTTTTGGATGTTTTGAGAGTGTTTTGTAGGCGAAATAAAGTGAACTCCATTACCTCTTGTTAGCTGACTCTTGCTTGCTTTTATTTACAAGTTAGAATACATTAAAGAAAAGAAAAACATGTGTTTGTGTCTTCATAAGAATTGTGCACGATAGACAAAGTTCTAAAATAAGCCTTTTCAAACATAAAATGACTCAACGGACTAAATAAATCAATTCGGTATTATTGGCCACTACATGAGACTAAACCAATCAGAGTTCACCGCTCAGTATCGTGGCCACTGATTGGCTCAGCCTCAGGCAAGATCCAGCCCCGCCTGTTTTTTTCTCTCATGTATATACTGAAAATTATTTGCCACTTGCCAAGATTTAAATGTTTTTATTTGTAGAAATGTCCCTAGTTTTGAGAGTTGTTTACTTATTTTTTAGTCATTCATTTAACATCATAATCTTAATTTTATCATCAATCATATTTTGTCTATTTACTTTAAAAACGTTAAAATTGAGAACATAACTATGTAAATAAGATACTTTGGTTTCCTCTACATAGGAAATTTTGTTGAAAGATTCTGCAACATCCCGAGGATGTTTAATTTAGGAATTGCAAGTTGAATATTGCTTGTTTTCAGAATAAAATACTTGTTTTTTGCTTAAACGACAAGCTAATTTGTAGATATGCAAATCTTAATTCAAGATGTCTTATCAAGTAAAATGAACACGGACAAATAATTTCACTAGTTTTTAGTATCTATTTAAACTAAAATCTAGTCTATTTATCTTAGAATTTGTCAGCTCTTTTTTTTACAGTGTATGACTTATTTTCTTCCATAATGCCTACTATATTGGATTAAAGCAGTGCTTCTTAACCATAGGGCCGGGGGGCCCATTGTAGGGCTGCAAGAGCCCCGTAGAGGGCCGCCAAAAATATGTTTCTCAGTTGTGGTCTGTATTGGCCGCAGCTGTACTCAGTTGTAATATACTTTTCCACCACTTGTGGCAGTAGTGACAATATCAAACTAACAGAAGAAGCCTGGAGCTAAAGTTCTAGGAGTTTCTGAAGCGCAAAAATAACTAAAGTGGTGAAGCTGTATTTTCATTTGCACTTTAATTTGTTGACAGTTTATTTAAAAAACATATTCATTATTAATTTACTTTATTTGTTTTAGCACTGTGTAATCGTGTGTACAGTTATTTTTCATTAGTTCTCAGTCCCTTCTTTTGGTTTCACTGTTCATGGTTTCATATCACCTGACAAGGTTTATCATGTTAAACTAAGTAGGTTAGATATAATTCTTGAATATGATTAAAAGTGTTAATAGTTAATATTTGAATGTGCTCTGAGGCCCCCTGTAGTGGAAGCGTTGGGCTCCAAAGGTAAAAAGGTCACAAACCCCTGGATTAAAGAGTGTAAAGGTGACTATGTGGGTGTTAATTCATGCCTCAAGAGTTCCCACAATGTTAAAAAAAACCCAACGTAATTTAAAAGGTCGTAACCAGGTTTTTAACGAATTTAATTACAACAATTAGGCCCAGAACCACTTAACCGCAATAAACAAAAGCTTTACTGCATTATTATTATTATACAGTACGCTTCAAAAATAAAAGCAGAAACAGGCACAAATGGACAATAGAGAGTACAAAATATATTTCACCTGCTCCAGCTTGACTCGTGGAACATTTTGCTGGTGAAAGTGAAGAATGGAATCCATCTTTCCTTTCATGACTGCCTCTGCGGCGCTGTCGGAAGCACATTTGGGCTAATTAGTATCATTAACGAATTAGATTTCACACGTGTTGGATAAATGCTTCGTACCAGTTGGCCAGGTTTGTTGTAAAAACATACAACAGTTGCTGCGAGGACGACGGAGGCAGCGCTGCCTTAAGCACAGGTGCAGGTCTGGGTCCAGGTCCGGAAACTGGTACTGGTCCTGGTCCTGGTGCACGTGCCATTGGAGGTTCAGATGCGGGCGCAGAAGACGGATGATCAGGATTTACTTGCCTGGGACCTGACGGTCCTCGCTCACCTAAGAAAGACAACGCGCATCCTGGTAAAATAAACAATCAGCGTATTGTTGTAGATGCACCACACAAACACTAGATGGAGCCAAAGCACACAACAAAAGCAGAATCGTATCTCTTTTCTCTTGCATGTGTTTTCCTTGTAAAGACAAACATGTATTTGGCCCTGCATGGACTCACGTTGAGTTGTAGAGCGCGGCTTGTCCTCATCGTCCTCCGTGTCAGGACCAGAGCACCACTCGTCTCCGCTGTATGGCTGCTTCTTCTCCAGGACACATCGCCGCTTACTGCGCGTCACACCCTCTTCAAGACACACACAGACACGGTTACAGCTCCATGATACCATTTGAAGTCCTGCTGGTGTTGGGAATTGCTTTTTGCTGGGAATTTATGGTAAAAAATTTGGGGGCTCTGCTAAACACGCATGCACGCATATACTGTATGTGTGTGTGTGTGTGTGTGTATATGTATATATATATATATATATATATATATATATATATATATATATATATATATATATATATATATATATATATGCACACACATATGCATACACGTACGCATATACAAAACCTAAAACCAGTGAAGTTGGCACGTTGTGTAAATGGTAAATAAAAACAGAATACAATGATTTGCAAATCCTTTTCAACTTCTATTCAATTGAATAGACTGCAAAGACAAGATATTTAATGTTCCAACTGAGAAACTTCATTTTTTTTTGCAAATAATCATTAACTTAGAATTTAATGGCAGCAACACATTGCAAAAAAGTTGTCACAGGGGCATTTTTACCACTGTCTGACATGGCCTTTCCTTTTAACAACACTCAGTAAACGTTTGGGAACTGAGGAGACACATTTTTGAAGCTTCTCAGGTGGAATTCTTTCCCATTCTTGCTTGATGTACAGCTTAAGTTGTTCAACAGTCCGGGGGTCTCCCTTGTGCTATTTTAGGCTTCATAAAGCGCCACACATTTTCAATGGGAGACAGGTCTGGACTACAGGCAGGCCAGTCTAGTACCCGCACTCTTTTACTATGAAGCCACGTTGATGTAACACGTGGCTTGGCATTGTCTTGCTGAAATAAGCAGGGGCGTCCATGGTAACGTTGCTTGGATCAGCATTAATGGCGCCTTCACAGATGTGTAAGTTACCCATGTCTTGGGCACTAATGCACCCCCATACCATCACAGATGCTGGCTTTTGAACTTTGCGCCTAGCACAATTCAGATAGTTCTTTTTCACTGTGTTCCGGAAGACACAACGTCCACAGTTTCCAAAAACAATTTGAAATGTAGATTTGTCAGACCACAGAACACTTTCCCACTTTGCATCAGTCCATCTTAGATGAGCTCGGGCCCTGCGAAGCCGGCAGCGTTTCTGGGTGTTGTTGATAAATGGCTTTTGCTTTGCATAGTAGAGTTTTAACTTGCACTTACAGATGTAGTGACGAACTGTAGTTACTGACAGTGGTTTTCTGAAGTGTTCCTGAGCCCATGTGGTGATATCCTTTACCCACTGATGTCGCTTTTTCATGCAGTAATGCTTGAGGGATCCAAGGTCATGGGCATTCAATGTTACGTGCAGTGATTTCTCCAGATTCTCTGAACCTTTTGATGATATTATGGACCGTGGATGTTGAAATCCCTGAATTCCTTGTAATAGCTCGTTGAGAAATGTTGTTCTTTAAACTGTTCGACAATTTGCTCAGGCATTTGTTGACAAAGTGGTGACCCTCGCCCCATCCTTGTTTGTGAATGACTGAGCATTTCATGGAATCTGCTATTATACCCAATCATGGCACCCACCTGTTGCCAATTAGCCTGTTCACCTGTGGGATGTTCCAAATAAGTGTTTGATGAGCATTCCTCAACTTTCTCGTCTTTTTTGCCACTTGTGCCAGTTTTTTTTAAACATGTTGCAGGCATCAAATTCCAAATGAGCTAATATTTGCAAAAAATAATAAAGTTTTCCATTTCAAACGTTAAGTATCTTGTCTTTGCAGTCTATTCAATTGAACATAGGTTGAAAAGGATTTGCAAGTACTGTATTTTTTGGAGTATAAGTCGCACCGGCCGAAAATGCATAATAAAGAAGGGAAAAAACATAAGTCGCACTGGAGTATAAGTCCCATTTATTGGGGAAATGTATTTGATAAAAGCCAACACCAAGAATAGACATTTGAAAGGCAATTTAAAATAAATAAAGAATAGTGAACAACAGGCTGAATAAGTGTACATTATATGAGGCATAAATAACCAACTGAAAACGTGCCTGGTATGTTAACGTAACATATTATGGTAAGAGTCATTCAAATAACTATAACATATAGAACATGCTATACGTTTACCAAACAATCTGTCACTCCTAATCGCTAAATCCCATGAAATCTTATACGTCTAGTCTCTTACGTGAATGAGATAAATAATATTATTTGATATTTTACGCAAATGTGTTAATAATTTCACACATAAGTCGCTCCCGAGTATAAGTCGCACCCCTGGCCAAACTATGAAAAAAACTGCGACTTATAGTCCGAAAAATACGGTATTCTGTTTTTATTTACGATTTACACAACGTGCCAACTTCACAGGTTTTGGGGTTTGTACACATACACGCACGCATACATACACACATATGTGTGTATATATGCATGCATTTATGTATATATATATATATATATATATATATATATATATATATATATATATATATATATATATATATATATATATATATATATATATATATATATATATATATATATAGTATATATATACACATATACACACACACATGCATATATACACACATACACGCACGCATATACACATACATGCATATATACATTCATGTATACTGTACATACATGCATATATACACACACATATATACACAAACATATATACACACATGCATATATACACATACATATATACATACACACACATGCATATACACATACACACATGCACATATCCATGCACATATATGCATGCATATATATCCATGCACATATATGCATGCATATATCCATGCACATATATGCATGCATATATCCATGCACATATATGCATGCATATATCCATGCACATATATGCATGCATATATCCATGCACATATATGCATGCACATATATGCATGCATATATCCATGCACATACAGTGGGGCAAAAAAGTATTTAGTCAGCCACGCATTGACAATCAATGGGTGGCTGACTAAATACTTTTTTGCCCCACTGTATATACATGCATATATCCATGCACATATATGTGCATGCATATATCCATGCACATATATGTGCATGCATATATCCATGCACATATATGTGCATGCATATATCCATGCACATATATGTGCATGCATATATCCATGCACATATATGTGCATGCATATATCCATGCACATATATGTGCATGCATATATCCATGCACATATATGCATGCATGTATCCATGCACATATATGCATGCATGTATCCATGCACATATATACATGCATGTATCCATGCACATATATACATGCATATATCCATGCATATACTGTATATACATGCATATATCCATGCACATACTGTATATACATGCATATATCCATGCACATATATGCATATACATACATAAATATATATACATGCATATATCCATGCACATATATACATGCATATATGCATATACATACATAAATATATATATATGCATATATCCATGCACATATATACATGCATATATCCATGCACATATATGCATATACATACATAAATATATATACACTTTGAAAGCCAGAGACAATGTTATTGAGTTCATCATCTCAGGCTTACCAATGTATTAAAAGATACAATTTGTAATGCTTCTGGACATGAAATATAATGCTTTTTAATGCCATTTAAGGCTTTTATTTTGGCAAAATCCATTAAATGACTTAATACTTTTTAATGACCCGCGAAAACCCTGGCATTATTTACATCTGAGTGTAAATGTAAAGAATAAAACCACAGTGATGGATCTGTGTGGTCCTTACAAGATGACGCAACTGCCCTGCAAACATAGTTGACTTGTTTAGGACTTCAAAGCAGGTGTTGATAAAAGACTTCCCTGCTGTTAGATGGTACATGATGCTGCTAGTGTACGACCTCTCGTGCTTATAAAAAAAGGAAATTTTTCACATCTTTATTTACACCAATTACATAAAATACTGATTAATACAGGCATCGATAAGGAATATACCCGCTGCATATTTTAAAGGTAGAATTAGAACAGTGTTTCTTAAGCTCCCCTTATAGGGCCGCCAAAAAACCCCGTGTTTCTCAGCTGTGGTCCGTATGGCCCGCAGCGGTACTCAGTTGTAATACACTTTTCCACCACTTGTGGCAGTAATGACAATATCAAACAGAAGAAGTCTGGAGCTGAAGTCATAGAGAAGTTTCTTTAACGCAAAAATTATGACTAAGTGATGAAGCTGTATTTTCATTTGCACTTTAATTTTTTTGACAGTTTATTTGAGAATCATATTCATTATTATTTTATTTTACCAGAACAATTGTATGTACATTTATTTTTTATTGTTTATTGTTATGAGTATTTCTTCCTTTTATTATTATTTTATCTATGAGTCCCTTCTTATTTGGGCTGTGAATTTTTGGGTACCACATGATTCGATTAGATTCTTGGGTGTAACGATTCGATTCCGAATCGAACCGATCCTCGATTCACAATCAATACTTTTTTAATAACATTAGGTGCCAGTTATATGAATAACTTCATACCTCCATAAAATAGATAACAGCTCTATATTATTATAATACACTTCTTTATTACTTGAAAGAAAACTGTTTTTGTTTAAAACATTTTTTACCCAAACATTTAATAAAGTTAAGTACAAATAAGACAGCAAGAGAAGTATCCAACACATAATTCTCTTTTCTAAATTATATCTGTACAGTAGATATGATTATCTACATCAACAATATGATATGTCTGAATGGCTGGACAGGACATATTTAAAAAAAAAAAGAAGATACATTTATATATATATATACATATATATATATACATTTATATATATATATACATTTATATATATATATATATATATATATATATATATATATATATATATATATATATATATAATTTATTTATTTTTAAAAATCTATTTTTTATTTTTTTCAACTGATGAAGATTCGTTACAATTAACCGTGATTCATTAAAAAATCGTTTTTGACACCCTATTTCTTATACAGTATGTTTTTATTAGTATTTAGTACAACTGGCCTGGGAAGGCCTCGGGATCTCCTGGGAGGAGTTGGATGAAGTGGCTGGGCAGAGGGAAGTCTGGGCTTTCTCTGCTTGGGCTGCTGCCCCCGCGACCCGATCTCGGATAAGCGGAAGAACATGGATGGATTATTTTTCTAATCAGCTTGACCTAAGCCTAAAGTTTATATGTTCAGCAAATAATATTTGTGATTAACACATGCATTTCTTATAATCGACAAAGTAAACTGCATATATACAGTTTCAAAATAATACATCGCAATTTTACATTTTCTTTGCAACATATCCAGAAAGATTAGGTATGATTATTGAATACCATTAAAATTAAGGGTAAAATTACTAAGTTAGTTTAAATATTTGAGTTAGGCCCCGCCACCAAAAAGGTTTAGAACCCCTGCATTACAACATTATTTTAAAGAACTTGAATGAAGCCACATTTTTGCAACAGAACGTTTGGCATGTGGGCTTCACGTTTTCCTGTCAGTGGCCCTGGGCGGAATAAGTTTGAACTTCCCTTGGATGCATCAACAAGTGAAACCTCTTTTGAAGACCCACAGGGGAAGTCCCTGGGTTTCCTTTGCAACCACGAGGACACCAAGTCTTGCTGCCGCTATCAGCGATCAGCGCCTTGGGGGCGGCGGGGATTCTGTCGCTCGCTTAAAAGGTCGGGGCATTTCTGTCTCGTCAGCCATTACGTGAGAACGCTTCCTGCCGGAAGAGGCGAGCCTACGTCCATTTGTGGCGAGACGGAAGTGATTGAGGTGAAGAAGTTGAAAACGTCTCACCTGCTTTGGCGTCAGCCTCCAGGGTTTTAGCGGCAGCTGGTTGCGAATCACCAGAGTCCACAGAGACGCTCCTCTCCCGCTTGCTTTTGGTTTTTAGCATCCCTCCGACGCCGCTCGCCGATTGGCTGGCGGCCTTCAGCCCGGAGTTGCTTTTGTGGACGCCATGGCCCCCAGCGGCACCGAGGCGGCTCTTGGGCCCCAGGTGACCGGCGGCTGCCTGCTGCTGTTGCGGCGGAGCAGCCTGCAGGTTGACGGCGGCTATTTGAGCTCGTCCGTCACCGCCGAGCTGCTTGCCATGATTGGCCAGTTCATTGTCCGTGTGCATTTGATTGGCTGCCAAGTGAGGCCGAGGGCGGCTGGAGGAGAAAAGTTGCGTCCTGGACTGAAGCTCACATCACCAACGGGCAACACTGAGGGAGAAAGGACAAATGACGATTGTGAATATTTCAGAATGAAGGATGTCGTACGCCAGGGGCGTCAGACTTGTTTTCATGGAGGGCCACGTCAAGTATTGAGCAGCAAATAACATATCAATATGTCTGTGCATTTTGATGATGAGGGCCCGAGCAGCTAAATCATATTTAAGTTATGCTTTTTTCCTATGCTTTGAATCCTGTGGCTTATTAAGTGGTGCAGCTAATTTATGGATTTTTCTAGCGGCCATAATGTTTTGTCCTTCAAATTTTCTTGTAATCAGACCATATATTTTGGTATATTAGATCAGTGGTCCCCAACCACTGGGTCGCGGCCCGGTACCGGCCCGTGGATCGATTGGTACCGGGCTGCACAAGAAAAAAATAAAAAATAAAAATAAAAATATATATTTTTTATTTTTTTATTAAATAAACATAAAAAACACAAGATACACTTACAATTAGTGCACCAACCCAAAAAACCTCCCTCCCCCATTAACACTCATTCACACTCATTCGCACAAAAGGGTTGTTTTTTTCTGTTATTAATATTTCTGGTTCCTACATTATATATCAATATACAAACCCCGTTTCCATATGAGTTGGGAAATTGTGTTAGATGTAAATATAAACAGAATACAATGATTTGCAAATCCTTTTCAACCCATATTCAATTGAATGCACTACAAAGACAAGATATTTGATGTTCAAACTCATAAACTTAATTTTTTTTGCAAATAATAATTAACTTAGAATTTCATGGCTGCAACACGTGCCAAAGTAGTTGGGAAAGGGCATGTTCACCACTGTGTTACATCACCTTTTCTTTTAACAACACTCAATAAACGATTGGGAACTGAGGAAACTAATTGTTGAAGCTTTGAAAGTGGAATTCTTTCTCATTCTTGTTTTATGTAGAGCTTCAGTCGTTCAACAGTCCGAAGTCTCGCTGTCGTATTTTACGCTTCATAATGCGCCACAATTTTTGATGGGAGACAGGTCTGGACTGCAGGCGGGCCAGGAAAGTACCCGCACTCTTTTTTTATGAACCCACGCTGTTGTAACACATGCTGAATGTGGCTTGGCATTGTCTTGCTGAAATAAGCAGGGGCGTCCATGAAAAAGACGGCGCTTAGATGGCAGCATATGTTGTTCCAAAACCTGTACGTACCTTTCAGCATTAATGGTGCCTTCACAGATGTGTAAGTTACCCATGTCTTGGGCACTAATGCACCCCCATACCATCACACATGCTGGCTTTTCAACTTTGCGTCGATAACAGTCTGGATGGTTCGCTTCCCTTTTGGTCCGGATGACACGATGTCGAGTATTTCCAAAAACAATTTGAAATGTGGACTCGTCAGACCATAGAACACTTTTCCACTTTGCATGAGTCTATCTTAGATGATCTCGGGCCCACCGAAGCCGGCGGCGTTTCTGGGTGTTGTTGATAAATGGCTTTCGCTTTGCAGAGTAGATCTTTAACTTGCACTTACAGATGTAGCGACCAACTGTATTTAGTGACAGTGGTTTTCTGAAGTGTTCCTGAGCCCATGTGGTGATATCCTTTATAGATTGATGTCGGTTTTTGATACAGTGCCGTCTGAGGGATCGAAGGTCACGGTCATTCAATGTTGGTTTCCGGCCATGCCGCTTACGTGGAGTGATTTCTCCAGATTCTCTGAACCTTTTGATGATACTATGGACCGTGGATGTTGAAATCCCTAAATTTCTTGCAATTGCACTTTGAGAAACGTTGTTCTTAAACTGTTTGACTATTTGCTCACGCAGTTGTGGACAAAGGGGTGTACCTCGCCCCATCCTTTCTTGTGAAAGACTAAGCATTTTTTGGGAAGCTGTTTTTATACCCAATCATGGCACCCACTTGTTCCCAATTAGCCTGCACACCTGTGGGATGTTCCAAATAAGTGTTTGATGAGCATTCCTCAACTTTACCAGTATTTATTGCCACCTTTCCCAACTTCTTTGTCACATGTTGCTGGCATCAAATTCTAAAGTTAAGGATTATTTGCAAAAAAAAAAAAGTTTATCAGTTTGAACATCAAATATGAATTTGAAAATGATTTGCAAATCATTGTATTCCGTTTATATTTACATCTAAAACAATTTCCCAACTCATATGGAAACAGGGTTTGTATATAAATACAGTCTGCAAGGATACAGTCCGTAAGCACACATGATTGTATTTTTTTTATTACAAAAAAATTAAAAATAAATAAATAAATAAATAAATAAAAATAAACATCCGCGCCCCGACTTATGGTCTGGTAGGGATGATGTTTGATAAGGAATTATCGAGTTCGAGCCTATTATCGAATCCTCTTATCGAACCGATTCCTTATCGATTCTCTTATCGAGTCCAGATAGGTTGTTGTATATGGGAAAAAACACACAATATTTGGTTTAACAAAAGCTCACTTTTATTATATAATAAAAAAATAAAATCAAATAAATAAATATTGACTGTTACCCACCTAAAAAAATAAAATAAAATAAATAAATATTGACTGTTGTTACCCAAAGTATATTACCGTAATTTCCGGACTATAAGCCGCACCTGACTATAAGCCGCACCAGCTAAATTTAGGGGAAAATACAGATTGCTCCACATATAAGCCGCACCTGACTATAAGCCGCAGGGTTTTGATGTGTAATTAGCGTAGTATATGGGGGTTCCTGCTACCACGGAGGGGATTGTCGGGACAAAGATGACTGTTTGGGAACGCAAAGCGTCCCATTTATTAACAATAAATCTTTCAATCATTCAATCAAACTTTCACATCTTTGACATGGCGAACAGCATTCGTGCAGAGTACAAATAATACAACGCTGCAAAGTAATACAAAGTGCTCGCCTGTACGTTATCAAAATAACCAGCCTACCGGTATATGAAAAGTCAGTCTTTAATCATTGTGTCATCGTCTTCCTCCTGCGTACTAAAACCACCGAAATCCTCTTCGTCGGTGTCGGAGAAGAACAGGCCGTAAATAAGCCGCACCCTTGTATAAGCCGCAGGGACCAGAACGAGGGGGGAAAGTAGCGGCTTATAGTCCGGAAATTACGGTAAGTGGTATTTTTCAGAGAAACAAATATATACAGTAACACAAAAACAAGCTGTCTCTGTGATCACTATAGGTGTATAAATAATAATATAGTGTTAAATAAAATCAGTCCCTTGGGCACAAAACTGAAAATAATACAGCTCTCCAAAAAGTGCACTTCTGCTGCTATTTGACATAACTGTTTGTTATGATGCTTTGACATTTTTGCACTTTATTTCTTTATTGAAAGAACATTCTATGAAGAGAAAAGTTATTTGCAAATGTGGTTACAATGCTGAACAATGAAAAGTTAAAGCTAAAAAAAGAAATACACTTTATTGAGTTAACATTATTTCTTTATGGGGGAAAAATGTTATGAGCTAGAGAATATAACTACACTAGCCAGCATGCAACGGGAGTTACGAGCATGCGCGGTAGCCCCGAAAAGTGTTGCATGTTGCCACTCTGTGAAAGTAAACGTCAAGAACTCAGCCAACACGCCTCGTCTGCATTATTTATAATTAGACAGACAACACATATACAGTGTGATTTTGTTTTGTTTACAAGGAAAGAAAAACAAAAGTTAAAAAAGGGAGATATGTTGTATATATATGTATGTGCTGCGGTTGTTTTAAGAACGTTGCGACAGCTGCCGTAAAGGAGGTGCGTTGCTAACCTGGTTGCTATGTTTCCGGTTGGTCGTAAAAGTGTTCGTCATGTGTTTTACCCTGCTAAATTCTCTCAGTAAAGTTATTCGATGGATTATAACTTTTGTTTTGAACTTTATTACACCTTGGAGCGCTTTTTCCCGTCCATTGTTTTCCTGCTTTCGCTATCTGCGCCTAATGACTGAGCTACGTGACGTCATTTCTTGTGATGTCCCACGGAGCATTTCTGGTCGGGACGGGATTCGAATAAAGAATAAACTCTTTTCCTTTACTATAGTGGTCTCGATAACGGGTACCGGTTCTCAAAAAGGGATTCGAGTCCGAGGACTCAGTTCTTTTCTTATCAAACAACCGGGAAAACCGGTTTCGAGTATCATCCCTATGGTCTGGCGTGGCAAATTATCTAAAAATATTTTTTTCTTCTAAAATTTGGTGGGTGTGGCTTAAATACCGGTGCGATCCAGGGTTTTTTCTTAATGTAATTGAATGTGGCGCACCACCACGGCAATTTTATTACCACCGCACCTTGAAAATGTTTTTTTTTTACTTGAAAACAAATTAAAATATATTATTTTGTAGCCCCCAGAACAAATCACACAAAGTCTGACGCAATTTTTAACTTATATTACCAATCTCACCTTTACCATGAATTGATTAACGTGGACCCTGACTTAAACAAGTTGAAAAAACGTAATTGGGTGTTACCATTTAGTGGTCAATTGTACGGAATATGTACTGTACTGTGCAATCTACTAATAAAAGCTTCAATAAAAAAAAAAACTAACGGCACAATTCCAACAGGTTTTACTCCAGTGTACACACACTTCTGTCTCCGCGCTTCTCAGGACACACAACACTCACTCATTTTCCGTGTGTTTGCAAACGTGGGAAAAACTAACATCAAATCCAAGCCACACGGACATACAACATTAACGTTAGCTGGTCGTTACAGTATGATTTGATACATATAGCCTATTTTTTCGCACTATTGACAAGGGATGCCAGACCACCAGAAAAAGACTGATTACCGAAAACCACACTGCCAAAACTGGATGTAAACAAAACGCACACCACTGTCTGGAGCGTTGTCAGCAAGTCTGTGATGTTTACGTAATCTTCATATATATTCCAGATATACCCGCGGACAGCCTTCTACAAAATGTGCAAATATTATGAGGACAATGGCGGCTTTTAAGGAGAGAAAGTCCAACTGCAGCAACGGCGCCAAGCAAGTGTGACGTCATGCTCGCTGCATCCTCTTTAGTCATGGAGGGACAGAAGTAGAGTCTCTAAACATGAGTACATTCTATAATAACACCAGAAGAAGATGCTAGATTTGATGCAAGTTGTTTTTATCTTAAAAACTGATTAAAAGTCTCTAGACCCTTGAAAAAATCTCAACGAAGTACATTGAACAAAAAGCAGCAACAATTGAAAATATTATACTAATAAATAAAAACAGATTTGGTTTAAACGTATGTAAGGATTTTCTTTGCCTTTTTAAAGAAATATCACTATAGGAAAATATGCAAATTAGTCGATGACGTCATGGTGACCACGCCACGGTATCTTGGCAGTCTAGGGGAAACCCTGCGCTCTATTGTCTGTAACTTACGGTATATGTCGTATTTCTTCTGCCAAGATAGTAGATTGTGTGGCTGTTTGTTTATGTTTTAATACAACTTATTTATAAGTGTGTCTGTGTACTTTTTGAGCACATTCAACAATATTGTAGTAATAATGATATTGGAATTGTGCAAACTGAGGTGTTAGACTTGAACCTGGAAAAAACTTACATCTTGACAATGGAACGATCAGTCCACACGATTCCGGCTCCAAAAATGAGGTTAATATATGATACCAGTGTTTCCCACACATTCATTTATTTGTGGCGGCCCGCCACTAAAGAATTACGTCCGCCACAAATTAAAAAAAATTTTTTTTAAAAACAATTTTTTAAAATTTTTTTTTTTGTTGTCCTCTCCAGCTTCTTAGGCAAATCATATAGTTGATGTAGATGCCCATATCGGCTGTTCAGATTTACTTTACAAAAGAGAAGTGTAGGATACTTCTCTTGTTGCCTTATTTGTATTTGACTTTATTAAATGTATTTATATTAGAAACACAACATGTGTATTAACAAAGGGTGCAAAGTCTACAGGTAGTAGGAAACACATGGTTAAGTGTAGGGAGTAAAACTGATGGCAGTCTAAAGTTCAAGATTTTTGGAGCTCTTTGTTCAGTGGATCAGATGTTTGATGAAGCTCTGTGTCTATCTACCACCACTACTGTTTTCTGTTTATTTGTTACTGACTGTGGCAGGACACCTCTGCCTCTGTTTCACTTCATGTTGCTGGTAAATAATATGGTTGTAGTAGTAGGCTAAAGTTAAATTATTTAGTATGCACTAATTAAAGGGGCAGAGCTTTATGAGACATTTTAGCTTTTATATTTTATAAGATATATTTTTTGTAAGAACCGCAATTAATAAATATATTTCAGTGAATAACTTATTATTCAAATCTGTATATAAATATGTACATAAAGTGTTGTAATTATATTGTAAAATGGATGGATGGATGGACG
The DNA here is from genome assembly GCF_033978785.1 of Entelurus aequoreus. NCBI lineage: Eukaryota > Metazoa > Chordata > Actinopteri > Syngnathiformes > Syngnathidae > Entelurus > Entelurus aequoreus. The sequence goes on from NC_084740.1 coordinate 40,023,828, forward strand.
TTTAAAACAAAACTATTATTAATTAGTAAGTATAAATTTTTTGAGCCTTTTTAGAGAAAATCATATCATTGTAGTAAATTATGCAAATTACTCGATGATGTCATGGTGACCACGCCCATAGCCACGCCCCCACAGCCACAGGTGTCTTGGCAGTTTATGGGAAACACTGGATACCCTACCTGCGGCTGACTGGAAACACACTGAGGTCCCGTGGTAGGCCTGACACCGCCATGCTGCTCGCCCTCGCCACGCTTCAGTGGACACCCGTGGACATCTCTGGATGGAGGAGAGAGACAATAGGATGAGGAGTAATCTCGGACATCCTTCTCAGGACCACATGAGCAAAGACTGTCAAGAGCCAGACCAGACGCTGGTAAGAGAGCCAAGGCCTCGTTTTTAACGGTTGGCCGGTAGAGTTTTTGGACTTGGCTCTGAAGTACCCCAGCAGCATTCTAGGTCCCTCCCCTCGGCCAACACATTGCCAAACACAGGAAGACATTCCACGAGGCGTTCTGGAGCAAGGCCTGACTCACCCAGCTCAAAACATGCCTCCCTCTTGACAGGTTACGCTGTTAGCCAATCTTTCCCACACACATCAAACTGGAACATTCCGTAGGTCTGCTGTGCCTTTCACACAGGAATACG
>NC_084740.1:40029472-40054472 GCF_033978785.1 Entelurus aequoreus
AATAATATTAATTGGCTCATTCACGTAAGAGACTAGACGTATAAGATTTCATCGGATTTAGCGATGGTAAACGTATAGCATGTGCTATATGTTATAGTTATTTGAACATAATGTTACGTTAACATACCAGGCACGTTCTCAGTTGGTTATTTATGCCTCATATAACGTACACTTATTCAGCCTGTTGTTCACTATTCTTTATTTATTTTAAATTGCCTTTCAAATGTCTACTCTTGGTGTTGGCTTTTATCAAATACATTTCCCCCAAAAATGAGACTTATACTCCAGTGCGACTTATATATGTTTTTTCCCTTCTTTATTATGCATTTTCGGCCGGTGCGATTTATACTCCGGAGCGACTGATAATCCGAAAAATACGGTACTTGTTCTTATGCTTTCTGAACTCACTATGTTCACTGCTCGCTGTACATATCCTACCAAGTCAGACCTACACTGTTTCAATGTCCATTTCTCAGATGATACAATTGTTGATGACTGAAGTGCTGATATCAACCAAACCTACCCCCAACCCCCCCACCCCTCCACATCCCCCGCCCCAACCCCCTCCACATCCCACCCCCCGGATTGTGAATAATGTAAATAATTCAATGTATATACTCTGATGATTAACTTGTGTGATGACTGTATTATGATGTTAGTATATATTTGTACCATGAATTGATTTACGTGGACCCCGACTTAAACAAGTTAAAAAACGTATTTGGGTGTTACCATTTAGTGGTCAATTGTACGGAATATGTACTGTACTGTGCAATCTACTGATAAAAGTTTAAATCAATCAATCATTTAATCAATCAATCAATCAATTAGCATGTCTCACATTTCAAGTAACACGGCTGTAAGGTGTATGGCTGCGTAAATAGAGGAAAAAGTGTAAAATTAGATGAAAAAGTTAGCATGCTTAAGTTAGCTTGCTAGCATGCTATCGTTTGCATGTTAACAAGTGTCACATACCAAGTTATATGACTCTGGGTTAAACGGTTGCAAAACTAGCTAAAAAAGTTAGCATGCTAATGTTAACATGCTAGCAAGCTAACGTGAGCATGATAATAGTTAGCTTGTGTCACATACCAAGTTATATGAGTCTAAGGTTTATGGCTGGGGAATTGGAGAAAAAAAAAAGTACAATTAGCTAAAAAAGTAAGCACTTTACTTTTAGCATGCTAACATTAGCATGTTAGCAGTTAACGAGTGTCACATACCAAGTTATATGACTCTAAGGTAAACAGTTGCAAAATTAGATCACTAAGAATTAGGGATGTCCGATAATATCGGACTGCCGATATTATCGGCCGATAAATGCTTTAAAATGTAATATCGGAAATTATCGGTTTCAAAATTATCGGTATCGGTTTCAAAAAGTAAAATTTATGACTTTTTAAAACGCCGCTGTGTACACGGACGTAGGGAGAAGTACAGAGCGCCAATAAACCTTAAAGACACTGCCTTTGCGTGCCGGCCCAGTCACATAATATCTACGGCTTTCACACACACAAGTGAATGCAATGCATACTTGGTCAACAGCCATACAGGTCACACTGAGGGTAGCCATATAAAGAACTTTATCACTGTTACAAATTTGCGCCACACTGTGAACCCACACCAAACAAGAATGACAAACACATTTCGGGAGAACATCTGCACCGTAACACAACAAACACAACAGAACAAATACCCAGAACCCCTTGCAGCACTAACTCTTCCAGGACGCTACAATATACACCCCTGCTACCACCAAACCCCCCCACCTCAACCTCCTCATGCTCTCTCAGGGAGAGCATGTCCCAAATTCCAAGCTGCTGTTTTGAGGAATGTTAAAAAAAGCACTTTGTGACTTCAATAATAAATATGGCAGTGCCATGTTGGCATTTTTTGCCATAACGTGAGTTGATTTATTTTGGAAAACCTTGTTACATTGTTTAATGCATCCAGCGGGGCATCACAACAAAATTAGGCATAATAATGTGTTCATTCCACGACTGTATATATCGGTATCGGTTGATATCGGAATCAGTAATTAAGAGTTGGACAGTATCGGAATATCGGATATCAGCAAAAAAGCTATTATCGGACATCTCTACAAAGAATAATAATAATAAAGTTTGAAGTATGAGCAATAATGAAATGGGCCCATTCACTGCTGCTTAGCAACATGTGAATGGGCGCTGGCATTGCAGCAGGCCCATAATAATAATAATATTAAAACAAACAGTGTACTCACTGAATTAAACAATGGAGGCGTATTCATGAGAACTAAGTGGCGTCAACTAAGGTGTTTTCTAGTACCCAGTAACAGTCGTGGTAATATTATAAATGAAATCAAGGGCTGAGACTTCCTCAAAAGTGTCAGCCAAGGTGCTCAAGTGCACGCTGAAAATGTCCTCGCACCAGTTGAGCTTGTTATGCAAAAAGAAGGCTGCTATGACTAATCAGACGCGTGCACATTAACTGTCGCTCAGCTCGCGGCCCACCAATCGGGGACCAAACACACCGAAGCATGTCACAGCTCCTCTCTGGGCGAGCAACACAAGCTGTCAGCTGGCAGCAGCAGGATCGTTCAGCAAATGAAAGCCGTTCACTCCATGCAGCGCCGGCATCCGTAAAGTTTGCCTATTCAAGACTCGTCAGCAGCGGCTCAAGTCTGGACTTAAAGTAGCAGTAGTGTGGAAAAACAAGTTGCATCTATATTGAAGCTATTATCATGTATGTCTGATTTTTGACAACAAAAGACTTCCAAAGTTCACGAATAAATAGATATGATCAAAATAGTATCAATCTCCCAGAGATTCCCGAGCCATTTTGAGAGTTAATGAGTACCAACAGATCCCTTCCCCATCAACAACAATGCTAATCAAGCAGACTTTGTGAGAGCCAACAACGATTACTTTGGAAAAAAATTATGATTCAGGACCTTATATTTTTGAGCCCGGACACAAAGAGGATTAGAAATAAGTTTTAGAAGCCGAGTGCTAAACGGATGTAGCTTTATTGTGACATTAGGGATGTAACGGTACACAAAAATTTCGGTTCGGTACATACCTCGGTTTGGAGGTCACGATTCGGTTCATTTTCAGTACAGTAAGAAAACAACAAAATGTAAATTTTTTGGTTATTTATTTACCAAATTTGTAAACAATGGCTTTATCCTTTTAACATTGGGAACACTACAATAATTCTGCCCACGTTAATCAACATTAAACTGCCTCAAGTTGTTGCTCAGATTAAATAAAATGACAAAACTTTTCTTCTACATAGAAAAAGTGCAACATTAAACAGTTTCAAGTCAACTCATCATGTTTAATTTATTACAGCATTTGGGAAGCCTGTAGTTGATTTTTATTATCTAAATGTTATATTTTTATCAACATGTGATAGCAGGGACCCTGCCATTCAAAACTAGGCTGCTCCATTACTAATGATTAATGTAAGTATAGCTGAAAAAATAGTACAATAGCAATAGGAGAGACTATTCATCCCTGAACACCATGGAGTTCATGTAGGCTTAATGATGCAGTTACATTATTATATCAACTATCAGAAACAGAAACTCTTCATTTAACATAATGTCCTTTTTTACTGCTTCAACACAGCTCAATCAACACAGAAAAAGGTAAAGTGAAATAACAGACAGACAAGGCTTTGCTGTCCGTAACACACCCGCACGCACACCCACACAAACCGCAAAATGAGCTAACGTTACGCTAAAAGTTAATTAGCCTTCACCTCAAGCCAGGATTGCGAGCGAGCTGAGCTGCCGTTTAGGTTTCTAGAAGGTCAACGGGCTCATAGTGATGTTACTAGTAGTTGACTGGGAGGTGTTTATTATAATTTGGGGAGAGTCCGCTGCCTTATGCTCACTGCTAAACACCTACCTGCTCGACGCTGGAGCACTGATTCCATGCGCTCTGAATACACACTGCTGATTGGTTGTTACCGCTCTGAATACGCACTGCTGATTAGCTGTTACCGCTCCGTGTGTAACCAATCAGATGGTTGTGTGGGTGGGACAATGCTGGGTTTGATTGATTGATTGAGACTTTTATTAGTAGGTTGCACAGTGAAGTACATATTCCGTACAATTGACCACTAAATGGTAACACCCGAATAAGTTTTTCAACTTGTTTAAGTCGGGGTCCACTTAAATTGATTCATGATACAGATATATACTATCAGATATACTATCATCATAATACAGTCATCACACAAGATAATCACATTGAATTATTTACATTATTTACAATCAGAAGTGTGGAGGGGGGGTGGGGTGGGGGGGTAGGGGGGGTGGGGATATGGACATCAAGTAGTGGACATAGAGAGAGAGAGAGAGAGAGAGAGAGAGATCAGAAGGCATAAGAAAAAGAATCTGCATTTGATTGTTTACATTTGATTATTAGCAATCCGGGGAGGGTGTTAGTTTAGGGTTGTAGCTGCCTGGAGGTGAACTTTTATAGCGGTTTTGAAGGAGGATAGAGATGCCCTTTCTTTTATACCTGTTGGGAGCGCATTCCACATTGATGTGGCATAGAAAGAGAATGAGTTAAGACCTTTGTTAGTTCGGAATCTGGGTTTAACGTGGTTAGTGGAGCACCCCCTGGTGTTGTGGTTATGGCGGTCATTTACGTTAAGGAAGTAGTTTGACATGTACTTCGGTATCAGGGAGGTGTAGCGGATTTTATAGACTAGGCTCAGTGCAAGTTGTTTAACTCTGTCCTCCACCTTGAGCCAGCCCACTTTAGAGAAGTGGGTAGGAGTGAGGTGGGATCTGGGGTGGAGGTCTAGAAGTAACCTGACTAGCTTGTTCTGAGATGTTTGGAGTTTAGATTTGAGGGTTTTGGAGGTGCTAGGGTACCAGGAGGTGCATGCGTAATCGAAAAAGGGTTGAACGAGAGTTCCCGCCAGAATCCTCAAGGTGCTTTTGTTGACCAGAGAGGAAATTCTGTAGAGAAATCTCGTTCGTTGGTTAACCTTTTTGATTACCTTGGTTGCCATTTTATCACAGGAAAGGTTAGCCTCTAGAATGGAACCTAGGTAGGTGACCTCATCTTTCCTGGTGATGACACTGTCACCTACTTTTATGGTGAAGTGATTGACTCTCTTAAGTTTGATGTGGGACCCAAACAGGATGGATTCTGTTTTACCCAAGTGGATGGATAGCTTGTTGTCAGCGAGCCAGGTGCAAGTTCTACAGAGCTCAGCACTGAGGATTTTCTCCACCTGTGACTTGTCCTTGCCGGATACCAGCAGGGCAGAGTCATCCGCAAACAAAAACAATTCACAGTCACATGCCGATGACATGTCGTTTATGTATATTAGGAACAGTAAAGGTCCCAATATACTGCCTTGGGGGACTCCACAGCTCACCGAGAGGGGGGGGGACACGGTGCCGTTCACCTCTACCACCTGCTCCCTCCCCTCCAAGTAAGACTGCATCCAGCTCCAAGAGGTTTTGTTAAATCCGATTGCTCTGAGCTTATCCAACAGTATAGCGTGGTTAACGGTGTCAAAGGCCTTCTGAAGGTCCAGCATGACCATGCCGCAGTATTTGCCCGCGTCCACCTCATGTTTGATGTGGTCGGTCAGATAGAGAAGGCATGTGTCAGTGGAGTGGTTAGTTCTGAAGCCGGATTGGAATTTGTACATGAGTTTATTAGTGGCAAGGTAACTATCGACCTGTTCATAAACTATTTTCTCCATTACTTTCGAAATGGAGCTGAGAATAGAAACAGGTCGGTAGTTGCCAGGTTCCAATTTGCTTCCTTTTTTAAAGAGGGGAGTTACTCTTGCTATCTTAAAATCTTTTGGTACTTGGCCTTGTGTAATTGATAGGTTTATTATGTGCGTGATGATCGGGGCAATGATGGAGGCAGAGTCCCTGAGGAATCTGGAGGGAATATTATCAAGGCCGGTGGCCTTGTTAGGGTGGAGCGCGCTCAATTTTTTAAACACCTCATCAGCTGTGACCATTTCTAATTTGAAATCATTGTTGGATACTCCTAGCTTTCTGTAGAAGGCTTTAATGTGTTCTACACCAAAGCGACCAGAGTGGTGGGACAGCTTGTTGACAAGAGTTGCAGCTATGCTGGTGAAAAAGGCGTTAAGTCTGCTAGCTACCTCCAGACTAGACTACTGACAGAGACATAGGCAGAATGCGGAGCAGCTTGTTAAGACTTTAGCTTTTGGCTACTTAATATGTTTGTGTGGAAACTTGTTCAGTACACCTCCGAACCGAACCGAAACCCCCGTACCGAAACGGTTCAATACAAATACATGTACCGTTACACCCCTATGTGACACTATGGCGTCCGCGGCATTGCTAGGTTAAACCATAATAAAATGTATTGTAATATTTCCCACTCTTGCTGGGATGCCAACTGACGGGACGCTCACATAATTCCATTTAGATGAAGAATCAATCACAATCTTCACCAAGGGTTAAAAAATGTTGCCGCAACAACCATCTTTGTGTGTGTTTTTTGCCATCTCGGAGATGTAAAAGTGGACCAGCCTGTCGGTCCATGGCCACAATTGTCTACCAGCGGGTGAGAGATGCATGAATTATAATCTAGAATTTACTTTCAGCAAATTTGAGTGTGTCGACAATAGCAGCGTAAGCTAGCATTAGCTCACTGCTATCAATGCGCCGCTAAAACAGCCCGTCTGCATTGGCACTTACAGTATAACAATATCACTCATATTTGGTTAATTTTCAGGTCACAACATGTAAATGGAGTATTGTTGGCGCTTTCTGGATGTTTTTAGTGAGTATAATGAGCGCAACAGAGAAACCTTGATCTGTTGACTCAATTATTTGCTATTTATTTACGATTTCGAATGCATAAAAAAAGCCAATCATATGTGTTCTTGTCTTATATAAGGGTTGTGAACGATAAACACCACATCTTTTTACAATGTTTACATATTTCCATTATGACTGATCTAATAATATGGTCAGAGTGCAGAGGTGTTACTACCGTGATGTCAATCTCGGAAAATAGCTGAAGGTATACAGATATTCAGAATGGCTGACTGAATATGTGGCATTTTGTGATGTTTAAACTGTGTTTTTACAAACTTTGTGAATTGTGAATACAATTGGATATGGTTTAATGGATACAATGAAACACAAATAAGTATATAACGTAGAAGTGTAACGGTACGTGTATTTGTATTGAACCGTTTCGGTACGGGGGTTTCGGTTCAGTTCGGAGGTGTACCAAACGAGTTTCCACACGGACATATTAAGTAGCGTACTGCACGTAGTGTAAAAAATGCACACCGAGGCACAACACACAGCATGCTAGCAGCGACCGGGCTACGACAACATGTAAAAGCCAGAGCTGGAAGACCCTCCTGCCTCGTTAAGATCTCCCGTTTGGGAACACTTTGGCTGCGCAATACAACAATGGAGGAAGGAGTTTTGCAGACATTGTTCAGCAGTAGCAGGTATGCTTCTGACAACACGTCAAACATGGTAACCCATTTGAAGCGTCACCCCCGCATTGAAGCAGCCTCTCCTCGGCGAGTCAGGCAGGGCTAAAGCAATAACAAATGTTTTTATAGCAGCAGATTTAAGACCATATTGCATTAAAAACTAGATTTTGACCCACTTCTATGGTGGAAGACCAATAAGCCCATATATCCTCTTACTGCCAAGTTAGCCATGCTGGGGGGGGGGGGAAGAAAAGTTAATCTGAGGCGGAGTTGACTTGAAACTAAGGCTGCAGCTAACGATTATTTTTCTATCGATTAATCTATAGATTATTTTTTTCGATTAATCGGTTAATCTATAGATTATTTTTCCCGATTAATCTATAGATTATTTTTCCTTTTAGCGATTATTTTTTTATTCAAAATGAAGATGAAAAAATAAATGTAGGCCCGTTTTTTCAAAAGGCATGGCTTTTATTTACAAAAAAAAAAGAAGTATGGCCACTCAGTCAACATTGACAACAACATGACTAAATATTCTGTAACAATGTAAACATTTAAAACTTTTAACATTTAACAAAATTAAAAGTAGCTTATTTGCTTTTTAATGTGCAAATATATAAGTCAACATCCAGTGCAAATCTTATTATTCTGCAATAGTATAAGCATTTCAAAAGTAAAAGTATTGCTTATTTTGCTTTAAAATGTGCAAAAATAAAGATAAACATCCAATACAAAAAAGTGCAAAACGAAATATTCTGTAACAACAGTGTAAACATTTCAACAAAAGTGAAAGTATTGCTTATTTGCTAAAATGTGCAAAAATAAAGATAAACATCCAATACAAAAAAGTGCCAATCTAAATATTCTGGAGCACTGTAAACATTAAGTATTGCTTTTAAAATGTGCAAAATAAACATCCAGTCCAACACAGTACACAATAACCAATTCTACTCATTCCAGTGAGTGACTAACAGTTGTAATGAAGAAAGGTTAGCATGTCTACATGTTAGGTTCTTTTCTTGTTTACAATATTCCCAGCAGCTGAAAATAGGCGCTCAGAAGGGGTCGATGTGGCTGGAACTGAGAGGTAATTAGCCTTCACCTCAAGCCAGGACTGCGAGTGAGCTGAGCTGCAGTTTATATTTCTAGAAGGTCAACGGGCTCATAGTGATGTTACTAGTAGTTGACTGGGAGGTGTTTATTATCATTTGGGGAGAGTCCGCTGCCTGATGCTCACCTGCTAAACACCTATCTGCTCCACGCTGAAGCGCTGACTACATGCGCTCTGAATACACACTGCTGATTGGCTGATAATGCTTCGTGTGTACCAATCAGATGGTTGTGTGGGTGGGACAATGCTTCGTGTGTACCAATCAGATGGTTGTGTGGGTGGGACAATGCTGCGTGCTGAGACAGAGGCAGAGGAGCGAAGCAGCTTGTTAAGACTTTAGCAGCTAAAGTTAGCTTTAGCTTAGAAACTCGTTCGGTACACCCCCGTGCCGAACCGAAAGCCCCGTACCGAAACGGTTCAATACAAAACACGTACCGTTACACCCCTAGCAGATACAAATGACACATTCATGTTTTTGTGTAATGATGACAACGTATGCTCGCGCGGACGATTGACTAGTTGATGGTTTTCTTTTCAAATGTTCGTTCATAGCCGTTGTGCTGCTATGATAGGCCATTTCCGCTCGACACAGTGTGCATACAACAACATTATTAGGCCGTTTATTGAAATACTCCCACACTTTTGACCACTTTTGGCATGCTTTTCCCCCCTCGCTCGCACCGCTCGCATCGTCTGCTTTGATCGTCTGCTTTGCGGTCCGCCATGACGGTAGTGTGACGTAAATATGCGACGCGTCGACGCACAAAAACGGCATCGACGTATTTACGTAACCGATGACGTCGACTACGTCGACGCGTCGTTTCAGCCTTACTTGAAACTGTATAATGTTGCACTTTTTATATGTAGAAGAAAAGTTTTCTAATTTTATTCAATCTGAGCAACAACTTGAGGCAGTTTAATGTTGATTAACGTGGACCCCGACTTAAACAAGTTGAAAAACTTATGGGGGTGTTACCATTTAGTGGTCAATTGTACGGAATATGTACTGTACTGTGCAATCTACTAATAAAAGTCCCAATCAATCAATCAAAAAAAGGACTTTATATGTAGAAAGGTTTTGTTAAGAAACCATTCTGAGCCTTATCTTATTTAGTTTTTAGTTCATATATGTTGACCACATTAACCCTGGAAATGGACCCTGTGTGTATATGTATGTTATGCCATTGTTTACAAATTTGGTAAATAAATAACCAAACAATTTATATTTTGTTGTTTTCTTACTGTACCGAAAATGAACCGAACCGTGACCTCTAAACCGAGGTACATACCGAACCGAAATTTTTGTGTACCGTTACACCCCTAATATAAAGTCAACTTGTTTTTCCACTCTACTGCTACTTTAAGAGTGCTCATTAGTGTTCAAGACGCTCATTTACACTCTTTTCTGTAGTCAAACTGTGAGGAACTTAATCGGGAGACAATAAAAGACTCAAAACGACTTCCTCAGCATTTCTAACACAAGTTACACAGCATTTTGTTAATATCCATGTCAAAATGTGACAGGTTTTTACCTTTGACCCATACACCAGTTGCACAGGACACGCCTATTGTACAAATTGAGAATGAAACCACAACCTCCCTGGCAGAGTCAGTTCATAACTCAGCAAGTGTGCCAAACTCTAAAAATGTGTTTTTTTACTATTCCTAGACTCTAAGGCTACGTTCACACTGCAGGGCTGGATGTACAATTCAGATTTTTTTGTCAAATACGATCTTTTTAGTTGCCGTTCATACTACAAAAAAAAAGTGGATTCCAATGTGAATACCATCTGACCCGCATGCATGGCGCATTTGTGGTAAATTTAAGGATTTTACGCAATGAAACGCAACATTTTCTGAATCTAATTATTGCGCATAGAAGATTAAGAAGGAAGAGGACAAGTATTTTGGCTTATGCAGTTTAAGGGGATAGTTTCCTTAGATGTCTGCTTGAAGAGCGTGTCTGTGAGCGAGTTCCTGAAACCTTATTTTCACCGGTTTTCTGCTCCTTTGTCAACTATTTATTTTGTAACCGTCTATGACGCTTATCGCTTTTTGATGACATTCTGGTTGGATGAATGCGACTTAAGTGCGAGAACGTTCACGTTGAGAACGCATCGCATGTATATCTGATTTACTTCCACATACAAAAAAGGCCTGGGTCGAAAATTCAAAATTGCACACGGACGATACGGACCTAAAAAAAATCATATATATATATATATATATATATATATATATATATATATAAAATCAGATTTGGTCACATTTTCAGTAGATCCATAATAAATTCATAAAAGAACCAAACTTCATGAATGTTTTTTGTGACCAACAAGTATGTGCTTTAATCACTCTATCACAAAAAAATAAGAGTTGTAGAAATTATTGGAAAGTCAAGACAGCCATGACAATATGTTCTTTAACCTACTCAGTGGCCTGGTGGTTAGAGTGTCCGCCCTGAGATCGGTAGGTTGTGAGTTCAAACCCCGGTCGAGTCATACCAAAGACTATAAAAATGGGACCCATTACCTCCCTGCTTGGCACTCAGCATCAACTGAGCATAAGCCCCCATTGGAATTGGGGGTTAAATCACCAAAATGATTCCCGGGCGCGGCCACCGCTGCTGCCCACTGCTCCCCTCACCTCCCAGGGTGTGAACAAGGGGATGGGTCAAATGCAGAGGACACATTTCACCACACCTAGTGTGTGTGTGATAATCATTGGTACTTTAAGAAGTTAAAGTTAAGTTAACTTAACTTCTTTACAAGTGTATGTAAACTATATCCATCCATCCATTTTCTACAGCTTGTCCCGTTCGGGGTACTGAAGCCTATCTCAGCTGCATACGGGCGGGAGGCGGGGTACACCCTGGACAAGTCGCCACCTCATCACAGGGCCAACACAGATAGACAGACAACATTAACACTCACATTCACACACTAGGGACCATTTAGAGGTGCCAATCAATCTATCCCCAGGTGCATGTCTTTGGATGGATGGATGGATGGATGGATGGATGGATGGATGGATGGATGGATGCATGGATGCATGGATGCATGCATGCATACATGCATACATACATATATATACACATACATATATACACACATACATACATACATACATACATACATACATACATACATACATACATACATACACATATATATATATATACACATACATATATACACATACATACATATATACATACATACATACATACACATACATACATACATACATATATATATATATATATATACAGTATATGAATGAAAGGGCAATCAACAGCGATGTGCTCTGCGACCTTCAAAACAAACTCAGACGAAACTTTAGATCAAATCGAGGTAATTAGTATTGCAGCGACAAATTTTCATATCATCTTCAAGTTCAAAATAGCATCTTAAAGCGAAACATGAACGTGAGGATGGCGCCGCTAGCATGAATGCTACATGGACAGCAAGCTGGGGACAATAAACTATGCAGGCTGAGTTTACTACAAATAAATTAAACAATGCCTTTTCTAAATGGACAGACACCGCACGTAGGCCATCTAAAATCTGTGAAGACTAAATGTTGCAGGGCGTCGTTCATGTCTCAGGTCTCCCTAAGGGTTTTAAAGCAAGAGCTTCCAAAGTTGGAGCTCTAAAGTATAGCTCCTAACACTAAATTTGAACATAGTTCGAAAATAAAAATGACCCTTTTCTTTGCACAAAACAAGGACAGACGATCATGGATCGAATGGAACTCTTCAGATTCCCTTCAGTGGCATCCATGAGTCTATGAATGAATGAATGCCATTTTGAACTAAACAACTGGTATCCTCTGCTGGTTGGCTATTTTGGGAGCAAACTGATGTAATTAGAGGCCAACCTCAAGAAGTAACAACAAGGCAGGGCACAGTAATGCCACTGTGCACGACACACAAAGAATGACGCACCACCTCATTATTTACACAGTTTATTTTGTAAAGAATCAGCTGCTTAACTAACTTGGATGCCAGGAGAGAAAATAAGTTAAATGTTCTTGGCTGCTCTACTATTTGTTTTTAGACTTTGAGGCCAACCACATAACATGTAAGAGCAGAATAGAACAAACCCACTAGTGTTTTGACTGTGAAGAAAGAGTTAGCTCTCTTTGACCACATGTTTAGTTATTAGCAAATATATTCTACAACTAACGACTACTGCATTATAATAGTCGACTAATCGCAATATGAAGCGCTTACCTAACTAATAATAAAGACCATAAATATGACTACATTATTCAGAAATATGCATTTAACTAACTGTGCTGCTTATCAGGCTGTTACAAAAATATTACCTCTATTTGGCTTGTCCATGTTTTGTTTATTGATTTTCAGACACATTTAAATTACATGAATTGTCTAGCAAACGTCAAAAGCTGTGTTTATATAAATAATAAATAAAGTAAAAAACCACAGACAGTTGCACTCCTGAATGACCTTAGAGAGACTTAGCAACCCACAAGCACACAAAGGACTCATCAACCACCCACATTTCAATCAGGGTTCATTTAGAGATCTGTTTCTCTTACATATCTCAGAAAAGGCACCCCACAGTTCTTGAAACTTCACAGAACAACCATTCAATGTCAGCCTAATTTTCTCCAGTTTGAGAAAATACAGGACACCTTAAATCCAGCAGGTGTGGCAAGGAGGCGCTGTTGCCTTCCAATTCAACACAATGAGTCATCTAGCCAATAAAGTAGTGAATGCTACCAGATTCTTTTTGGACTTGCTAAGGGTAGATGACTGAGGCGCTACCCCAAATAGTCCACTTAGAGGATTCGGTTCAATCCTTTCGCCAGTGACCACAGGCAAAGTGTTAAAAATGTCCGTCCAATAGCTGTTCAGGGATGGGCAGAGCCAAAACATATGTAATAAATTTGCTGGAGACCGTTTGCATCGATAAGCTTGTCCATTTCAATGCCAAGGTGGCAAAGAATAACATTTTGATGTAAGCAAAGAACGAACGATAAAACACCAAAGCCATCTCGCTTCCTCAAAAAGAAAAGTGAATTTTGTGATGATGTTTTTAGAAAGATGCACACAGGTAAATAGACAAAGTTTAGCTGGCGGTCTTTGGATAAAATAGTTAAATCTATTTTTCACACAACTCCGTCTCTCCGTTGTTAGCTAGCCCGCTAACCATCCTACCGAGGAGAGTTGGAGACTGCATTCTCCAAAAGTGTCCGACATGCCTTATAACATTTTGATATAAACAAAGAGCAAACGACAAAACACCCAAGTCATCTAGCTTCCTAAAAAAGAAAAGTGAATTTTGTGATTATGTTTTTAGAAAGATGCACACAGGTAAATAGACAACGTTTAGCTGGCGGTCTTCGGATAAAATAGTTTAATCTATTTTTCACACAACTCCGTCTCTCCGTTGTTAGCTAAGCATCTTACGAAGGAGAGTTGGAGACTGCATTCTCCAGATGTCCGACATGCCTTATGACATTTTGATGTAAACAAAGAACAAACAACAAAAAAGGGAATTTTGTGATGATGTTTTTAGAAAGATGCACACAGGTAAATAGAAAAATTTAGCTGGCGGCCTCTGGATAAAATAATAGTTAAATCTATTTTTCACACAACTTCGTCTCTCCACTAGCTAGCTAACAAGCAAACCATCCTACCGACGTGAGTCGGAGACCGCATTCTCCAGATGTCCGACATGCTTTGGAAAAACAATTCTGGCATGACTGATAATGATATCTTATGTCAACTTTACAAAAATTATAATGCTCAGTTTTCATGAGACTGCCACAGATGATGGTATCGTGTATCTGAAGGAGCTAAACAAACTACCATAGAAATCAAAGCGCACGAGCAAAGATGTTTAAGATGACACGCAAACATTTTTCAAGCGAGTCTAGATGGACTTGCCAGCTCTGCAATTTTGTTTGAACAGACACTGAATGAGCGATAGAAGCTTTTGTCAACGTTCACTCATGGAGAACCAGACATTGTCAACAAGGACAGACAACTGGATCTCCTACAGCGTCATGTATTTTTTTTTTGGTCCAATTTTTAACGAATGCCAGCTAGCTTAGCTGTGAGCTAGAACGTCAGTAAACCTCAGTCCTTGAAGCTTCAAGAGCCCCAGGTTTGGTACTTGGGCGATTAGCCGACTGGCTAACGGGCTCGGCTCTCAATCAGAGAGGTCGGGTAGTTGCGAGTTTGTGCTTGGACGTGCGTAGGGATAAACCGCGCAGGATGTCTTAGGACGGCATTCACCCTGGGCGGGTTGAGCCGGCTTCCTCTCTAGAAAGAAAGAGGCCTTAGATTCAGGCGTCGAAGACAGATGGTAAGTACACCATCAATGCGTTGGAGGCAGTCATTGTCGAACACCTCCAGCCTTCGTTGACCAGCTACCCGCATAGGCATGTTTCGCTCGGCCTGGGCCGATAACGAATTTTGCTGGACGATATATTGACCTACAAATTATTGCAGATTAACAATATTATTGCCATTATTTTTGTGACCAAATCAACCACTGATGTAATGACAATACTAGGGCTGGGCGATATATCGATATGCGCGATATATCGCGGGTTTGTCTCTGTGCGATATATCGCGGGTTTGTCTCTGTGCGATATAGAAAATTACTATATTGTGATATTCGAGTATGCGTTCTCACGCAGTTGCTTTTAGCTGCTGGCATTACACTACAGCAGGGGTCACCAACGCGGTGCCCGCGGGCACCAGGTCGCCCGTAAGGACCAGATGAGTCGCCCGCGGGCCTGTTCTAAAAAAAAAAAAAAAAAAAAAAAAAAAATTTAAAAAAAAAATTTTTTTTTTTTATTTTTTAAAATTTTTTTTAAATCTACATAGAAAAAACACAAGATACACTTTCAATCAGTGCATCAACCCAAACAACCTCCCCCATGCACACTCATCCACACCCACTCACACAAAAGGGGTTATTTCTTTCTGCTACCAATATTCTGGTTCCCACAACATAGACAACACATCTGCAAGGGACACAGTCCCTGAAGCACACATGATTGTATAGGCTGCTGGTCCACTAACATTTTCATTAATTACTATTTTTTATGTAATTATTTTTATATTGTTTTACTTTCTTTTTTATCCAAGAAAATGTTTTTTTTTAATTTATCTTATTTTATTTTATTTTTAAAAAAGGGCCTTATCTTCAACAGACCAGGTTGTCAATGAAATTAGATTTGTTTAAAGGGTTTTTTAAACCAGGCCCAGTCCAGATAATGTCCAAGTCGGACTCAGCAACACACACCTTCATTCATGTACACAGAAACAAATTAGGGAACACAACAGATTGCATATAATTTATAAACAAAATTACATTTTCAAAATAAGCATTTATGTACAGTCCAGATTATGTCCAGGTCACTCAAATTAGGGAACACAACAACAGATATCATATAATCTATAAACATAATTATACTTTCAAAATAAGTCTTTGAGGACTTCTCATCTTTTTTTTAAATGTTTTTTGGCATCATTATCGTTTTCAACCATGTAACTTTCTAAAGTTAGAAAATACTGATTAAATGTTTTAAAGAAAGTAATACTAAGTGAATATCTGTTTTTGGCCTTAAAAATAAACATTTTACCGAGTACTATAATTAAATTGACTAAATCATGATTGTCAATGAACTCTCCTAAAATAACAGAAACCACATTAAGCTTCATAAACAAACCAATCCTTAAACACATTTTTTCAACTTCCACCCAAAACAAAGACACAATATGACAATACCAAAACAAATGCAGGGTGGATTCAGGCTCCTGACAACAAAATCGGCAATCATCTGACTCTGTCATATTCCATAATTTTAACATTTTCCCTGTGGGTAAGAAGTTATAAATAATTTTAATTTGAAAATAACGATTTTGCACATCGATAGTGGTTTTATAGATTAGTTTGAATATGGCATTGAAGTGCCATATTATATATATATATATATATATATATATATATATATATATATATATATATATATATATATATATATATATATATATATATATATATATATATATATATATATATATATATATATATATATATATATATATATATCCCATGGCAACGGGCAGTCAAAAAAGTCCTCCCATTTTCCATTTGTGTTGTATGAGGCAGCCTTCAAATATTTCTTCATTAAATAAAAATTATATATTTTTCTATTTATTTTAGTTTCTTTTTGCCAACTAGAATTTCTTATTAGAGGTTTACAAACTAATAATTTAGTAGTTCCTTAATAATTATTTGTTTCCATCTTTTCCCAATTACTCCAGTTAGTTGATAAAATGAAAAGCTTGAGCAAGCATCACCATACATAGCTCTAAATTCATCATACTTCATAATTTTACCATTCTCATTGATAATATCATTGACAAAAATGATTCCTCTTTCAAACATATTTTTCCAAAAGAAAGGCTTTCCATCTATTACAATATTAGAGTTCATCCATGTTAACTGCTGCAAAATATCGTCACTTTTTTCTGGCACATAAAATTGAAAACACCACTATGATTGGATTGTTTCCTTTATGAACCCCGCCATGTTTCCCAGCAGACTCTCTGGGAAGGGATCACTTGTAAAAAAGGATACAATTTCTTTTGATACAGTACATGTTTTTTGTCCAACAGGACATTTGTGTACCACTCAATGTTTAAATACATCTTTGGAACAATTGATGCTTTTAAAGACAGACACATAGCTTCAAGGTTGAGAAGTTTCAGGCCCCCATATTCATACTCTTTGTACAAAACTTTTCTTTTAATCTTTTCTGGTTTGCTGTTCCAGACAAAATCGAAGACCCTCTGCTCATAAATCTTAAAAAAGTTTTGTGATGGAGCTGGTAATGACAAAAACAAATAAATAAATTGAGGAATAATTAACGAGTTGGCAATAGACATTTTACCATACAAGGTTAGGGATTTCCCTTTCCATAATTGCATAATTTTGTCCAGCTTTCTTAGTCGATTATCATAATTTACTGAGCCTAGATCTTCCAGATTTTCTGGGACAACAACACTAAGTATGTTAACTGGTCCATCTGTCCACAAAACAGGCACTTTGCATTCCATTCGAAAGGACGTTCCCTTTAGATTTCCGATCCTTAACATTTTACATTTATCATAATTAAGCTTAAGGCCAGATTGCTGTGAAAATATGTCCAAAAGATTAAGAAGGTTCTGCAAACAATGAGGAAAAATCTTATCTTTGTGAATCAGCCTTTTCTGACATGAACTTCATCAAGAACAAACACAGAACACGCCTAACTGATGCACATCTGCAAGACTCACTCAGAGTTGCAGTGTCAAGTTACACACCAGAGTACAACACACTAGTTACCAGCATGCAATGCCAGGCTTCCCACTAACTGACAAAGAAACAGATAACAGATTTGGTGTCCAGTTCAAAGTGTGACATGATTTAAAAATTTGAGAGTTTACTTTTGAATTTTACATGAGTTATTATTTGTACAAACATGGTGCAAAGTAATTCATGATTTGTTAAAAAATGTTAGTGGCTAGCTAGTTAAAATGGGATATTGTGATTTCACAAGACTGTCTTAGAAGTGATCATTTGAAAAGGTTCAATTTGAAAAATGTGCACTTAGAGAAAATATAAAAATAAAGTGTTGCATATTGATATTTATCTGTTTCTATATATATTTATTGTGAGAAATCATTAAGATGATCAGTGTTTCCACAAAGATAAATATCATTAATTATTAATTATTAATTAATTATTAATTAATTATTAATAATAACAGTAAATTGAGCAAATTGGCTACTTCTGGCAATTTATTTAAGTGTGTATCTAACTGGTAGCCCTTCGCATTAATCAGTACCCAAGAAGTAGCCCTTGGTTTCAAAAAGGTTGGTGACCCCTGCACTACAGGCTCTCCTCGCTCTTTCCTGTCTCTCCTTCTCACAGACAGCAAGCGCAGCTTCTACACACGTCACATACTGTCACGTCATACGTCACATATGTATACACCTTTGCGCAGCAGAGAGGTAGCAGCATGGCTAACGTTAGCTGTGATGCGAGCGGTAATACGAGAGAAAGAAGGTGCGAATCTGGTAACAAATGAAGGAATAATTAATTCCCCCAAAAAACAGCAGGGGGTCCATCGTCTGGCGGTGGTTAGGCTTCAAGTGGGAATATGTCGAACAGACAACCGTAATTTGTCAAGTGCGGTGCAAAAGCTTTGCTAAAAAAAGAAGCATTACTGCTAATATGTAGCATCATCTGAAAAGTGACCTACTAGAGAATGAAGAGTGCTTACGCCGCATGTCAACATCTCCACCATCAAAATGCCGAGGCAAACATTTCCAGATCAACACCGTATGAAATAAATAGTGATTTTTTTTAGTTGTGATTTCCTTCTCTGCATGAAAGTTTTAAAGTAGCATATATTAATGCAGTATGAAGAAGAATGTTTTAATGTAGACACATAGAATCATCATACTGCTGTGATTATATGCATCAAGTGTTCATTCAAGGCTAAGGCAAAATATCAAGATATATATCGTGTATCGCGATATGGCCTTAAAATATTGCGATATTAAAAAAAGGCCATATCGCCCAGCCCTAGACAAGACATAACAATAATGGAAGTATAACTTTAATTAACATGTATTTCTTGTGTATTTTAACACTGTAAATAAAATGTAAACTTTTAAATACCAAGTTAAATAAAACAAATACCAATAAAATGTACTTTGCCAGCAAAATTTTGCACTTCAATAAAAAAAAAATCACAACCAAAAAAAAATGGGTTCGGTCTCTGTTAAATACACGCAACCAAAACAAACATAATGGCTAAATAAAGTAATGTTGACCAAAATGATTGCGGTTATCATTATTATGGGGGTAATGTTGAATGTGTTCAAAAAGTACTTACACACAAACTAAAATATTTTAACCAAGTTGTATTTTATAACTAAAATAAATAGACAATATACTTTCTTGGCAGAGAAAACATTAAAGGCCTACTGAAAGCCACTACTACCGAACACGCAGTCTGATAGTTTGTACATCAATGATGAAATCTTAACATTGCAACACATGCCAATACGGCCGGGTTAACTTATAAAGTGCAATTTTAAATTTGTCGCTAAACTTCCGGTTCGAAACGCCTCTGAGGATGACGTATGCGTGTGACGTAGCCCGGGGAACACGGGTATAGCTTCCACATTGAAGCCAATACGAAATAGCTGTTTTCATCTCATTATGGATGTATTCTGGACATCTGTGTTGGTGAATCTGTTGCAATTATGTTCATTGCATTACGGAGAAAGAAGCTGAGCCAGCAAAGAAGAAAGTTCTCGGTGCAAAGCGGACGTATTTTGCGAAGGAAGTCAGCAGCAACACAACACAGCCGGTGTTTCATTGTTTACATTCCCGAAAGATGCAGTCAAGATCGAAGAACTCGGATAACAGAGACTCTAACCAGGAGGACTTTTGACTTTGATACACAGACGCCTGTAGAGAACTGGGACACCACAGACTCTTACCAGGATTACTTTGATTTGGATGACAAAGACGCAGACGTGCTACCGTGAGTATGCAGGCTTCCAAACATTTGATCGCTTGACCGTACGTGCGCGTCACGTACATAACTTTGTTTAAATATATAAGCTTTATGAACCTTGGGTTAGGTGAACGGTCTTTTGGGCTGAGTGATTGTGTGTGTTGATCAGGTGTTTGAATTGTATTGGCGTGTTCTATGGAGCTAGGAGCTAGCAGAGGAGCTAGGAGCTAGCATAACAAACACGTAGGTGTTTTTATGCAGGATTAATTTGTGGCATATTAAATATAAGCCTGCTTGTGTTGTGGCTAATAGAGTATATATATGTCTTGTGTTTATTTACTGTTTTAGTCATTCCCAGCTGAATATCAGGTACCGTGAGTAGCAGCTGCGCTTCCAAACATTTCATCGCTTGCCAGTACGTGCGCGTCACGTACGTTACTTTGTTTAAATATATAAGCTTTATGAACCTTGGGTTAGGTGAACGGTCTTTTGGGCTGAGTGATTGTGTGTGTTGATCAGGTGTTTGAATTGTATTGGCGTGTTCTATGGAGCTAGGAGCTAGCAGAGGAGCTAGGAGCTAGCATAACAAACACTGAGATCTTTTTATGCAGGATTAATTTGTGGCATATTAAATATAAGGCTGGTTGTGTTGTGGCTAATAGAGTATATATATGTCTTGTGTTTATTTACTGTTGTAGTCATTCCCAGCTGAATATCAGGTCACCCCCGGCTCTCACAGCATCTTCCCTATCTGAATCGCATCCACTCCCCACTAGTCCTTCACTTGCACTTTACTCATCCACAAATCTTTCATCCTCGCTCAA
This sequence comes from Entelurus aequoreus, assembly GCF_033978785.1. NCBI lineage: Eukaryota > Metazoa > Chordata > Actinopteri > Syngnathiformes > Syngnathidae > Entelurus > Entelurus aequoreus. Next base: position 40,050,419 of record NC_084740.1, read on the forward strand.
ATTAATGGGGAAATTGTCGCTTTCTCGGTCCGAATCTCTCTCACTTCATGCGGCCATCATTGTAAACAATAGGGAACTTTGCGTATATGTTCAATTGACTACGTCACGCTACTTCCGGTAGGGGCAAGCCTTTTTTTTTAATCAGATACCAAAAGTTGCGATCTTTATCGTCGTTGTTCTATACTAAATCCTTTCAGCAAAAAAATGGCAATATCGCGAAATGATCAAGTATGACACATAGAATAGATCTGCTATCCCCGTTTAAATAAAAACAATTCATTTCAGTAGGCCTTTAAATACTGTTCTGGCTTCATAAGAGCCATATTAATTTAATATGTTTACCTTTTATTGTAAATTGTAATCAGTCGTTTTACTTCTGGTTTATGTTGTTTATGTAGGGGACGGCATGACGCAGTTGGGAGAGTGGCCGTGCCAGCAACCTGATGGTTCCTGGTTCAATGCCCACCTTCTACCAACCTCACGTCTGTCGTGTCCTTGAGCAAGTCACTTCACCCTTGCTCCTGATGGGTCGTGGTTAGGGCCTTGCATGGCATCTCCCGCCATCAGTGTGTGAATGTGTGAATGTGGAAATAGTGTCAAAGCGCTTTGAGTGCCTTGAAGGTAGAAAAGCGCTATACAATTACAGTATAACCCATTTACCATTTATGTTCACTTCCTGTTGATGGGATGTCCGTCTGTTCCAACTTGTCAAGTTTATTGATCACTTAGTGCAAAAACAGCACATCCTTTATGTTAAATGTGAATACGCTATCTTAGTTGTTTCAACAGCGATGTGTTTGTACAAGTAGATTGGGGAATGACGTTTCATAACAGGGAAAGATGTTAATGTATGTTGTTTACATGTTAGCATTTAATCTAGCTAGAAAGCTAGCGCCAGTCAGTCAGTTTTAAGGTGCTGTTATGAATGATGGTTCTTTGATCATTTGAATTTATTAAGGTAATACTAACCGTCGGGAGTTTTAAGCGATTATCATATGGCGTCACATTAGTACCAAAAATCCAAGCGCGTAAAAACTGTTATCGCGCGCTGATTCTCCACTTCGTGCGCGCGCGACACCCTTCTGCGCGCGCGCTGCGCCCTTCTGCGCGCGCGCTGCGCCCTTCTGCGCGCGCGCTGCGCCCTTCTGCGCGCGCGCTGCGCCCTTCTGCGCGCGCGCTCTGTCATGTTTCATTTTGGTACTTTGGGGCCGGGCATGCTTAGACCGCCCCTTCTTTCTGATTGGCTTTGGAAAAAAAAAAAGAAAAAAAAAAAAAGAAAAATACAACTTCAAGTAGGTTGTAAAAAAAAGGCAGATGAAGTGAAACTATAGCAATGCTTTTCTTTACACTCTCTCATGCACACCACACAGATACTCATGTTATGAGAAGTATATTGTTTCAAAAATATTAACATTAATTGTTGATATTTTAAACATCTTTCAGATTACATTGCTCAAATTCAAAAACCACTTTACTACACAAATATTAGGCCCAATGTGCAGGATTATTCTATTAGTATTAGTTATTTTTATGTTTTATCATATCTTAGCTTATTTTTATGTTTTATCATATCTTAGCCTATTTTTATATGGTCTTATTATATTTATATTTCAGTTTTTATTGTATTTTATTTTATTGTTTTTCATATTGTAGTTTATTTTTATGTTTGATTATATCTTATCTTATTTCATATTATTTTTGGACTTTTACCTGATGTGTATTTTAATTATTTTTAATCCATTTATTTGATCATCTAGTGTTTCCTCAAAGAGCCCTCTGGATCTCCACGTCCAGAGGGTTCCTGTGATTGGCTATTGTCATTGTGTTGTTATTATCATTGTTGTTGTTGTTTGTTTATTTTTATGTACATGTTTGACTGTCTTCATGGGGTGTGGGTGTTATTTCTCATTTTGTTTTTAACTATGTAAAGCACTTTGAGCTGCGTTTTCAATGTATGAAAAGTGCTTTATAAATAAAAATGTATTATTATTATTTTTAGTAATAGTACCCTTACAATCACTCCAAAGCAGTTACCTCTTTTTCAGCCAACATTTTTTTATCCACTTCTTCCTCCGTAAATCTTGATACATATTGACGATGACCCGCCCTGCTATACTTCTGATTGCTCAAAGCCAATCAGAAAGAAGGGGCGGTCTAAGCATGCCCGCCCCCAAAGTACCAAAATGAAACATGACAGCGCACAGACCGAGACAGCGCGCGCGCAAAACGAGACAGCACACGCGCAGAAAGGCACCGCGCGCACGCAAGAAGGCGCCGCGCGCGCGCACAAAGGCACCATGTGCGCGCAAAAGGGTGTCGCGCGCGCACGAAGTGGAGAATCAGCGCGCGATAACAGTTTTTACGCGCTTGGATTTTTGGTACTAATGTGACGCCCTATTATCATTCCTACTGTTTACTTGTAGTACAAACGCCCGCAGCCGCAGAAACCGACGCAAAAGAGTGGCACATTAATTAAAAAAGGATCAGCTCTGCCAGCCCAGGATGACCACAGTTACACAGTGAAATTGTTTATCGTTGACATGTAACTCATCCTTGAGGAGCAAGCTTGGCTCCACAATCTCCACTTGTCTGCAGCGGCCCAGGTTTTTGCTGAACTTAAAGGAGAGCCTCGTTTCCCTTCATTGTTTTGCTGTCACTACAGATTTTTGCCGGGGAAATGACCACACCAACCTCAAACTAATCGAGCTACCGTGCAGTGACGCCCATACACTACATATATAAAAGTATTGGGACGCATTTAACTAGGGATACCCCAATCATGGGGTCGAATAGGGGCAGATATTTGCCTTTTGGAATTGATCGACGATCGGCTGATGAGCCGTTGAGCTCAGCCGGTCTTTACTGCTACTGTGTTACGTACTCAAGCTTGTACTGAAAGATTCCCTCAAAAGGGAAGCACGCTCAGGGAGACACAATTATCACATTTCCATCGTCCTTGTTGCACACACGCACGAGTTGCATGAAATCCAGGAGGGTGCATGTCCTGCCAGAACACCGGCTCCAATTTGAGAGCAAGCTGCAACGAATGCGTCGTCTATCCACAGTGTTAAGCACATTCTAAAGATAGTAATCTTCACCACCGTGGCGGAAAATAGTGTTTCTTCAAAGTATTATTATCAATGGAGGATTGGAGGAAAAGGAATGTGTAAGCATGACACACACACACACACACACACACACACACACACACACACACACACACACACACACACACACACACACACACACACACACACACACACACACACACACACACACACACACACACACACACACACACACACACACACACACACACACACACACACACACACACACACACACACAGGACGACACAAGAAGCTAACCATTGAAGCTTCAATGGAAAGTAGGGGTGGTCGATACAGCTGTCGATACTACCCTAGTATATTCTGTGTTTATATACTGAGAATAAAATAAAAATATATTTTTTTAACTTGTGAAAAGTTTTTATTTATTGAAGAAAACATTTCTTTTTTATTGAACATTTTTTCATGCTTGCAAATCGTTTTAATCGTTTTTTTTTTACTAAAGAAAATTGTTTTTTTTTACTTGAAATAAAATTGTTTTCATACTTGCAAAAATTTGCAAAATTGTTTTTTTTAATTAAAGATAATTGTTTCTATACTTGAAAAATGTTTTAAAGAAAATTGTTTTACTTGTAAATCGTTTAACAAACAAATGCGTTTTTATACTTGTAAATTGTTTTTTGTACTTGCAAGTGCTTTTTTAATTAGAGAAAATTGTTTTTATACTTGAAAATCTTGTCTTTACTTGCAGAAAATTGTTTTACTTGCAAATCGTTTAATGAAAGAAAATTGTTTTTTTTACTTGCGAATAATTCTTTAATTAGGAGATTTTTTCATACTTGCAATTGTTTTTTTTAATGAAAGAAAATAGTTTTACTTTCAAATCTTTTTTTTTTTTAATTAAAGAAAATTGTTTGGTTTTTTTCCTTGCGAATCGTTGGGCAAGAATAAAAACATTTTTGTGTGTTAGTGGAGTTTTGGCAGTA
>NC_084740.1:40069472-40086972 GCF_033978785.1 Entelurus aequoreus
TCATTCAAGGCTAAGGCAAAATAGAGATATATATCGTGTATCGCGATATGGCCTAAAAATATTGATATTAAAAAAAGGCCATATCGCCCAGCCCTACTATAGTGTCTTTTGTTTAGCTACGTAACGAATCATACGGCCTAGTCTAATGTTTTGAAGCATGAGGTCCCTAAGCCAAGGGGGAAAACTGATTTCCACACCAACACAATCCTTTTATGAGCCAGTAAGGTAACAATTAAAACAAAAACAACAACAACAAAAAATCTATATATATATATATATATATATATATATATATATATATATATATATATATATATATATATATATATATATATATATATATATATATCAGTGTTTTCCACACATTCATTTATTTGTGGCAGCCTTGTAAGAACTACGTCCGCCACAAATGAAAAAAAAAAATATATATATATATATATTTTTTTTTTTTGTCCTGTCCAGCTTCTCAGGCAAATCATATAGTTGATGTAGATGCCCATATAGGCTGTTCAGATTTACTTTACAAAAGAGAAGTGTAGGATACTTCTCTTGTTGCCTTATTTGTATTTGACCACTACTGTTTTCTGTTTATTTGTTACTGACTGTGGCAGGACACCTTTGCCTCTGTTTCACTTTATGTTGCTGGTAAATAATATGGTTGTAGTAGTAGGCTAAAGTTAAATTATTTAGTATGCACTAATTAAAGGGGCAGAGCTTTAAGAGACATTTTAGCTTTTATATTTTATAAGATATATTTTTTGTAAGAACCACAATTAAATATATTTCAGTGAATAACTTATTGTTCAAATCTGTATATAAATATGTACATAAAGTGTTGTAATTATATTGTAAAATGGATGAATGGATGGATGTTTAAAACAAAACTGTTATTATTAATTAGTAAGTATACATTTTTTGAGCCTTTTTAGAGAAAATCATATCATTGTAGTAAATTATGCAAATTATTTGATGACGCCATGTTGACCACGCCCATAGCCACGCCCCCACCGCCACAGGTATCTTGGCAGTTTATGGGAAACACTGTATATATATATATATATATATATATATATATATATATATATATATATATATATATATATATATATATATATATATATATATATATAGATCAATAAAAAATTTAAATGTAAAGAGAAAGTGTAAGGATTGACTGAATACAGTTTTATGATGGTGAGGGTAGGTGGCCGTGATTGGATTAACAGACGATTGCCATCAGTGCATCGGACGCTATGGAGGACACGCGCCGTTTGACTGACACCATCAGCTGACACTTTGCATGAAAACGCTCGCAGGGAGCTGAGCAGCTGTCCTATTCCGAGCTGCAGACACGCTCAGTCTGAAAGTAGCTTGTTTGTCGTTAAGCCTCGCTTCCCAAACAAGGAAGTAATGGCTGATTTGCACAGGGGTCAAAGGTGGCATCCTTTGTAACACATGCCTGGAAGACTGCCAACTAGAGCAAGGGGGCGGGCGTCCTGCAGAAAATGCCGCCTCATCAGAGCGCGGAGAGAAAGAGAGAGAGAGAGAGAGAGAGAGGGCTGACGGGGAGAAAACAAACCTCCATGAGCCGCGCGCGTGCATTAATACAACTTCTGTTCGGAGTTTGTGTTTAATTGTCGGCTTTTCACGATGACACCCTCCTTCCCCCCCCCCACTCATCGGATGAGATACCAGCCGGCTGCTTGCCTTCACAGCTGGACAATTTATACATTTCCAGTTCGGCGAACCGCGCCGTGCGTAAAACGGTCATGTGCCGCCGGAGAGCAGATGGTGACACTGCAGCACGCTGGGGGATCGTGCACAACAAACAACACAAGACTCGCAGCAACAACAACACAACTTCTTGCAGCTCCACAATCCAATCTGCACCTAGGAAAGCTCTCCGCCGCTGATGTTAGCTAACCTGTTAATGAATTAAACATACCTGCGGATGTCACCTGAGGCTCGTTAGGCCGCCGTGCTGGTTGCTCTTTAAACTTGCAACACGCAATCACATGACTACAACAAACAAAGCTTGTTTACTTTGCATGCGCACACTCCGACACTACGACCCCTCACTCCCTCTGCCAGCCTCTGACACCTATTATAAAGCTATTCTGTTATGTTCCATTTCTACGTTGTCATGTCACACTCAAGCAGCTATCCATTATTTTACTACTCCACTAATCTATCCATTATTTTAGCACTCAACTAATGTATCCATTAGTTTTTTCCATTGATCGAGTATTTGATAAAACATTTTATAACCTAAATGCATAGTTTAGGGAAAATAGTTTAAATAAACAGAGATTTTTTATACTTGCCTTGACCTTATTTACTTTCTATTTACCTTCTTTGACTGTCCTTTACCTTGTTTTACCTTCTCTATTCATGTTTAAACTTGTATTTACCTTTTTTATTCAACTTATTTTACCTTTTAACCTTGTTTACCTTTCATTTACATTATTTTACTTTATATTTACACTATTTGACCATCTTTTACCTTTTATATTCCTATTTTTAGATTCTACAGAACTTATTTTACCTTTTTGAATGTATTTTACCTTGTTGTATCTCTTTTACCTTTTATTTACCTTCCATTTACTTACTTTTAGTTTCTATTGGACATATTCTACCTTTTTTTTTTTTTTTACCTTCAATTACTTTTTATTCACCTCCTATTTACCTTCTTTGACCGTCTTTTACTTTCTATTTTCATGTTTGACTTTTTTTAACCTTTTATTTAGATGTTTAACTTATTTTTCCTTCTATTTACTTTCGATTTACTTGTACTTTTTTGATAATCTTTTACATTGTATTATCTCTTAACTTCTATTTACCTCATTTTACCTTCTATTGGACCTATTCTTCCTTTTATTTACCTTCAAATACTTCTTTGTACCTTCTTTTACCTTGTTTATTAATTATATATATATATATATATATATATATATATATATATATATATATATATATATATATATATATATATATATATATATATACACACACACACACACACACACATACATACACTTCTATACATTCATACACATTTATATACGCAGATATATACATTTATACACACATACACACACACATATATATATATATATATATATATATATATATATATATATATATATATATATATATATATATATATATATATATATATATATATATATATATATATATATATATATACACACACACACATATGTACATATATGTACATTTTTCATATACACATTTATGTACATGTACATATATACACATACTGTATATGTACATATATATACACATACGTGTATATATATGTACACACATGTACATATATATATATATACACACACATATGTACATATATATATATACGCACGTATGTACATATATACACACACACATGTACATATATACACACATATATGTACATATACATATATGTACACACACAGACACACACGTACATATATATATATATATATATACACACACACATATGAACATACATACATACATGTACATATATATACATACATACATGTACATACTGTATATATACATATATATACACATATGCACATATATATACACATATGTACATATTAAGGGTGTAACGGTACGTGTATTTGTATTGAACCGTTTCGGTACGGAGGGTTCGGTTCGGAGGTGCACCGAACGAGTTTCCACACGGATATATTAAGTATCGCACCGCACGTTGTGTAAACAATGCACACCGAGGCACAACACACGGCATGCTAGCAATGACCGGGCTACTACAAAATGCAAAAAGCCAGAGCTGGAAGACCCTCCTGCCTCGTTAAGATCTCCCGTTTGGGAACATTTCGGCTTCGCGGTGCGATACAACGATGGATAACATCGCTTCAACGAAGATAAAGACGAGCGTCGTGCAAACACCGCATTCAAGCAACCTCTCCTCGGCCAGTCAGGCAGGGTTAAAGCGATAACAAATGCCGTTGGTGTTTTTATAGCAGCAGATTTAAGACCATATTGCATTAAAACTAGATTTTGACCAACTTCTATGGTGGAAGAACAATGAGCCCATATATCCTCTTACTGCCAAGTTAGCCAGGCACTACCTCGCCATACCTGCTACCTCCGTGCCCAGCGAAAGGGTATTTTCCACAGCTGGAGACATTTTAACTGCAAGCAGGTCTGCTCTTTCTGCAGACAATGTGGATAAACTGATTTTTCTGGCAAAAAACATGAAAATTGAGTGAAAGTCACCAGGGTTAAAGGCTAGGGGGGAAGAAAAGTTAATCTGAGGCTAAATTGACTTGAAACTGTTTAATGTTGCACTTTTTGTATGTAGAAGAAAAGTTTTGTCATTTTATTTAATCTGAGCATTAACTTGAAGCAGTTTAATGTTGCACTTCATACATGGAAATGTTGCACTTTATATGTAGAAAGGTTTTGTTAAGAAACCAATTCTGAGCCTCATCTTATTTAGTTTTTATTTTATATATGTTGACTGCATTAACCCTGGCAATGGATCCTGTGTGTACTGTATATGTATGTTATTGTTATGCTTAGCATTCATGAATGCCTGCTGTTGCACTGATCAGCCTAGTGGTGGCTCACATCCATCACACACACAGCTATTTTAAAGCAATGTTAAAAGGATAAAACCATTGTTTACAAATTTTGGTAAATAACCAGAAAATTTATATTTTGTTGTTTTCTTACTGTACCGAGAATGAACCAAACCTTGACCTCTAAACTGAGGTAAGTACCAAACCGAAATTTTTGTGTACCGTTACACCCTTAGTACATATACATAAATATATATACACACACATGTTGCACGTTGGTCACCCGTGCATTGGGATGTGACAGTAAACGGTAGCAATGATAAAACTTGTCGGTTAGTATTACTGTTTTAAAGGCCTACTGAAACCCACTACTACCGACCACGCAGTCTGATAGTTTATATATCAATGATGAAATCTTAACATTATAACACATGCCAATACGGCCGGGTTAACTTATAAAGTGACATTTTAAATTTGCCGCTAAACTTCCGGTTCGAAACGCCTCTGAGGATGACGTATGCGCGTGACGTAGCCCGGGGAACAGAGGTATGCCTTCCCCATTGAATACAATACAAAAAAGCTCTGTTTTCATTTCATAATTCCACAGTATTCTGGACATCTGTGTTCGTGAATCTGTTGCAATTATGTTCATTGCATTATGGAGAAAGAAGCTTAGCAAGCAAAGAAGAAAGTTGTCGGTGCGAAACGGACGTATTTTTCGAACGAAGTCAGCAACAACAGTACACAGCCGGCGCGTCTTTGTTTACATTCCCGAAAGATGCAGTCAAGATGGAAGAACTCGGATAACAGAGACTCTAACCAGGAGGACTTTTGACTTCGATACACAGACGCCTGTAGAGAACTGGGACAACACAGACTCTTACCAGGATTACTTTGATTTGGATGACAAAGACGCAGACGTGCTACCGTGAGTATGCAGCTTTGGCTTCTAAACATTTGATCGCTTGACCATATGTGCGCAACTTTTTTTTTGCGTATGTACGTAACTTTTTTAAAATACATAAGCTTTATGAACCTTGGGTTAGGTGAACGGTCTTTTGGGCTGAGTGATTGTGTGTGTTGATCAGGTGTTTGAATTGTATTGGCGTGTTCTATGGAGCTAGGAGTTAGCATAACAAAGACGTAGGTGTTTTTATGCAGGATTAATTTGTGTCATATTAAATATAAGCCTGGTTGTGTTGTGGCTAATAGAGTAAATATATGTCTTGTGTTTATTTACTGTTTTAGTCATTCCCAGCTGAATATCAGGTACCGTGAGTATGCAGCCTTGGCTGCTAAACATTTGATAGCTTGACCGTATGTGCGCGTCACGTACGTAACTTTTTAAAAATATATAAGCTTTATGAACATTGGGTTAGGTGAACTGTCTTTTGGGCTGAGTGATTGTATGTGTTGATCAGGTGTTTGAATTGTATTGGCGTGTTCTATGGAGCTAGGAGCTAGCAGAGGAGCTAGGAGCTAGCATAACAAACACGTAGGTGTTTTTATGCAGGATTAATTTGTTGCATATTAAATATAAGCCTGGTTGTGTTGTGGCTAATAGAGTATATATATGTCTTGTGTTTATTTACTGTTGTAGTCATTCCCAGCTGAATATCAGGTCACCCCCGGCTCTCACAGCATCTTCCCTATCTTAATAGCTTCAACTCCCCACTAGTCCTTCACTTGCACTTTACTCATCCACAAATCTTTCATCCTCGCTCAAATTAATGGGGAAATTGTCGCTTTCTCGGTCCGAATCTCTCTCACTTCATGCGGCCATCATTGTAAACAATAGGGAACTTTGCGTATATGTTCAATTGACTACGTCACGCTACTTCCGGTAGGGGCAAGCCTTTTTTTTATCAGATACCAAAAGTTGCGATCTTTATCGTCGTTGTTCTATACTAAATCCTTTCAGCAAAAATATGGCAATATCGCGAAATGATCAAGTATGACACATAGAATAGATCTGCTATCCCCGTTTAAATAAAAAAAATTCATTTCAGTAGGCCTTTAAATTAAAATGATTGGATATAGCGTGATTTATAGCCATACTTTGATTAACTCACAAATCGGTTAGTGCTAGCTTGCTAGCTAGCTTAAATGCTAACATGAATACAAGACATTAAAAACATAACACAAGCTAAACTTGTATAAATACATTACTGAGCAAGTAAGATATTCAATTGTAAATATTGAACCTAAAGGCTGTGCTCCCTTAGTAAAAAGTGATCCATCTATACTCGGAGAAATATGACACAAAGGTGTGTTTTTTTTTTTTTACAACTTTATTAAAGACATAGCTGTCTACAACGGAAAGTGAACTCGTGTGACGTCACATACACCAGATGTGAAGCAAAGTACACACTTAATTTGCCTTTATCAATAAAAAAAAAATTCTAAAACTATTACAAATTCAAATGAAAAAACAACATTTACACACAAGAAAATATCTCTTAAGAATTCAAAACGATATTAATGTTTCTTCTGGCAAGAAAGTATATTTGTGTCTAATTAATATAGTTTTTTTGTTTTCAAATTAATATTTGTTTTGAAGTTTTGTTTTGTTTTTTTAAATAAAACTTGACACATTATGGGCACATTCAACAACACCGCTATATGACATTTTCCCATCGTTACATCCCTGCCCGTTTACAGATGGTGTCCCTAATGTGTCGACTGGGTGTGTACTGTACACAGTACGTTTCTTGTTGACGGAGCGGAATAAATGTCACATTGAATTTAAGACAGTATGTAGCAAGCTTTCTTTTTTTTTCTCAAAATCGAATTGTAGACAGAAGGGACAGGAAGTTGTTTTTCCTGCCACTCATGTGATCTCACTTGCACTTTTTATGTGCACAAAACTGCCTCATCAATATCAGCCTGGAAACTTTTTTGCAACAAGATCAAAAGTAAACTCTCAAAATTATTTGTATGTCTGTATGTATGACATTCACTGTAATTATGTTTATTTCTCTAAAAATATATTGTCTATTTCGTGAAACCATAGCAGTGAAGTGATTAAAAAAAAGTGTTTTTCCATTTATCTGTATTATTCCAATGTGACCCACTGGTCAAATATTGAAGTTTAGACAAGAAAAGCACAAAAATATGTGGCAAAAACATCATGATTAAGCACTTTTCTGCCCCTCCACCACCATCAGTGTGAAGGCTGTGTGCTGGTGCTGTGCAAGACAATTCGGCTCAAGTTGCAAACTCTGTTAGGTGCTAAATATAGCTGACTGGGATATGAGAGATACAACAGGCAGGCTGTGCACTTAAAGCTGCAGCAGCGTTATGGCAACCATACGCAACAGGCTGCCGGTGCCCGGTTGTGTGTGCACCGGGAGAGCAAACACACCACACAGGTTCTATCCAGGCTGCTTAAAGCAGTGTTTTTCAACCACTGTGCCGCAGCACACTAGTGTGCCGTGAGATGTAGTCTGGTGTGCCGTGAGAGATTATCTAATTTCACCTATTTGGGTTAAAAATATTTTTTGCAAACCAGTAAGTATAGTCTGCAAATTATGTGTTGTTGTTGAGTGTCGGTGCTGTCTAGAGCTCGGCAGAGTAACCGTGTAATACTTTTCCATATCAGTAGGTGGCAGCCGGTAGCCAATTGCTTTGTAGATGTCGGAAACAGCGGGAGGCAGTGTGCAGGTAAAAAGGTGTCTAATGCCTAAACCAAAAAATAAACAAAAGGAGAGTGCCCCTAAGAAAAGGCATTGAAGCTTAGGGATGGCTATGCAGAACAAAACTAAAACTGAACTGGCTACAGAGTAAACAAAAATAGAATGCTGGACGACAGCAAAGACTTACTGCGGAGCAAAGACACAATGTACATCCGAACATGACGTGACAACCAAAAATGTCCACACCAAGAAGGATACAAACAACTGCAATATTCTTGATTGCTAAAACAAAGTAGATGCGGGAAATATCGCTCAAAAGGAAGACATGATACTGCAACAGGAAAATACCAAAAAAAGAGAAAAAGCCATCAAAAAAGGAGCGCAAGACAAGAACAAAAACACTACACACAGGAAAACAGCAAAAAAGTCAAAATAAGTCACAGCGTGATGTGACAGGTCGTGACAGTACACCTACTTTGAGACAAGAGCTATATTGATGCATGCTTGGTTATGGTTTAAAGCAGTGGTTCTTAACATGGGTTTGATCGAACCTTAGGGGTTCGGTGAGTAAGCCTCAGGGGTTCGGCGGAGCCTCCGCCACAGAGGTAAAGACACATCCGACTTATCGTGTAAATAAAAACTTCTCCCTATCGGCGTATTATGGATACCCCCAAACAATGTTCCCTCTAATTTTCCATCTGATTTGCAGGTTGTTTGATTGATCGATTGAAACTTTTACTAGCAGATTGCAAAGGAAGAGAATACCTTATATGAAACAGTACAGTTTACACAGTACAGTACATATGCCGTACGATTGACCACTAAATGGTAACACCCGAATACGTTTTTCAACTTGTTTAAGTCGGGGTGCCCGTTAATCAATTCATGTTAATGTGTTGTGAGTTCATGCACTGTGTTGGTTTTGTTCTTTGAACAAGGTGATGTTCATGCACGGTTCATTTTGTGCAGCCAGTAAAAAAACATAACTTTTTCTTGAATTGAAAAAACATTTTATTTTTCACTAAAGAAGGGTTCGGTGAATGCGCATATGAAACTGGTGGGGTTCGGTACCTCCAACAAGGCTAAGAACCACTGGTTTAAAGTGATAGCCAACAATTGCGACAACAACTTATAACTGTCAAATGAGTTTCGTTTTTGAATGATTTCTGCTGGTGGTGTGCCTTGGCTCAAAAAAAGGTTGAAAAACACTGGCTTAAAGTTAATAAATACACCATCATAAAGTAGAAACTTACAAAAATATCCAATACTTCATAAAATGCCTGTAGGCTCCGTTAAAAGTGTGAGGACAGCGTGCCTGCATGCCCAGCCTGAGGCGGGGTCTTCGTGGAAGTGACAGCCGACTGTCACCCCGCGCAGCGCGGCTTCAGCGCCACCGATGCCTCCGCCGTCTTGTCACGAGCTAGCTGACAAGCTAATACGGACCAGATGTAAAGAAGCGGTGTGTGTGTGGGGTGGGGGGGGCGTTATGACACAGTCGTCAGCCGGCTGGCGGGGCGTGAAGTCAGGCGAGCGCCTCTCTCGTTCCCCGGCGGGAGCTTTTAAGGATGCTCGCCGCCGAAGGAAAGCCCACTCTGGGCTCCCCGTGGATGCGTCAGCGAGCCCCGGCTACTTAGCAGGCTAATGCTAACTTAGCATTAGCATGCTAACTTAGCATGCTAATGCTAACTTAGCATGCGAATTGACGTCTGCGCTTCGGCTGCTCGCTGCCCGGACGTCGTGTTTGCCCACCGGACTCGGGAACTTTTCCGCACTGCCGCCGCGAACAATTGTTCGAAATGACGTAAGGAAAGTTAAATAAACCTTGTTATGTGCGGGAGAGGGAGTTTAGAGTCCAAACATGATGCGTATTTTTACCTCATTATGGCCGCGTTGTGACACGCGAGGAAGGAGGCCGACGTCAGGAGCGACGGCCCCCGGCCGACATTCCCCGCAGGGTGGCCGCCGCCGCCGCCGACACCGCTCGCTCGGGCCGGCTTCTGGCCACGCCGCTGGAAGGTCCCGCTCGCTTGGAAGGTGGGGACCAGGCGAGAGTCCGCTTGACGTAGCCTTCAGAGCGGGCAAAGAGCGGCGCCGCGAGTCTCGCTGTAAGTTTGGGTGGAAATCAGGAGACGCGTCACCTTGCTGCGGTTCATGACTCCCACTCGGCGAGAGTGTGAAGGAGGGCAGGACGAGTCGCCATCGAGCCGCCGACAATCATGAGAGTGTCCACACCGGCACCCGTAAGTCACTGACTCATGTCACTGTGGACTTCCCACGGTGACACCCACTGGACACTTCATTAAGTACACATGCACATTACAGTACTAGTGATAACACCCCGGCATGCATGCATTCATGTCGGACTTCTTCAAACACGGGTGTCCAAACTTTTTCCACTGAGGGCCGCACATTGAAAAATTAAACCATGCGTGGGGCTTTTTGATATTTTTCATTTTGAAAACCATAACATTATATCATTTTTTTAACCTTTCAGACTCCCGTCAAGATTGATCTCATGGACCCGGAAGGGTCTCTGTCTTAAAAAGGGTAAACATAAGTTATATTTTTCGATTCAACGCTTAAATCTCTTGCTCAACTTCAGGTCAATCTGTCGATATTAAGTTTATTTTAATTTTTATGCACTTTTTCTCAAAACCCTATGCAGTATCCCTCCTCCCCAAAAAAATAATCAAAAAATCAAAAGTGGAATATTTGATTTGAAGTAATTGGAGCCTAACATAAGTCAATAATTCATAACAAAAATACCAAAATAATACATACATTAACAATACATAATAATCAAAGATGTTGATAAATGCTTTAAAATGTAATATCAGAAATGATCGGTATCTGTTTTTTATTATCGGTATTGGTTTTTTATTTTTTATTTTATTTTATTAAATCAACATAAAAAACACAAGATACACTTACAATTAGTGCACCAACCCAAAAAACCTCCCTCCCCCATTTACACTCATTCACACAAAAGGGTTGTTTCTTTCTGTTATTAATATTAAGGTTCCTACATTATATATCAATACAGTCTGCAAGGGATACAGTCCGTAAGCACACATGATTGTGCGTGCTTCTGCTCCACTAATAGTACTAACCTTTAACAGTTAATTTTACTCATTTTCATTAATTACTAGTTTCTATGTAACTGTTTTTATATTATTTTACTTTATTTTTTATTCAAATTTTTTTTTTACATTTATCTATCTTATTTTATTAATTTAAAAAAAAGGACCTTATCTTCACCATACCTGGTTGTCCAAATTAGGCATAATAATGTGTTAATTCCACAACTATATATATCGGTATCGGTTGATATCGGTATCTGTAATTAACAGTTGGACAATATCGGAATATCGGATATCGGCAAAAAGCCATTATTGGACATCCCTAATAATAATAATAATAATAATCCATCCATCCATTTTCTACTGCTTGTCCCTTTTGGGGTCGCTGGAGCCTATCTCCGCTGCATTCGGGCGGTAGGCGGGGTACACCCTGGACAAGTCGCCACCTCATCACAGGGCCAACACAGATAGACAGACAACATTCACACTCACATTCACACACTAGGGCCAATTTAGTGTTACCAATCAACCTATCCCCTGGCGCATGTTTTTGGGGGTGGGAGGAAGCCAGAGTCACGGGGAGAACATGCAAACTCCACACAGAAAGATCCCGAGCGCAGGATCGAACCCTGGACCTCCGTATTGTGAGGCAGATGCACTAACCCTTCTTCCACTGCGCGGCCTAATAATAATAATAATACATAATAATAATAATAATACAATACATCCCGCCCGAATGCAGCTAAGATAGGCTCCAGCACCCCCGCGACCCTGAACGGGACAAGCGGTAGAAAATGGATGGATGGATGGATAAGTCATCCATTTTTTTACTTTTTTTACACTTAGGTCTCTAGATCAACTTCAGATCTAACCGTCTATTGTAAGTTTTTATAAAAAAAATTTAAATGTTGTTTTTGTTTGTTTTATGCTTTTTTTATTAAAAAAATCAAAAAACATTGTTTTTATATGGCAAACACACAAAATATGCAATGCAAGTAAAATATTTGACATGAAGCAATTGGAGCTTTGAATAGATAGATAATTCATAACATCATTGATTTTGAGTCATTATTATTTTTTGAGCTACAAGAGCTTGAAAGATAAAAACATTCTGCATGGCAGCTTTGTGTTATTAGAGACAAAATTGCAACTTTTTCTTGTTACATTTCACCTATTTGCTATTTTATTCCACTTTTTTATTTTATGTATATATAATTTAATATAATTTTTGAATGCGCTGCAAATGGCCACCGGGCTGCACTTTGGACACCCTATCTTAAACTGTATTGTAAGAGACAGTATGTGTATAAAAATGCACATTCCCGTGCGTCATTTGCACTTTCTTGGAGAATATTGTTTTTAGGGGGAACTTATGATGATTTTCTGCTTTTCTGACTTATAAATGTGGACGAGTCACTGTGGACTTTCCACGGTGACACCCACTGGACACTTCATTAAGTACACATGCACATTACAGTACTAGTGATAACACCCAGGCATGCATGCATGTCCTACTTCTTCAAACACAGGGTGTCCAAACTTTTTCCACTGAGGGCCGCACACTGAAAAATTAAAACATGCGTGGGCCGTTTTAATAGTTTTCATTTTGAAAACCAATAAGTTATATCCATTTTTATATTCCCTCAAGATTTGTCTCAGGGACACGGAAGGGTCTCAGTCTTAAAAAGGTTAAAAACAAGTAATTTTTTTTTTTAATTCAATGCTTAAATCTCGAGCTCAACTTTAGGTCAATCTGTCGATATTAAGTTTATTTTTATGCACTTTTTTTCAAAACCCTATGCAATATCCCTCCCGCCAAAATAAAAAAATTACAAAAAAATTCGAAGTGGAATATTTGATATGAAGTAATTGGAGCCTTACATAAGTCAATAATTCATAACATTGATTTTAATTGTGTGAATGCTCCAAAGCATTCACACATATGGTTTTCTACACCAAAATGTATCTATTTATTCTTCTACTTCTTCTTCTCCAGATTTTGCCGCGCTCTACTTTCCACATTTTTCATCTGATTCAAACCGTTCCAACTTCAAACTGTTCAGCCTATTCGGGAATCGCGGGCTTTCCATTGACAAGTTCCCCAAATTCCCAGATTTCCCGGTTTTCTGTGACATTTTTCCCATTCAAAATGAATTGGCCATTTTTCAAACTTTCACCATTTCCAAATTTTTCAAACTATTCATACCATTCCAACTTCAACACATGCCACCATCATGGAAATTCAAACTACCATTGTTGCAAGTTTTAAAAAATTCCAGGATTTTCCAGAATTCCTGTTTTTCCAAAGCCCTATTTTCCCCATTTTTTTCTGGCGACTACTCCTCCCACATTTTTCAACCCACTTCAACCGTTCCAGCGTCAAAACATTCCTCTTAATCAGGACAAATAATAAAGTTGTTTTCTTAACTAGAAAAATTCCCAGTTTTCCCGAAATTCCAGGAATTCTGTAATACCATTTCTCAAATTAAAATATATTAAGACTTCAAAGTTTATCAACCGATTTAAAAAATGTCAACAACAACCATTTCAACTCATTCAGAACATTCACGTTTTTTTCCCCCTTTTCAAAAAAATTCCTGCTTTTTCAGAAATTCTGAAATGTTTAGGAATTTTCCATTGAAATCAATGGGACATTTTTCAAAGTTCCACAACTCCCACATTTTTTATCTGATTCAAACTGTTCCAACTTCAAAATATTCAGCCTGTTTGGGAATTGTGTGCTCTACTTCAACAACTCAAATTTTTTTTCCCCGGATTTCCCCGAGTCCTTTTTTTATTTTTATTTTCCCCATTCAAATTGAATTGTCCATTTTTGAAATTTAAACAATTCCCACATTCTTCAACCGATTCAAACCATTCCACCTTTCCATCCTGGAAATTCTAACTATTATTTTTTCCAAGTTCCCAGAATTCCCTTTTTTTCAAACCCTTTTTTCTGGCGACTACTCCTTCCACATTTTTCAACCCACTTTAACCGTTCCACCGTCCAAACATTCCTCTTAATCAGGATAAAAAACTAAGTTGTTTTTTTAACTGGAAAATTCCCGGTTTTCCCGAAATTCCTTAATACCATTTCTCAATTAAAAATGTTACAACTTCAAAATTTCTCGACCGATTTGAAAAATTCTAACACCAACCATTTCAACTCATTCAGACCATTCAAGTGAAGTGAAGTGAATTACATTTATATAGCGCTTTTTCTCAAGTGACTCAAAGCGCTTTACATTGTCTTTTTTTCCCAAAAATTCCCGCTTTTCCCGAAATTTCCATAAAATTGCCATTGAAACGAATGGGACATTTTTCAAAGTTCCACAACTTCCACAAACCGTCCTGACTCCAAAATATTCAGCTTGTTCAAAATTGTGTGCTCTCCTTCAACAACTAAAAAAAAATCCCGGATTTCCAAGAAGTCCCAGTTTTCAGGGATGGACACTGTCCATTTTTTAAACGTCCACAAGTCGCACAGTTTTCAACTAATTCAAACCATTCCAACATCAACACATTCAACTCATCCAACTAACACTTTCCCAAGTTCTAAACCAAATTCAATTTTTCCTGGAAATTTAAACTCTTCAACATTCAAACTATTCTTACATTTATACTACATTTTCAGTTCAACTTCAGCATTGGCGCATTCACATGCAATTCCTTCAGGAATTTCTTCATGTAGTTCATTATTATTTTTGAGCAATGGCAGTATTTAAAAAATATCCCGCCAACATAAAAATGTTAAAAATAAGTCATACATTTGTTTTTACTTATTTACGCTTAAGTCTCTAGATCAATTTCAGATCTAACAGTCTATTGTAAGTTTTTGTTATTATGTGTATGTTTTGTTTGTTTGTTTTATGCCTTTTTAAAAAAAATATATATATAGCAAACATACAAAATATGCAATGTAAGTAAAATATTTGATGTGAAGCAATTGGAGCTTTGAATAGATCAATATTTCATAACATCATTGATTTTGATTCATTATTAGTTTCTGAGCAACGAGAGCTTGAAGGAGATAACATTCTGCATGGCAGCTTTGTGTTATTAGAGTCAAAGTTGTGACTTTTTCTTGTTACATTTAATCTGTTTGCTTTTTTTATTCCACTTTTTTATTTTATATATATATATATATATATATATATATATATATATATATATATATATATATATATATATATATATATATATATATATATATATATATATATATATATATATATATATATATCATTTATTTAATTTTTTTGAATGCGCTGCAAATGGCCCCTGTGCTGCACATTGGACAACCTATCTCAAACTGTATAGTAAGAGACACAGTATCTGTACAATATGTGTATAAAAATGCACTTTCTAGTTTGCACTTTCTTGGAGAATACTGTTTTTAGGGGGAACCTATGATGATTTTCTGACTTATAAATGTTGTCACAATGTTGGATAATGGAGTTATATATGATAATATGTGCGTACAATTTCAAATAAAGTACAACAAAATTTCATTTCCAAAAAATAGGTGTCTTACCTCCAGGGAAGGCCTGCTACTCACTGCAGTTGAGTAATTGAACGCCTTCTCAAAAGTCACTTTATGAGGATATACAGCTAGCTAGATAGTTAGTCGGGATGTTTCAATCGGGGTTCTATGGTGCCGATTCCGATCATCCGTGAGTGATAGCGTCCGATACCAATACCGATATCAATCACAGGTACTGACTGTACATTTAGTTACTCAAAGTGTAACACTATCAACACAACATTTAAACAAATTCCTTATTCTCTTTTATCACATACAATTGTTTGACTTAAACAAAGTCAATAGTACACAATAACTTTATAACAGTAAAAATTTAAAAATGGCATTACATTTTTAATAATCTACTTGTTAATATCTGCTTACTTACAGTATTTCTTCTGTTATTTCAAGCTCGCTTAGCGGTTAGCTTAGTTATTAGCTTGCTCTAACTGTAGCCTTGTCCTCCAGTGATAATGATAATTGAAAAAATTAGAAAATGCACTTTATTTGCCGTAATGGAGGGGAGGATTTTTCATTTAGGAGAGCGGCTCCACACTGTGTATGGAGACACATAATTAGTCATACTTTTTTAAGAAAATCGTCCGATATCGATCAGCGTACGATGGATTGGCACCTCCTTAATAGATACCTATATACTGTAGCTGAAGATAGATGAATCAGGAAGAAGATGTTCTACACACAGATTGTGCTGATTGGTTCCTCATCATAAAACTGTCATCCAATTTATCCGCGTTCATAATTTCTCCACTGGCACGTGGCGAGCAATTAGACTCGGTACTAAGAAGACAAACATGGCTGTTGTCGGTGGGGTTTTTTTGTTTTCCAGGTAAGGAAATGAAAGGAGCAAAGGAAGGTCGTAACAACGCGGCGGCGGCGGCCATCGAGATCGAGAGAAAAAAGGATGAGAGTGAAATAATGTTGTCATGGAAACTGGCATGGATGTGAAGAGAGGAACAAGAAATGTAAATTGATTCTGTGTGAGCTGAAGGAGGGGGAAACACAAAAGGTGTGTCCGTCAGGGCAACTTTGAACGTGACACTCGTCACGATGGCGACATGTACATGTAAACACTCACTGATCATGTCTACATTATTTCTTTAGGACATTTTTCATGCAGTCACATTGGAAAAACACCACATTTACCAAGCCGCACCATATTTTGATACCTTTGATGCGCATCCGGTCGCAGACTCAAGCACTGGTTGTGAATAATGTAAATAATGTTGTGGTTTCTCATGCCAACAAAGCAAGCATGCCTGACAGAAAGCACTCAAATGTAAGGCTCCACTTTTCAAAATGCAAATTTACATTGGATATGCCATACAAATGCTACTGATTAGCATGAACAACTTTACATGGGGATTTCAACGCCTATATATATATATATATATATATTTATTTATATATACTGTATATATATATGTTTATTTATTTTTATATATATATATATATATATATATATATATATATATATATATATATATATATATATATATATATATATATATATATATATATATATATATATTGATGGTCTGTTCATGTCCTTTATTTGAATATTATTTTCTAATAGAAAAGAAAAGTATGCGATTGGCTGGCTACCAGTCTAGGTTGCAGCCCGTCTCCCATATTTATTTTAACATGTGTTAAAATAAATACAGACGAGTTAAAAGCAAAAAATGTATG
>NC_084740.1:40091972-40166972 GCF_033978785.1 Entelurus aequoreus
TAGATAATAGATAAAGACTCTCTATATGCGTGTAGATAATAGATAAAGACTCTCTATATGCATGTAGATAATATAGACTCTCTCTATATGCCTATATGCGTGTAGATAATATAGACTCTCTCTATATGCGTGTAGATAATAGATAAAGACTCTATATGCGTGTAGATAATAGATAGACTCTCTATATGCGTGTCAATCAATCAATCAATGTTTATTTATATAGCCCTAAATCACAAATGTCTCAAAGGGCTGTACAAGCCACAACGACATCCTCGGTACAGAGCCCACATACGGGCAAGGAAAAACTCACCCCAGTGGGACGTCGGTGAATGACTATGAGAAACCTTGGAGAGGACCGCATATGTGGGTAACCCCCCCCCCCCCCTCTAGGGGAGACCGAAAGCAATGGATGTCGAGTGGGTCTGACATAACATTGTGAAAGTCCAGTCCACAGTGGATCCAACACATCAGCGGGAGTCCAGTCCACAGCGGGGCCAACAGGAAACCATCCCGAGCGGAGACGGGTCAGCAGCGCAGAGATGTCCCCAACCGATGCACAGGCTAGTGGTCCACCCGGGGTCCCGACTCTGGACAGCCAGCACTTCATCCATGGCCACCGGACCTATGCAACTCCCCCTCGCAAGGGACAGGGGAGAAGAGGAGAGAAGAAAAGAAACGGCAGATCAACTGGTCTAAAAAAGGGGGGTCTATTTAAAGGCTAGATTATACAAATGAGTTTTAAGATGGGACCTAAATGCTTCTACTGAGGTAGCATCTCTAACTGTTACCGGGAGGGCATTCCAGAGTACTGGAGCCCGAATAGAAAACGCTCTATAGCCCGCAGACTTTTTTTTGGCTCTGGGAATCACTAATAAGCCGGAGTTCTTTGAACGCAGATTTCTTGTCGGGACATATGGTACAATACAATCGGCGAGATAGGCTGGAGCTAAACCGTGTAGTATTTTATACGTAAGTAGTAAAACCTTAAAGTCGCATCTTAAGTGCACAGGAAGCCAGTGCAGGTGAGCCAGTATAGGCGTAATATGATCAAACTTTCTTGTTTTTGTCAAAAGCCTTGCAGCCGCATTTTGTACCAACTGTAATCTTTTAATGCTAGACATAGGGAGACCCGAAAATAATACGTTACAGTAATCGAGACGAGACGTAACGAACGCATGAATAATGATCTCAGCGTCGCTAGTGGACAAGATGGAACGAATTTTAGCGATATTACGGAGATGAAAGAAGGCCGTTTTAGTAACACTCTTAATGTGTGACTCAAACGAGAGAGTTGGGTCGAAGATAATACCCAGATTCTTTACCGAGTCGCCTTGTGTAATTGTTTGGTTGTCAAATGTTAAGGTGGTATTATTAAATAGATGTTGGTGTCTAGCAGGACCGATAATCAGCATTTCCGTTTTCTTAGCGTTGAGTTGCAAAAAGTTAGCGGACATCCATTGTTTAATTTCATTAAGACACGCCTCCAGCTGACTACAATCCGGCGTGTTGGTCAGCTTTAGGGGCATGTAGAGTTGAGTGTCATCAGCATAACAGTGAAAGCTAACACCGTACTTGCGTATGATGTCACCCAGCGGCAGCATGTAAATACTAAAGAGTGCAGGGCCAAGAACCGAACCCTGGGGAACTCCGCACGTTACCTTGACATAGTCCGAGGTCACATTGTTATGGGAGACGCACTGCATCCTGTCAGTAAGATAAGAGTTAAACCAAGACAAGGCTAAGTCTGACATACCAATACGTGTTTTGATACGCTCTAATAAAATATTATGATCGACGGTATCGAAAGCGGCGCTAAGATCAAGAAGCAGCAACATAGATGACGCATCAGAATCCATCGTTAGCAATAGATCATTAGTCATTTTTGCGAGGGCTGTCTCCGTAGAGTGATTTGCCCTGAAACCGGATTGAAAAGGTTCACAGAGATTGTTAGTCACTAAGTGTTCATTTAGCTGCTGTGCAACAATTTTTTCGAGAATTTTGGAAATAAACGGAAGGTGGGAGACCGGTCGGTAGTTTACCATGAGGTCAAGATCGAGGTTAGGTCTTTTGAGCAGAGGATGAATAACCGCTTTTTTGAATGCTAGGGGAACAGTGCCGGAGGAAAGTGATAAGTTTATAATATTTAACACTGATGGACCTAATAATACAAACAGTTCCTTGATAAGTTTCCCAGGAAGTGGGTCAAGTAAACATGTTGTTTGTTTTATCCCACTTACACGCTGTAATAATTCCTCTAATGTTATTTCATCAAAAATAGAGGGACTATTTTGGAGGGCAGTGTCCGTCGTATATACAGTCGTATTTGTGTTAATAGAACCCAGTTGTAGCTGGGATGCGTTGTCTTTAATCTCCTTTCTAATGAGTTCAATTTTCTTATTAAAGAAATTCATAAAATCATCTGCCGAGTGGGTGGAGCTACTGGGAGGAGTCCCTTGTTGGGTTAGCGATGCTACTGTACTAAAGAGAAATTTAGGATCGTTTTTGTTGAGGCGGATGAGATTTGAGTAGTATTTAGCTTTAGCTAAGGTAAGCATGCGTTTATAAGTTATTAAACTATCACTCCATGCTTGATGGAAAACCTCAAGTTTAGTCGCGCGCCATTTGCGTTCCAGTTTTCTACATGATAATTTATGAGCTCTAATTTCTTCTGTAAACCATGGGGTGCGCCTTTTAGGGGCCCTTTTTTGCTTTAGCGGTGCTATACTATCAATAATTTCGCGCAAGGCATCGTCAAAGTTGTTAGTGAGGTTATCAATAGAGCCGACATAATTTGGGAATGGTGCCATTACCGAAGGCAGTAGGTCAGCAAGAGTCATCGTTGTGGCAGCATTAATGTTGCGGCCGCTATAGTAGTTATTATTATTATTAGCTTGTTGACAATGAGTCAAAACTTCAAATTTTATAAGGTAATGAGCGGACATTACTTTAGTATATGGAAGTATCATAACTTTGGAGGTGGTGACACCCCTGACAAGCACTAGATCTATTGTATTACCGTTGCGATGCGTGGGTTCATGTATTATTTGTGTAAGACCACAGCTATCAATTATGGTTTGGAGCGCCACGCACTGAGGGTCCGATGGGGTATTCATATGGATATTAAAGTCCCCCATTATGATTATATTGTCGGCGTGCGTCACTAGATCAGCAACGAACTCTGAGAATTCACTGATAAAGTCCGAATAGGGCCCAGGGGGGCGATAGATAACAGCCAGGTCGAGAGGTAGCGGTGTGACAGACCTCATAGTAAGCACCTCAAACGATTTATATTTATTATTTAGGTTAGGGGTAAGGTTGAAATTTTCATTGTATATTAGTGCGACACCCCCTCCCCTTTTAAGAGGACGGGCAACATGCGCATTCGTATAGTTAGGAGGAGATGCCTCATTGAGCGCAAAAAATTCGTCTGGTTTGAGCCAGGTTTCGCTAAGACCAATGACGTTAAGATTGTTGTCTCCAATGACCTCATTAACTAATAACGCCTTGGGAGACAATGATCTTATGTTTAAAAAGCCCATATTATAGGTATTGGGCTGTTTTGACGAGTTTTTGTTAAGATTATCCGTAGTGGCAATATTAACAATGTTGCGTTTATTATGCGTAGTGCACTTTAAATAGTTTCGACCATATCTAGGAATTGATATGACGGGAATTTTCCAATTGTTTGCTTGGTGCTGCAATAGACTGGACATATCATAATTTGCCACCTCAGTAGAATGCATGTCCACCTCTGACACAGACACAACAGAAAAAACATTATGTGAATTGTGTATTATTCTAAGAGAATTGCTATGCGTACATGGATTATCCAGCCTGGCGCTGGCTAGTTCTAGCTTAACTGACTCCTCACCCGGACTAACAGACATTGTAATTGCCTGTGACCGGGCTTGCTCTAGTGTAGTCAGTCAAGTGAGACTTAAATAGTAGTCTATGTTTCTAGACAGGATGATGGCGCCTTCCTGGTTAGGGTGAAGGCCGTCTCTCATCAGCAAGCCTGGTTTGCCCCAGAAAAAGGGCCAGTTATCAATAAACGTTAGTCCCTGTTGCCTACAGTAGCTAGAAAGCCACTTGTTAAGCGAGACTAATCTGCTATATCTCTCATCATTGCCTCTCGCAGGCAGGGGGCCAGAGACAATTACTCGATGCCTGGACATCTTTCTGGCGAGATCACAAGTCCTGGCTATGTTTCTCTTTGTAATCTCTGACTGTCTCATTCTAGTGTCATTGGAGCCAACGTGTACAACTATATTCGCATAATTAGTGGTGCGATTAGCCTGTCGTACGTGTTTACTAGGCCTGTTGCCAGTTAGCTCCCTAAGATTAGCTTCAATGTCAGGTGCTCTGGCCCCGGGGATACACTTTACTGTGGCTAGTTTGCTAAGCTTTATGTTTCGGGTGATGGAGTCCCCTATGACTAAGGTGTGGTGCCCGGTAGACTGGGGTGTAGGACTAGCTAAAGAGCTAAATCTATTATGCGTCTCAACCGGTACACCGTAGCTTGTAGGCCGCTTAGGACTGCTACAAGCTGGGCTAGTTAGCTCGCTACAGCTAACGCTAGCAGATGTGTCCGCAACTTCTAAAGTTACGACATTACTCTGCTCTAACTGGCGGACACGGCCCTCTAGCAGAGCCAACCTCTCCGTGAGTATGGTGCAAGACGCGCAGGAAGCCATTACTCACAGTGTTTTCTGTCACCGAGTGAAGTTCCTGCTGTCCTCAGGGAAGTGGTCGCGGTCTGCGGGAGTAGCTTCCTACTTACCTTCTGACCGGCGCTGCCTTTCTCCGCGCTAGCTTAGCAGCTAGCTAGCTGAGGAAAGGGTGGTGGGACAGAGATCGGGTGATTTGCAAGTTAAATAGTACCACTAAATATGTTTGAGAAGTGATAAAGAAAGCTGTGGAACAATTAAAAGCACACAGATAGAGCGATACTTAGCCTTTTTCGCAACAGCGAACAGACGGCGAGCAGTCACGCACGGTGAACCGGAACCCAATGTGTAGATAATATAGACTCTCTCTATATGCGTGTAGATAATATAGACTCTCTCTATATGCGTGTAGATAATAAAGACTCTATATGCGTGTAGATAATAGATAAAGACTCTCTATATGGGTGTAGATAATATAGACTCTCTCTATATGCGTGTAGATAATAGATAAAGACTCTCTCTATATGCGTGTAGATAATAAAGACTCTCTATATGCGTGTAGATAATAAAGACTCTCTATATGCGTGTAGATAATAGATAAAGACTCTCTCTATATGCATGTAGATAATAGATATAGACTCTCTATATGCGTGTAGATAATATAGACTCTCTATATGCGTGTAGATAATAGATATAGACTCTCTCTATATGCGTGTAAATAATATATAAAGACTCTCTATATGCGTGTAGATAATATAGACTCTCTCTATATGCGTGTAGATAATAGATAAAGACTCTCTCTATATGCATGTAGATAATAAAGACTTTCTATATGCGTGTAGATAATAAAGACTCTCTATATGCGTGTAGATAATAGATAAAGACTCTCTCTATATGCATGTAGATAATAGATATAGACTCTCTATATGCGTGTAGATAATATAGACTCTCTATATGCGTGTAGATAATAGATATAGACTTTCTCTATATGTGTGTAGATAATAGATAGACTCTATATGGGTGTAGATAATAGATAAAGACTCTCTCTATATGCGTGTAGATAATAGATATAGACTTTCTCTATATGTGTGTAGATAATAGATGGACTATATGGGTGTAGATAATAGATAAAGACTCTCTCTATATGCATGTAGATAATAGATATAGACTCTATATGCGTGTAGATAATATATAAAGACTCTCTTTATATGCGTGTAGATAATATAGACTCTATATGCGTGTAGATAATAGATAAAGACTCTCTCTATATGCGTGTGGATAATAGATATAGACTTTCTCTATATGCGTGTAGATAATATAGACTCTATATGCGTGTAGATAATAGATAAAGACTCTATATGCGTGTAGATAATAGATAAAGACTCTCTATATGCGTGTAGATAATATAGACTCTCTCTATATGCGTGTAGATAATAGATAAAGACTCTCTCTATATGTGTGTAGATAATAGATATAAACTCTCTATATGCGTGTAGATAATAGATAACGACTCTCTATATGCGTGTAGATAATAGATAAAGACTCACTATATGCGTGTAGATAATATAGACTCTCACTATATGCATGTAGATGATATAGACTCTCTCTATATGCGTGTAGATAAAAGATAAAGACTATATGCGTGTAGACAATACATAGACTCTCTATATGTGTGTAGATAATATAGACTCTATATGCGTGTAGATAATATAGACACTCTCTATATGCGTGTAGATAATAGATATAGACTTTCTCTATATGTGTGTAGATAATAGATGGACTCTATATGGGTGTAGATAATAGATAAAGACTCTCTCTATATGCATGTAGATAATAGATATAGACTCTATATGCGTGTAGATAATATATAAAGACTCTCTTTATATGCGTGTAGATAATATAGACTCTATATGCGTGTAGACAATAGATAAAGACTCTCTATATGCGTGTAGATAATAGATATAGACTTTCTCTATATGCGTGTAGATAATATAGACTCTATATGCGTGTAGATAATAGATAAAGACTCTATATGCGTGTAGATAATAGATAAAGACTCTCTATATGCGTGTAGATAATATATATAGACTTTCTCTATATGTGTGTAGATAATAGATGGACTCTATATGGGTGTAGATAATAGATAAAGACTCTCTCTATATGCATGTAGATAATAGATATAGACTATATGCGTGTAGATAATATATAAAGACTCTCTTTATATGCGTGTAGATAATATAGACTCTATATGCGTGTAGATAATAGATAAAGACTCTCTCTATATGCGTGTAGATAATAGATATAGACTTTCTCTATATGCGTGTAGATAATATAGACTCTATATGCGTGTAGATAATAGATAAAGACTCTATATGCGTGTAGATAATAGATAAAGACTCTCTATATGCGTGTAGATAATAGATATAAACTCTCTATATGTGTGTAGATAATAGATAAAGACTCTCTATATGCGTGTAGATAATAGATAAAGACTCTCTATATGCGTGTAGATAATATAGACTCTCTCTATATGCGTGTAGATGATATAGACTCTCTCTATATGCGTGTAGATAATAGATAAAGACTCTATATGCGTGTAGACAATAGATAGACTCTCTATATGTGTGTAGATAATATAGACTCTATATGTGTGTAGATAATATAGGCACTCTCTATATGCGTGTAGATAATAGATAAAGACTCTATATGCGTGTAGATAATAGATAAAGACTATATGCGTGTAGATAATATAGACTCTCTCTATATGCGTGTAGATAATAGATAAAGACTCTCTCTATATGCGTGTAGATAATAGATATAGACTTTCTCTATATGCGTGTAGATAATATAGACTCTATATGCGTGTAGTTAATAGATAAAGACTCTATATGCGTGTAGATAATAGATAAAGACTCTCTATATGCGTGTACATAATATAGACTCTCTCTATATGCGTGTAGATAATAGATATAAACTCTCTATATGCGTGTAGATAATAGATAAAGACTCTCTATATGCGTGTAGATAATAGATAAAGACTCTCTATATGCGTGTAGATAATATAGACTCTCTCTATATGCGTGTAGATAATATATAAAGACTCTCTTTATATGCGTGTAGATAATAGATATAGACTCTATATGCGTGTAGATAATAGATAAAGACTCTCTCTATATGTGTGTAGATAATAGATATAGACTCTCTGTATATGCGTGTAGATAATAGATATAGACTCTCTCTATATGCGTGTAGATAATATATATAGACTATATGCGTGTAGATAATAGATAAAGACTCTCTATATGCGTGTAGATAATATAGACTCTCTCTATATGTGTGTAGATGATATAGACTCTCTCTATATGCGTGTAGATAATAGATAAAGACTCTATATGCGTGTAGACAATAGATAGACTCTCTATATGTGTGTAGATAATATAGACTCTCTCTATATGCGTGTAGATAATATAGACTCTCTATATGCGTGTAGATAATAGATATAGACTTTCTCTATATGTGTGTAGATAATAGATAGACTCTATATGGGTGTAGATAATAGATAAAGACTCTCTCTATATGCGTGTAGATAATAGATATAGACTTTCTCTATATGTGTGTAGATAATAGATAGACCCTATATGGGTGTAGATAATAGATAAAGACTCTCTCTATATGCGTGTAGATAATAGATATAGACTCTATATGCGTGTAGATAATATATAAAGACTCTCTTTATATGCGTGTAGATAATATAGACTCTATATGCGTGTAGATAATAGATAAAGACTCTCTCTATATGCGTGTAGATAATGGATATAGACTTTCTCTATATGCGTGTAGATAATATAGACTGTATATGCGTGTAGATAATAGATAAAGACTCTCTATATGCGTGTAGATAATATAGACTCTCTCTATATGTGTGTAGATGATATAGACTCTCTCTATATGCGTGTAGATAATAGATAAAGACTCTATATGCGTGTAGACAATAGATAGACTCTCTATATGTGTGTAGATAATATAGACTCTCTCTATATGCGTGTAGATAATATAGACTCTCTCTATATGCGTGTAGATAATAGATATAGACTTTCTCTATATGTGTGTAGATAATAGATAGACTCTATATGGGTGTAGATAATAGATAAAGACTCTCTCTATATGCGTGTAGATAATAGATATAGACTTTCTCTATATGTGTGTAGATAATAGATAGACCCTATATGGGTGTAGATAATAGATAAAGACTCTCTCTATATGCGTGTAGATAATAGATATAGACTCTATATGCGTGTAGATAATATATAAAGACTCTCTTTATATGCGTGTAGATAATATAGACTCTATATGCGTGTAGATAATAGATAAAGACTCTCTCTATATGCGTGTAGATAATGGATATAGACTTTCTCTATATGCGTGTAGATAATATAGACTGTATATGCGTGTAGATAATAGATAAAGACTCTATATGCGTGTAGATAATAGATAAAGACTCTCTATATGCGTGTAGATAATATAGACTCTCTCTATATGCGTGTAGATAATAGATAAAGACTCTCTCTATATGCGTGTAGATAATAGATATAAACTCTCTATATGCGTGTAGATAATAGATAAAGACTCTCTATATGCATGTAGATAATAGATAAAGACTCTCTATATGCGTGTAGATAATATAGACTCTCTCTATATGCGTGTAGATTATATAGACTCTCTCTATATGCGTGGAGATAATAGATAAAGACTCTATATGCGTGTAGACAATAGATAGACTCTCTATATGTGTGTAGATAATATAGACTCTATATGCGTGTAGATAATATAGACTCTCTCTATATGCGTGTAGATAATAGATAAAGACTCTATATGCGTGTAGATAATAGATAAAGACTATATGCGTGTAGATAATATAGACTCTCTCTATATGCGTGTAGATAATAGATAAAGACTCTCTCTATATGCGTGTAGATGATATAGACTTTCTCTATATGCGTGTAGATAATATAGACTATATGCATGTAGATAATAGATAAAGACTCTATATGCGTGTAGATAATAGATAAAGACTCTCTTTATGCGTGTAGATAATATAGACTCTCTCTATATGCGTGTAGATAATAGATATAAACTCTCTATATGCGTGTAGATAATAGATAAAGACTCTCTATATGCGTGTAGATAATAGATAAAGACTCTATATGCGTGTAGATAATATAGACTCTCTCTATATGCGTGTAGATAATATATAAAGACTCTCTTTATATGCGTGTAGATAATAGATATAGACTCTATATGTGTGTAGATAATAGATAAAGACTCTCTCTATATGCGTGTAGATAATAGATATAGACTCTCTTCATATGCGTGTAGATAATAGATATAGACTCTCTCTATATGCGTGTAGATAATATATATAGACTCTATATGCGTGTAGATAATAGATAAAGACTCTCTATATGCGTGTAGATAATATAGACTCTCTCTATATGCGTGTAGATGATATAGACTCTCTCTATATGCGTGTAGATAATAGATAAAGACTCTATATGCGTGTAGACAATAGATAGACTCTCTATATGTGTGTAGATAATATAGACTCTATATGTGTGTAGATAATATAGGCACTCTCTATATGCGTGTAGATAATAGATAAAGACTCTATATGCGTGTAGATAATAGATAAAGACTATATGCATGTAGATAATATAGACTCTCTCTATATGCGTGTAGATAATAGATAAAGACTCTATATGCGTGTAGATAATAGATATAGACTTTCTCTATATGCGTGTAGATAATATAGACTCTATATGCGTGTAGTTAATAGATAAAGACTCTATATGCGTGTAGATAATAGATAAAGACTCTCTATATGCGTGTACATAATATAGACTCTCTCTATATGCGTGTAGATAATAGATATAAACTCTCTATATGCGTGTAGATAATAGATAAAGACTCTCTATATGCGTGTAGATAATAGATAAAGACTCTCTATATGCGTGTAGATAATATAGACTCTCTCTATATGCGTGTAGATAATATATAAAGACTCTCTTTATATGCGTGTAGATAATAGATATAGACTCTATATGCGTGTAGATAATAGATAAAGACTCTCTCTATATGTGTGTAGATAATAGATATAGACTCTCTGTATATGCGTGTAGATAATAGATATAGACTCTCTCTATATGCGTGTAGATAATATATATAGACTATATGCGTGTAGATAATAGATAAAGACTCTCTATATGCGTGTAGATAATATAGACTCTCTCTATATGTGTGTAGATGATATAGACTCTCTCTATATGCGTGTAGATAATAGATAAAGACTCTATATGCGTGTAGACAATAGATAGACTCTCTATATGTGTGTAGATAATATAGACTCTCTCTATATGCGTGTAGATAATATAGACTCTCTCTATATGCGTGTAGATAATAGATATAGACTTTCTCTATATGTGTGTAGATAATAGATAGACTCTATATGGGTGTAGATAATAGATAAAGACTCTCTCTATATGCGTGTAGATAATAGATATAGACTTTCTCTATATGTGTGTAGATAATAGATAGACCCTATATGGGTGTAGATAATAGATAAAGACTCTCTCTATATGCGTGTAGATAATAGATATAGACTCTATATGCGTGTAGATAATATATAAAGACTCTCTTTATATGCGTGTAGATAATATAGACTCTATATGCGTGTAGATAATAGATAAAGACTCTCTCTATATGCGTGTAGATAATAGATATAGACTTTCTCTATATGCGTGTAGATAATATAGACTGTATATGCGTGTAGATAATAGATAAAGACTCTATATGCGTGTAGATAATAGATAAAGACTCTCTATATGCGTGTAGATAATATAGACTCTCTCTATATGCGTGTAGATAATAGATAAAGACTCTCTCTATATGCGTGTAGATAATAGATATAAACTCTCTATATGCGTGTAGATAATAGATAAAGACTCTCTATATGCATGTAGATAATAGATAAAGACTCTCTATATGCGTGTAGATAATATAGACTCTCTCTATATGCGTGTAGATTATATAGACTCTCTCTATATGCGTGGAGATAATAGATAAACACTCTATATGCGTGTAGACAATAGATAGACTCTCTATATGTGTGTAGATAATATAGACTCTATATGCGTGTAGATAATATAGACTCTCTCTATATGCGTGTAGATAATAGATAAAGACTCTATATGCGTGTAGATAATAGATAAAGACTATATGCGTGTAGATAATATAGACTCTCTCTATATGCGTGTAGATAATAGATAAAGACTCTCTCTATATGCGTGTAGATGATATAGACTTTCTCTATATGCGTGTAGATAATATAGACTATATGCATGTAGATAATAGATAAAGACTCTATATGCGTGTAGATAATAGATAAAGACTCTCTTTATGCGTGTAGATAATATAGACTCTCTCTATATAAGTGTAGATAATAGATATAAACTCTCTATATGCGTGTAGATAATAGATAAAGACTCTCTATATGCGTGTAGATAATAGATAAAGACTCTCTATATGCGTGTAGATAATATAGACTCTCTCTATATGCGTGTAGATAATATATAAAGACTCTCTTTATATGCGTGTAGATAATAGATATAGACTCTATATGTGTGTAGATAATAGATAAAGACTCTCTCTATATGCGTGTAGATAATAGATATAGACTCTCTTCATATGCGTGTAGATAATAGATATAGACTCTCTCTATATGCATGTAGATAATATATATAGACTCTATATGCGTGTAGATAATAGATAAAGACTCTCTATATGCGTGTAGATAATATAGACTCTCTCTATATGCGTGTAGATGATATAGACTCTCTCTATATGCGTGTAGATAATAGATAAAGACTCTATATGCGTGTAGACAATAGATAGACTCTCTATATGTGTGTAGATAATATAGACTCTCTCTATATGCGTGTAGATAATATAGACTCTCTCTATATGCGTGTAGATAATAGATAAAGACTCTATATGCGTGTAAATAATAGATAAAGACTATATGCGTGTAGATAATATAGACTCTCTCTATATGCGTGTAGATAATAGATAAAGACTCTCTCTATATGCGTGTAGATAATAAAGACTCTCTATATGCGTGTAGATAATAAAGACTCTCTATATGCGTGTAGATAATAAAGACTCTCTATATGCATGTAGATAATAGATAAAGACTCTCTCTATATGCATGTAGATAATAGATATAGACTATATGCGTGTAGATAATATAGACTCTCTATATGCGTGTAGATAATAGATATAGACTCTCTCTATATGCGTGTAGATAATATATAAAGACTCTCTATATGCGTGTAGATAATAGATATAGACTTTCTCTATATGTGTGTAGATAATAGATAGACTCTATATGCGTGTAGATAATAGAGATAAGACTCTCTCTATATGCGTGTAGATAATAGATATAGACTCTATATGCGTGTAGATAATATATAAAGACTCTCTTTATATGCGTGTAGATAATAGATATAGACTCTATATGTGTGTAGATAATAGATAAAGACTCTCTCTATATGCATGTAGATAATAGATATAGACTCTCTGTATATGCGTGTAGATAATAGATATAGACTCTCTCTATATGCGTGTAGCTAATAGATATAGACTCTCTCTATATGCGTATAAATAATATATAAAGACTCTCTATATGCGTGTAGATAATAGATATAGACTTTCTCTATATATGTGTAGATAATAGATAGACTATATGCGTGTAGATAATAGATAAAGACTCTCTCTATATGCGTGTAGATAATAGATATAGACTCTATATGTGTGTAGATAATATATAAAGACTCTCTTTATATGCGTGTAGATAATACATATAGACTCTATATGCATGTAGATAATAGATAAAGACTCTCTCTATATGCGTGTAGATAATAGATATAGACTCTCTGTATATGCGTGTAGATAATAGATATAGACTCTCTCTATATGCGTGTAGATAATATATATAGACTCTATATGCGTGTAGATAATAGATAAAGACTCTCTCTATATGCGTGTAGATAATAGATATAGACTCTTCTCCTTCAAATTGGTCCCAGACTGGACTTTGAACTTGCCCCGAGTCTCATATTGTATCTTCTTGACTTGATCTTCCACACCTGCACTTCTGCCAAATGCTGACACAGCAAATCCAACTCTTTAACTCAGTTTTGTTTGACAGAAATTGCTTCAATGTTTTTAATTCCAAAAGGAACAAAAAGACCGACATTACGCAGCCACAAGTGAGTTCAACTCCATGATATCACAGGAAACTACTGCAGCCGTCTTAGAATAGTCGACTATTCCACTCCACTTTACGATCCGGAGGAGTCTGGAAATTGGACACAGTGTTTGCTAACATTAGAACATATTTTTAGAATGTGACGTGAGCCGTGAAAAAGTTCGCTGCGAGCCACAAATGGCCCCCGGGCCTCACTTTGGACACCTCACTTTGGACTACAAGTGACAGTTAGGGACGTTAAGGAGTGTCTAAACCACACCATGAAGCTGAAATGATGGCCACAGTTTGACCCTGGAACGGATGAATGATATAATCGGGTGTTCTGGTGTTTGAGAGGCCGTAAAGGTTGGTATGTTTTGGATGTTCCCACGGTGGGAGGGACCCTTGAAGGCACCACGACTAATAGATACAGGTGAAGAAAGTGAAAAGGTGAGCGAATGGCAGAGAGCTGAGGGAACATGAAGAGCAGAGTGATGCATGCTGGGTAACACTCCTATGCTGCACCGCCATCTTGCTCTCATTCTGATCTCTCCTGTGCTGCCAGGAGCACAGAAACCTCTCCTGGGACCACATGGACCACCTGGAAGATCTTACAGAACCCCTCCAAACACAACCCACAACCCACCCTTCTCCATCTGCACATTTCAAGTAGTTTGTGATCCACTAACACAAATATCACAGTGGGACACAAACTTTTCCACTTTGGAAGAAACACCAAATAGTCTGTTCCAGTGTCAAAGTGTGCACATCATAGACGCCTTTTGAAGTCTTATTGGAACATTTCTGAGTCCCGATCCAATATTGATACCACATATCGCTACCATGTCAGAGAAAGTATCGGCTTGCGTCTAAATGTTCCCATTTCATGTGCGATACAAGCAGTCCTACAGCGTGTTTACTTGTGTGTGATATCATGTGCGATACAAGCGGTCCTAAAGCGTGTTTACTTGTGTGTAATATGTGCGATACAAGCAGTCCTACAGTGTGTTTACTTGTGTGTGATATCATGTGCGATACAAGCGGTCCTAAAGCGTGTTTACTTGTGTGTGATATCATGTGCGATACAAGCAGTCCTAAAGCGTGTTTACTTGTGTGTGATATCATGTGCGATACAAGCGGTCCTACAGCGTGTTTACTTGTGTGTGATATCATGTGCAATACAAGCAGTCCTACAGCGTGTTTACTTGTGTGTGACATCATGTGCGATACAAGCGGTCCTAAAGCGTGTTTACTTGTGTGTGATATCATGTGCGATACAAGCGGTCCTACAGTGTGTTTACTTGTGTGTGATATCATGTGCGATACAAGCGGTCCTACAGCGTGTTTACTTGTGTGTGATATCATGTGCGATACAAGTGGTCCTACAGTGTAGTTACTTGTGTGTGATATCATGTGCGATACAAGCAGTCCTACAGTGTGTTTACTTGTGTGTGATATCATGTGCGATACAAGCGGTCCTGAAGCGTGTTTACTTGTGTGTAATATGTGCGATACAAGCAGTCCTACAGTGTGTTTACTTGTGTGTGATATAATGTGCGATACAAGCGGTCCTAAAGCGTGTTTACTTGTGTGTAATATCGTGTGCGATACAAGCAGTCCTACAGCGTGTTTACTTGTGTGTGATATCATGTGCGATACAAGCGGTCCTAAAGCGTGTTTACTTGTGTGTGATATCATGTGCAATACAAGCGGTCCTAAAGCATGTTTACTTGTGTGTGATATCATGTGCGATACAAGCGGTCCTACAGCATGTTTACTTGTGTGTGGTATCATGTGCGATACAAGCAGTCCTACAGCGTGTTTACTTGTGCGTGATATCATGTGCGATACAAGCGGTCCTAAAGCGTGTTTACTTGTGTGTGATATCATGTGCGATACAAGCGGTCCTACAGCGTGTTTACTTGTGTGTAATATGTGTGATACAAGCAGTCCTACAGCGTGCTTACTTGTGTGTGATATCATGTGCGATACAAGCGGTCCTAAAGCGTGTTTACTTGTGTAATATCGTGTGCGATACAAGCGGTCCTACAGCGTGTTTACTTGTGTGTGATATCATGTGCGATACAAGCGGTCCTAAAGCGTGTTTACTTGTGTGTGATATCATGTGCGATACAAGCGGTCCTAAAGCGTGTTTACTTGTGTGTGATATCATGTGCGATACTAGCGGTCCTAAAGCGTGTTTACTTGTGTGTGATATCATGTGCGATACAAGCGGTCCTAAAGCGTGTTTACTTGTGTGTGATATCATGTGCGATACAAGCGGTCCTACAGCGTGTTTACTTGTGTGTGATATCATGTGCGATACAAGCCGTCCTACAGCGTGTTTACTTGTGTGTGATATCATGTGTGATACAAGCGGTCCTACAGCGTGTTTACTTGTGTGTGATATCATGTGCGATACAAGCGGTCCTACAGCGTGTTTACTTGTGTGTGATATCATGTGCGATACAAGCGGTCCTAAAGCGTGTTTACTTGTGTGTGATATCATGTGCGATACAAGCGGTCCTACAGCGTGTTTACTTGTGTGTAATATGTGCGATACAAGTGGTCCTAAAGCGTGTTTACTTGTGTGTAATATCGTGTGTGATACAAGCGGTCCTACGGTGTGTTTACTTGTGTGTGATATCATGTGCGATACAAGCGGTCCTAAAGCGTGTTTACTTGTGTGTGATATCATGTGCGATACAAGCGGTCCTAAAGCGTGTTTACTTGTGTGTGATATCATGTGCGATACAAGCGGTCCTAAAGCGTGTTTACTTGTGTGTGATATCATGTGCGATACAAGCGGTCCTAAAGCGTGTTTACTTGTGTGTGATATCACGTGCGATACAAGCGGTCCTAAAGCGTGTTTACTTGTGTGTGATATCATGTGCGATACGAGCGGTCCTAAAGCGTGTTTACTTGTGTGTGATATCATGTGCGATACGAGCGGTCCTAAAGCGTATTTACTTGTGTGTGATATCATGTGCGATACAAGCGGTCCTAAAGTGTGTTTACTTGTGTGTGATATCATGTGCGATACAAGCGGTCCTACAGCGTGTTTACTTATGTGTGATATCATGTGCGATACAAGCGGTCCTAAAGCGCGTTTACTTGTGTGTGATATCATGTGCGATACAAGCGGTCCTAAAGCGTGTTTACGTGTGTGTGATATCATGTGCGATACAAGCTGTCCTAAAGCGTGTTTACTTGTGTGTGATATCATGTGCGATACAAGCGGTCCTAAAGCGTGTTTACGTGTGTGTGATATCATGTGCGATACAAGCGGTCCTAAAGCGTGTTTACTTGTGTGGGATATCATGTGCGATA
Organism: Entelurus aequoreus; assembly: GCF_033978785.1. NCBI lineage: Eukaryota > Metazoa > Chordata > Actinopteri > Syngnathiformes > Syngnathidae > Entelurus > Entelurus aequoreus. Next base: position 40,109,271 of record NC_084740.1, read on the forward strand.
CAAGCGGTCCTAAAGTGTGTTTACTTGTGTGTGATATCATGTGCGATATAAGCGGTCCTACAGCGTGTTTACTTGTGTGTGATATTATGTGCGATACAAGCGGTCCTAAAGCGTGTTTACTTGTGTGTGATATCATGTGCGATACAAGCGGTCCTAAAGCGTGTTTACTTGTGTGTGATATCATGTGCGATACAAGCGGTCCTAAAGTGTGTTTACTTGTGTGTGATATCATGTGCGATACAAGCGGTCCTAAAGTGTGTTTACTTGTGTGTGATATCATGTGCGATACAAGCAGTCCTACAGCGTGTTTACTTGTGTGTGATATCATGTGCGATACAAGCGGTCCTAAAGCGTGTTTACTTGTGTGTGATATCATGTGCGGTACAAGCGGTCCTAAAGCGTGTTTACTTGTGTTGGATATCATGTGCGGTACAAGCGGTCCTAAAGCGTGTTTACTTGTGTGTGATATCATGTGCGATACAAGCGGTCCTACAGCGTGTTTACTTGTGTGTGATATCATGTGCGATACAAGCGGTCCTACAGCGTGTTTACGTGTGTGTGATATCATGTGCGATACAAGCGGTCCTAAAGCGTGTTTACTTGTGTGTGATATCATGTGCGATACAAGCGGTCCTAAAGCGTGTTTACTTGTGTGTGATATCATGTGCGATACAAGCAGTCCTAAAGCGTGTTTACTTGTGTGTGATATCATGTGCGATACAAGCGGTCCAAAAGCGTGTTTACTTGTGTGTGATATCATGTGCGATACAAGCGGTCCTAAAGCGTGTTTACTTGTGTGTGATATCATGTGCGATACAAGCGGTCCTAAAGCGTGTTTACTTGTGTGATATCATGTGCGATACAAGCAGTCCTACAGCGTGTTTACTTGTGTGTGATATCATGTGCGATACAAGCGGTCCTAAAGCGTGTTTTCTTCTGTGTGATATCATGTGCGATACAAGCAGTCCTAAAACGTGTTTACTTGTGTGTGATATCATGTGCGATACAAGCGGTCCTAAAGCATGTTTACTCGAACCCCAGTCTCCCGTGTTGAAGTCACTGGTTGAAGTCATCCAGCTGATATATATATATATATACGCACTATATTGCCAAAAGTATTTGGCCACCTATAGAAATGATGAGAATCAGGTGTCCTAATCACTTGGCCCGGTGTATCAAATCAAGCACTTAGGCATGGAGACTAACCATGGATGACAAAAGGATTAAAAAATGCTACACTATATAGGAAATTTATAGCACAAAAAACTACGGAGGCAGAAATTAAGTACAAAAAGTATAAAAACAAGTTAACAGACATACTAGGATCATGTAGAAAAGAATATTACAGTGAATTATTGGATAGGAACAAAAATAACATGAGAGCAACATGGGGCATCCTCAATAGCATTATTAAAAATGGCACAAAGAGGGACTACCCCCAATACTTCTTAGACGGAAATAAAAAAAATGACAACATAAAGGAAGTAGTTGAAAGCTTCAATAATTATTTTGTAAATATTGGACCAAAATTGGAAGAAAGGATTCCAGACCCAGTTTCAATCGAGGACTATAATGATACCATAGAGCGAAATCCAAAGTCCATGTTCCTCAGTAATGTGACACAGGAGGAAATAGTTACATTCGCAAAAAAATTTAAATCTAAGACTTCAACTGATTGTAACGGAATTGATATGGAAACGATAAAAAAGGTTATTGAAGAGATCTCAGGACCATTAATGTATATTAGTAATCTATCATTTCAAACAGGTACATTTCCAAACAAAATGAAAATAGCTAAAGTTGCACCAATTTATAAGACTGGAGACTGTGGATAATGCATATGTTTAAGAGTTATTTCTTTATTCATAATCATGTTTGAATCAGCTCATATTTTTCCATGTATACTCTATATACCAGTTTCTTTGTGTTCAGATTGCCTGTTTAGACAGGGTCGTAAACCATCAGGAATGTGAACACAACCCCCAAGTCTCTCTTCTTATCAGTGTTGAGAGGAGGGGGCGGGGGGGGGGGGGGGGGGGGGGGGAGATGGGGGCTTTCTTTGTGTGAAAAGAGTTGCTTTTTCCTTTGGAATGCCAGATCAACTTGGGCTATGCATTCGTATGTGTTGTTCGAGGCTGGTCTCTATTCTCAAATATTTGACAATAAATTACAAAATACCTATTCTGTGCTTGGTGGTACCTTTGAGTCAGTTTATATGTCATTAAGGAACTTGGGACTGACCAGCGCTTTACATCCCACTTGGAGGAACATCTGGTCAAACGCAACAATTTGGGGGCTCGTCCGGGATGACACGCTGACAATTGGACCTTCTCTTGCAATCTTCTGGACAGACTCACATGGCCAAAACATAATTCAAGGTACGCAGAACCTTTCTTTTTAGATAAAATCTGCATTAGGAGTCTGTCCTGAGGTCTGTAAGGCAAACACAGAATCGTACCCCAGACACAGAGTGGTGATTTTGATTGATTGATTGCATTTTGATAGATTGGTTGCATTTTGCCGTAGCCACCATTGCATAAAAGTTGTGAATACCACTCACGTCATTGTGTCAAGATTACCGTGACGGGCTGCTTCACTGACGAGTAAGCAAATAGTAACGGGTTAGAGTTAGAGGCTCTAGCTGCGTATTGTACAATAAATAGTAACAGGTTAGAGTTAGAGGCTCTAGCTGCGTATTGTACGATAAATTGCACGGGTTAGAGTTAGAGGCTCTAGCTGCGTATTGTACGATAAATTGCACGGGTTAGAGTTAGAGGCTCTAGCTGCGTATTGTATGATAAAAGTACGGGGTTAAAGGCCGCCGTATGGTTCAGGGGTTTGAGGCCCCTGAAAAAAAAAAATGGACACAATGGCCAAGGAGTGTGACAGACAAGAATGTGATGGCGGCTGGGGAAAATGTGATTAGTCATTACTTTGTAATGATCAATTGAATGGACGGTTGTCGAAAAGAGAACGTTCCTTGAAAGGGTTAAGAGGGAGTTTACAATACTCGAAAAGTTGTGAACTCAAACGTCTGGTAAAATAAAAAAGTAACTGGAAGTTTTATGGTAAAGTGAAACGCAGAGAGAGTGCTTACGTGTGCGTGTGTGTAGGGCCGTAGGCACTTGCTTGTGTGTGCGTGAGTGCTTACACGTGCATGTGTGTGTGTGTGTGCTGGATGCGCGTGCTCATGTGTGTGTGTGTGTGTGTGTGCGCGCTGGTGAAAATGGAACACTCAGGGAGAGAATTTAAGAGTTTGGCGTATGATAAAAGTAAACGGGGATTACGTGGAAAAACGAAATGCAACAAAAGAACCGATGATTAATGACAGAATTGACTGATTGGTTTTTTGTCTGCCGCGCATGCGTAAGACAATTCAAACGACCCGCCCAGACTTTGACTAGGCCACCGCCCCCTTCTCCTGTGACGAGTGACGGCCCTGCTCACACAGCCTCTCTAAGATTGAACCCTCCTCCAAAACTAACGCTGTCTCCTGAGTGTAATTCACCTCTGGTGCCTAAGCCCCAAAATAACATCCACCCAGCGGAAAACCTCCCGAATATGCCTAATCTTACTAGACAGCAGATAATGCATGAGTCAACGCAAAACTCCTCACTTTACACGCCAGACCATTTTGTTGCCATAAACAAATGCCCTCCCCCAGTAGATGACAGCCTCTCACGTGCACATCAGACATTCTTGAGCAACACACAACAGAGCCAGACTTTGTGGTCTCCTGTAACTGTTAATGGCTCAATGGAAGGCTACATTGACCAACACCCACATGAACCACATGCATACAACATACGCTCAAAAAAGCTGGAGGGACACGCATATCCACTTTTTCCTGATAAAAGCGGCAGATTTCAATACAAGCCTTTTGCTGTTGCAGACATGCAAGCCATTGTTGACAAACTTCCACCTGTGTCTGAAGGTGGGAGTCTTTGGCTCAACACATTAGACAAGCTAACAGCAGGATACACTCTCTCCGTAGCAGACTTTAGAAGCATTTTGTATCGTTGTGTTTCCACACAAGATGGCAAAAATACAGAACAACAAGCAGGATTAAAGGCTGAATCTTCGACCTCACCGATAACACCATACGTTACAAACATAGCTACTGCTATGCGCAGTCTCTTTCCTCAAGATGAGGATGATAAGGCTAATGACAGAGCAGCAAGGAAGCAACTCCTTAATTTACAGATCGCTGAAGATAAAAGGTCAAAAGAACTAATTAGTAAAAAATCAGCTAGGGGATATTCAGCACTGGGTGACCTTGCTTCTGAGTTCCAACAGGTGGAGGAAAGAATCCTCAACAGACGTGCGACCAGACGGTTGGACTCGGGTGGTGGACAACACGGTGCTTCAAAGCCAGTCCGGGGTGGAAACTGTTTCGGCTGTGACCAGCCTGGTCACTGGAGTCGTGACTGTCCGAACATTTCTGAACAGGAAAGGTTCCGTAGTGCCAACAAACAAACACAAAAGCGTGGCAAAGGACGCCCACCGCAGGAGCCCCAGCAGGAGATACAGACTGGCCCCCTGCTGGACAATGGACATCAGTTCGTGATTGACACTGGCGCCACCCATTCGATTCTGAATGCAGAGGTACCAAAGAAACTGTGTGCTTCCTCTTTAAAGGTCGAAGGCTTCGCTAGGGTCACAAGAAGGTTACCTGTCACCAAACCACTTCCGGTTCAGATTGCGGGACACACACTAAAGCACCCCTTCGTGATTGACCTGCACACACCCTGCCAGATTGGTAATGACCTCCTTTACAGACTGTACCCTGACATTCAATATCGCACAGAAGGAACCTTCCTGGTGTTACCTGACGGCTCAACCACCAAGCTGCGACACCACTACCAAGGCTCTTCCATGAGCTCATACCACAGCCTGAAACAACAGGAATGGCTGACATCCAACTGCTCTAACAGTGAAAACCCTGACTGACTGAGATGCTTCCGTGTGTTCTGCCACCCGACTCGCCATATGTTATGATCACCAGTTAGACACTCATACCAGGAGACCTTTGACTCCTTTGTATATTTATATATGTTGGAACTCAAGGTGTGGTTGCTCATGTTGACCTATCTTTGAAACAACTAGCATGGTATAAGATGGACACAATTGTGTCCCACATTGTTCACTTGCTCTCTGTCTCGCCTACAAAACCAAAGAACTTAGGTGCAATGATAAGACACGGCGTAGCTGCCAAACATTACACATTTAAGCATATCAAATAATTATAGTTGCTCATTACATACACAAAGTTGCCATGGCAGAAGTCTGATAGAAAGTATTCAGTAACAAACGTGTCCGCATCATTCGACTTTCTACAACATGAGCTTGACTTAATCAATTATTGGGGCCACCAGGTGTGGTAAAATTTCAAAATACTATTGATAAAGCATCCGCCATACGGGTAGTATTTTTCTAGTATTTGTGACAATATAAAATATAAGCATATTTAGTGGAGTTTGAGTTATTTGTGATATTGCTAAGGGGTCCCCTGCCCTAACAACACCCCCCAGTGGACCACAGAGGCTAAAGAGACTATCATTGACCTCAAACATGACTTGTCCTCCGCTACTTGACTATTAGCTGACCTTTTTCTTAGATGTTTCTGAAAGTGATAGTATGACTAACACAGTCCTTTTTCAGAAACAGAAGGGGGTGAGTGAGGAACCTTGGAACTCCTGTTTCAGCGGCCTCTCTAACTCCCCGCCGCCGTTGAGACTAACCAACCTGACTCGTGACGCCGTTGAGGGACTTGCTGAACAACTTGCCCCGACCTCCCTCAGGGCCGTTCAGATCCGCATAGCCCTTGACCGCATCCTAGCCAAGGAAGAAGGTGTGTGTGCAATGTTTGGTGACCAATGCTGTACCTTCATTCCTAACAACACTGCCCCCGATGGCTCGGTCCAGAGCGCCTTAGAAGGCCTCAGAGCCTAAGAACTTACTGAAGTTTCCGGTGTCTCTGACCCCTTTAAAGATTGGCTTCATAACACCTTTGGCAGGTGGTCTGACCTAATTAAGTCGGCCCTGGTCTCCATTGGAGTTTTCTTGGCCGTCATAACCTCATGCGGATGCTTTATTGCCCCTGTGCTAGGTCTCTATGCACCCGCATCATTGTTAGAGCTGTCAAAGGTCAACCCCACCCTGGTTCTGGGCTTGCTATGTCACTGAAGGGGGTCAAGCATAGTGGTGACTTTCAGGGACTGTTAGTTTCCTTCCCTGACAATGACGACATTGATGTTGACTCCCTCCTTCTCTCTCCCATGTAACTATGGTTTGATTGTTTATCGATAGCTTGCTCGAAAACCAAAACAGCACCTACTTTAATGTAGGGCGTGCTTTAGAGGTGTTGCTCTCGTAGGAGAGATCTTTTGGATAAGATCTGAAGGGGGATTGTGGATAATGCATATGTTTAAGAGTTATTTCTTTATTCATAATCATGTTTGAATCAGCTCATATTTTTCCATGTATACTCTACATACCAGTTTCTCTTTGTCTTCAGATTGCCTGTTTAGACAGGGTCGTAAACCATCAGGAATGTGAACACAACCCCCAAGTCTCTCTTCTTATCAGTGTTGAGAGGAGGGGGGGGGGGGGGGGGGAGAGATGGGGGCTTTCTTTGTGTGAAAAGAGTTGCTTTTTCCTTTGGAATGCCAGATCAACTTGGGCTACGCATTCGTATGTGTTGTTCGAGGCTGGTCTCTATTCTCAAATATGTGACAATAAATTACAAAATACCTATTCTGTGCTTGGTGGTACCTTTGAGTCAGTTTATATGTCATTAAGGAACTTGGGACTGACCAGCGCTTTACATCCCACTTGGAGGAACATCTGGTCAAACGCAACAAGACAAACATCAATTTACAAATTATACACCTGTTTCTTTACTTCCACAATTTTCTAAAATCATTGAAAAACTGTTTAATAACAGATTAGAGAGTTTCATAAATAAAAATAGAATACTCGAAGAGAACCAATATGGATACAGAGCTAATGTCTCAACTTCAATGGCTTTAATTGAAATTACAGAAGAAATTACCAATGCAATAGATAGTAAAAAATGTGCGACAGCGGTTTTTATGGATCCAACTAAAGCATTTGACACAATTAATCACAATATTTTAATCAAAAAACTAGCACGATATGGCATCAGAGGGTTAGTCTTAAACTGGATAAGAAGTTATCTAACGAACAGGAAACAATACGTGAAGCTAGGCGAACACACGTCTACAACGCTAAATATATCCTGTGGTGTACCTCAGGGATCAATATTAGGACCTAAATTATTCAATCTCTATATAAATGACATTTGTAAAGTTACAAAAGATTTAAAGTTAGTATTATTTGCGGATGATACAACAGCGTTTTGTTCAGGAGAGAACACACAGAAGATAATACAAATAATAACAGAAGAAATTAACAAATTAAAAAGATGGTTTGACAAAAACAGACTATCGTTGAATCTCAGTAAAACTAAAATAATGCTATTTGGTAACAGTAGAAGAGAAAGTCAAACACAAATACAAATAGACAGAAAATAAATTGAAAGAGTAAATGAAACCAAATTTCTAGGTATAATGATTGATGATAAATTGAACTGGAAATCTCACGTAAAAAATATACAACATAAAGTAGCAAGAAACACGTCAATAATGAATAAAGCAAAACATGTTCTAGACAAAAAATCACTTCATATTCTATACTGCTCACTAGTGTTACCATATCTGAGTTACTGTGTAGAAATATGGGGAAATAATTACAAAAGTACACTTCATTCATTAACGGTGTTACAAAAAAGATCAGTTAGAATAATACATAATGTTGGATATAGAGAACATACAAACCCTTTATTTATTGAATCAAAGATACTGAAATTCCACGACATAGTGAATTTGCAAACAGCTAAAATTATACACAAAGCAAACTATAACCTGCTACCCAAGAATATACAACAATTCTTCTCAAAAAAAGGGAGAAATATAATCTTAGAGAAAAATGTAATTTAAAACATTTGTACGCACGTACAACACTTAAGACCTTCAGTATATCAGTATGTGGAATTAAATTATGGAATGGATTAAGCAAAGCAATCAAACAATGTAACTAATATGATCCACTTCAAGAAACTCTTCAAACTTAAAGTGTTTACAAAGTACAAAGAAGAAGAACCATGACAAACATTCTCAATTTATTTAATTCAACCATTTTTTCACTCTCAAAATAATCTTACTTATCTCATCATATGAAATGTAACTTACTTCACCAATTATTATTTATCTATTTATTTTTATTGTGATTACTTACGGAGTACATTGTGAATAAATTGAGAACAGGAAGTGAACAAAAAAGTTTAGCAACTGTTATGTAAAAGAGAAGGGGTAGGATTAAATAAGCTCTGCTTCTTCCTACTCCTTTTCGAACATGTTGAAAAGAGAAACTGGAAATTGTGATGTATCATGTTGTATGCTTGCATGTTCCAAATAAACTCAAACTCAAACTCAACTGTTTCTACAAACATTTGTGAAAGAATGGGCCGCTCTCAGTGATTTCCAGCGTGGAACTGTCATAGGAAGCCACCTGTGCAACAAATCCCATCGTGAAATGTCCTCGCTCCTAAATATTCCAAAGTCAACTTTATTATAAGAAAATGGAAGAGTTTGGGAACAACAGCAACTCAGCCACCAAGTGGTAGGCCACGTAAACTGACAGAGAGGTCAGCATAGTGCAAAGACTTTCTGCACAGTCAGTCGCTACAGAGCTCCAAACTTCATGTGACCTTCCAATTAGCCCACGTACAGTACGCAGAGAGCTTCATGGAATGGGTTTCCATGGCCGAGCAGCTGCGTCTAAGCCATACATCACCAAGTCCAATGCAAAGCGTGGGATGCGGTGGTGTAAAGCACGTCGCCACTGGACTCTAGAGCAGTGTTTTTCAACCTTTTTGGAGCCGAGGCACTTTTTTTTTTTTTTATTGAAAAAATGCGGAGGCACACCACCCGCAGAAAACATTTTTAAAAAACTCATTAGTTGATATTAAAAAGTCATTCTGGCAAGTGTTGGATATGAATTCAAACCATAACCACTTGTCTCAAAGTACTGTCACATCACGCCGGGACTTATTTGGTGTTTTCCTGTGTGTTGCACTCCAATTTTAGTGGCTTTTCCTGTTTTGTTGGTATTTTCCCGTAGGAGTTTCATGTCTTCCTTGAGCGCTATTCCCCGCACCTGCTTTGTTTTAGCAATCAAGACTATTTCAGTTGTGCGGACGCTGTTCTTCTTTGTGGGGACATTGTTGATTGTCATGTCATGTACTGATGTACTCTGTGGACGCCGTCTGCTCCACACGCTGTAAGTCTTTGCTGTCGTCCAGCATTCTGTTTTCGTTTACTTTGCAGCCAGTTCAGTTTTAGTTTTGTTTTCTATAGCCATCCCTAAGCCTCAATGCCTTTTCTTAGCGGCACTCACCTTTTGTTTATTTTTGGTTTAAACATTAGATACAACGTTTACAAAGCAATTAGCTACCGGCTGCCACCTGCTGATATGTAAGAGTATTACACGGTTACTCTGCCGAGCTCTAGACAGCACAGACACTCAACAACGGCACATCATTTGCAGATTATAATTACTGGTTTGCATAAAATATTTTTAACCCAGTTAGGTGAAATTACATAATCTCCCACGGCACACCAGACTGTATCTCACGGCACACTAGTGTGCCGCGGCACAGTGGTTGAAAAACACTGCTCTAGAGCAGTGGAGACGCCTTCTCTGGAGTGATGAATCATGTTTTCCATCATGCAATTTGATGCACCAGTCTGGGTTTGGAGGTTGCCAGGAGAACAGTACATTTAGGACTGCATTGTGCCGAGTGGGAAATTTGGTGGAGGAGGAATTATGGTGTGGGGTTGTTTTGCAGGAGTTGGGCCTGGCCTCTTAGTTCCAGTAAAAGGAACTTTGAATGCTCCAGGATACAAAAACATTTTGGACAATTCTGTTATGTTTACTGAAGGGAGGTGACGGCAACAGACACCAGGGGTTGTTTAGCTCTATGTATTTATTATATATATTAACCATATATATAATAATCAAACAATAGTAATATAAACTAAGGAAATGGAGTGTGAACTAGATCCAAAAGTGTATGTGGCTATGTGTGTGATTAGCTGTAGTGTGTGTTACCTAGTGTTGTGTTGGGCGAGAGGAGGCAGGAAGACAGTCCGTTGGGCAGGCAGATGATCCAGGGCGAGAGAGAGGCGTCAAGAGATCTGGGTCCAAGTGGGAGGTCGAGATTGAAAAGGCAGTCTGGGAAACAGGGGAACGACGACGAGGAATGACGAGGCACACAGCAACGTCAAACACGGGAACGGAGGTCTGCAGTAGGATCGACACGACACGACAATGAAACTCGGAGGGGAAAACAGAAAGAGAGCGAAGTTTGCATCATACATCCGATGATCGCTTACTGTACGCCAACAGAAGATTATATTCCGGCGCGGGATGGCAGGTTGAGCAGGCTTATGAAGGCAGCTCGTTCATCACGGGCAGGTGCGCCGCTTGCAGATTGTCTGCAGGCGCGAGGAGGCACGCCCGCAGCGGAGAGAGAGCGCCTGTGTTCATATGTGAGTAAAGGCAGGAGGCCAAATACTTTTGGCAATATAGTGTATGTGTGTATATATATATATATATATATATATATATATATATATATATATATATATATATATATATACACATACATATATATATATATATATATATATATATATATACACATACATACATATATATATATATATATATATATATATATATATATATATATATATATATATATATATATATACATACATATATATATATACATATATATATATATACACACACATATATATATATATATAAACATTTGTATCTATTTTTTGTTGTGTTTTGGGGGAGGAAAAAAAGAAACATTTGATGAACTTTGAAGCTCAAACAAAAGTTCAAAATAAAAGTTATTAATACACATTATTATTATTATTTGAAAGGATTATAAAAAGTACCTTCCCTTATTTATTAGTACAGACTTGACATCTAGAAGTCAACATGAATTCATAGTTAAAACAAAAAAAAAACGGCGGTCCAAACAATGTTTGTTTCACAGCCGGTGAATAAAAGCTAGCGTGTCGACACCCGAGCCTACTAAATATTTCAGCGGGGACTCGGAGACGTCCTCCGGCTTCACTGCGAGAGTGCAAGGAAGAAAAGTGGACGTTTCCAGCATGTTCCTTCACGCAGGTTTAATTGTCGTCTGCCTGCTGCTTCCTTCTCTCCCAGGTGAGTCTCCTTCACCATTCTGCTCACCTTGACCATGTGCTGACCTTGACAAACCACCGCTAGGCATGCTGGGAAAATATTATTTTAAGTAACAAGACTGAAAGTAACAAGGAGTTAGTTTTCAGCATAGAATTAGCAAATGTATGAAATATAGCCACATTGTGTTTTATGCTAACAGCTTGTTGATATTAAACACATCCATCCATCCATTTTCTACCGCTTGTCCCTTTCGGGATGGCGGGGGGTGCTGGAGCCTATCTCAGCTGCATTCGGGCGGAAGGCGGAGTACACCCCGGACAAGTCGCCACCTCATCACAGATAGACAGACAACATTCACATTTACATTCACATTCAAATATAATTTTATGTAACAATACTGAAAGTAAGGAGTGAGTTTTTAAGCATAGAATTAGAAAATGATATGAATGATGCTAACATGTGGGCACTAAACACATTCAAATGTAATTTTAGGTAACAATACTGAAAGTAACAGGAGTGAGTTTTAAGCAAAAGCATTTATCGACATCTCTAATTTCCATTTTAATAAATAACATTCACATCTAAATTTTGTGTTCAACATTTTTATCTAAAAAGTCATTTAATTTAATCCAGCATTTTTTTTTTTCTCCCCCCAGGATTTACAAAAGAAATAATAATAAATAATAATAAAAAAATACGCCCTCTGGTGGCCAGGTGGGAGTTTAGGCACGACATTTCTGCTTAATAATCCTAATGAGAACATCACCAGCAGGTCAACTGTGGCGCCCTCTTGTGGCCCCTCGGACATTCTTCTATTCTTGTCAAATTGACATGATTTCTTTTCAGCGCTACCTGACGCGGAGGCGGAGGAGGAGGCGGAGGAGGAGATGGAGAAGGAGGTGGAGTACCGCGGCGCCAACGCCACGGCGAGCGCCGGAGGCTCGGTCCGCCTGGACTGCGGCGCCCCGCCGCCCTCCGTCTTCATCTGGGGCTTCACGCGGTCCGGCTCGGACAACAACGTGGCGCTGGTCTACGCGGACGAGCACGGCGTCAAAGTGCAGGCGCGGCCCGGCGGCCCCGGCCGCGTGCTCGTGCCCGCCGATACGTGCGCGCTGCTCATCGAGGGCGTGCGCGAGGAGGCGGCGGGCACGTACACCTGCCAGGCCCTGTACCACGTGGGGGGAGGGGCCAGGGTGGTCTTCTACACCACGCGGCTGGATGTCCGCCAATCAGGACGCAGATAAAAAAAAAAAACGCCGCGATGACGTCATCAGACTAGAAAGCGGAAATACAATCGTTTCCAGGGTTTTGACGTTTTTAACCGAGCGGATGCTAACGGCTAATGGCTAGCATGAGAATAAAGTAGTAAAGCTTGTGTAGCCGAGTGTCCTGGGTTCGCATATTCTGTGTACTTACCTAATAAAATAATACATGGGAGTCATGAGGGCAGGTCCGGTCTCCACCACTTCTTTAATGTCATCTTCAACAACCCCCACTTATAGACCTCTTACGTCACAGCCCTACGGCAACTCTGGAGGGACAAAAGTTCTCCTCCTTACCTCACACTCTCTGGTAACTTGGGACACCCTGAACTGTTTGTTACACTTGTCTAGAGCAGGGGTCACCAACCTTTTTGAAACCAAGGGCTACTTCTTGGGTACTGATTACTGCGAAGGGCTACCAGTTAGATACACACTTAAATAAATTGCTAGAAGTAGCCAATTTGCTCAATTTACCTTTAACTCTGTTATTATTAATAATTAATGATATTTATCTTTGTGGAAACACTGATCATCTTAATGATTTCTCACAATAAATATATATAGAAACAGATAAATATCAATATGCAACACTTTATTTTTATATTTTCTCTAAGTGCACATTTTTCAAATTGAACATTTTCAAATGATCACTTCTAAGACAGTCTTGTGAAATCACAATATCCCATTTTAACTAGCTAGCCACTAACATTTTTTGAACAAATCATGAATTACTTTGCACCATGTTTGTACAAATAATAACTCATGTAAAATACAAAAGTAAATTCTCAAATTTTTAAATCATGTCACACTTTGAACTGGACACCAAATCTGTTATCTGTTTCTTTGTCAGTTAGTGGGAAGCCTGGCATTGCATGCTGTTAACTAGTGTGTTGTACTCTGGTGTGTAACTTGACACTGCAACTCTGAGTGAGTCTTGCAGATGTGCATCAGTGAGGCGTGTTCTGTGTTTGTTCTTGATGAAGTTCATGTCAGAAAAGGCTGATTCACAAAGATAAGATTTTTCCTCATTGTTTGCGGAACCTTCTTAATCTTTTGGACATATTTTCACAGCAATCTGGCCTTAAGCTTAATTATGATAAATGTAAAATGTTAAGGATCGGAAATCTAAAGGAAATGTCCTTTCGAATGGAATGCAAAGTGCCTGTTTTGTGGACAGATGGACCAGTTAACATACTTGGTGTTGTTGTCCCAGAAAATCTGGAAGATCTAGGCTCAGTAAATTATGATAATCGACTAAGAAAGCTGGACAAAATTATGCAATTATGGAAAGGGAAATCCCTAACCTTGTATGGTAAAATGTCTATTGCCAACTCGTTAATTATTCCTCAATTTATTTATTTGTTTTTGTCATTACCAGCTCCATCACAAAACTTTTTTAAGATTTATGAGCGGAGGGTCTTCGATTTTGTCTGTAACGGCAAACCAGAAAAGATTAAAAGAAAGGTTTTGTACAAAGAGTATGAATATGGGGGCCTGAAACTTCTCAACCTTGAAGCTATGTGTCTGTCTTTAAAAGCATCAATTGTTCCAAATATGTATTTAAACATTGAGTGGTACACAAATGTCCTGTTGGACAAAAAACATGTACTGTATCAAAAGAAATTGTATCCTTTTTTACAAGTGATCCCCTCCCAGAGAGTCTATTGGTGTTTTCAATTTTATGTGCCAGAAAAAAGAGACGATATTTTGCAGCAGTTAATATGGATGAACTCTAATATTGTAATAGATGGAAAGCCTTTCTTTTGGAAAAATATGTTTGAAAGAGGAATCATTTTTGTCAATGATATTATCAATGAGAATGGTAAAATTATGAAGTATGATGAATTTAGAGCTATGTATGGTGATGCTTGCTCAAGCTTTTCATTTTATCAACTAACTGGAGTAATTGGGAAAAGATGGAAACAAATAATTAAATATGGAATTACTAAATTATTAGTTTGTAAACCTCTAAAAAGAAATTCTAGTTGGCAAAAAGGAACTAAAATAAATAGAAAAATATATAATTTTTATTTAATAAAGAAATCTTTGAAGGCTGCCTCATACAACACAAATGGAAAATGGGAGGACTTTTTTGACTGCCCGTTGCCATGGGATGCCATATTCAAACTAATCTATAAAACCACTATCGATGTGCAAAATCGTTATTTTCAAATTAAAATTATTTATAACTTCTTACCCACAGGGAAAATGTTAAAATTATGTCAGATGATTGCCGATTTTGTTGTCAGGAGCCTGAATCCACCCTGCATTTGTTTTGGTATTGTCATATTGTGTCTTTGTTTTGGGTGGAAGTTGAAAAAATGTGTTTAAGGATTGGTTTGTTTATGAAGCTTAATGTGGTTTCTGTTATTTTAGGAGAGTTCATTGACAACCATGATTTAGTCAATTTAATTATAGTACTCGGTAAAATGTTTATTTTTAAGGCCAAAAACAGATATTCACTTAGTATTACTTTCTTTAAAACATTTATTCAGTATTTTCTAACTTTAGAAAGTTACATGGTAGAAAACGATAATGATGCCAAAAAACATTAAAAAAAAGATGAGAAGTCCTCAAAGGCTTATTTTGAAAGTATAATTATGTTTATAGATTATATGATATCTGTTGTTGTGTTCCCTAATTTGAGTGACCTGGACATAATCTGGACTGTACATAAATGCTTATTTTGAAAATGTAATTTTGTTTATAAATTATATGCAATCTGTTGTGTTCCCTAATTTGTTTCTGTGTACATGAATGAAGGTGTGTGTTGCTGAGTCCGACTTGGACATTATCTGGACTGGGCCTGGTTTAAAAAACCCTTTAAAGAAATCTAATTTCATTGACAACCTGGTCTGTTGAAGATAAGGCCCTTTTTTTAAAAATAAAATAAAATAAGATAAATAAATAAAAAACATTTTCTTGGATAAAAAAGAAAGTAAAACAATATAAAAATAATTACATAAAAAATAGTAATTAATGAAAATGTTAGTGGACCAGCAGCCTATACAATCATGTGTGCTTCAGGGACTGTGTCCCTTGCAGATGTGTTGTCTATGTTGTGGGAACCAGAATATTGGTAGCAGAAAGAAATAACCCCCTTTGTGTGAGAGGGTGTGGATGAGTGTGCATGGGGGAGGTTGTTTGGGTTGATGCACTGATTGAAAGTGTATCTCGTGTTTTTTCTATGTAGATTTAATTAAAAAAAAAAAAATAATAATAATAATAATAATTTTTTTTTTTTTTTTTTTTTTAGAACAGGCCCGCGGGCGACTCATCTGGTCCTTACGGGCGACCTGGTGCCCGTGGGCACCGCGTTGGTGACCCCTGGTCTAGAGACTCGAGTTTGATTCAGTTGTTTTTTTAAGCAGGTACTGTCGCTTTAAGACTTTATGACGTTTATTATTATTATTATTATTATGGGACATTTGTTTTGAAAGAACTCCCCGATCACTTCCACCTTTGAATGTATTTCCTGGTATTACAGCAGTGAAATATTCACCATACCTTAAATTATATTAGAAATATTTTAGTGAGGGGTGTTTGTATTATTTTTAAAGGCTTTGCAGTGTTTTGTGGTGACTATGTTTGTTTTCCAAATTAAATAGGAAATTAATTGTAACAAAACGTCATTTAATATTCATTCAATAAGTACAAATGTTTTTGCCCTTACAAAGAAAAAAATGTCAAGCATCATAATTAAATACCTTGTAAAAGAAAATACTTCCTAACACTTTTATCTCTATAAAGAGACTTTTTATGTGTATTATTTCATTTAATGCAGTGAACATTAAGTCAAATTCAATTAAATATTAACTTTAAATCCATTAAAAACTTCAATTATTTTGTTTGTTTATCTAATTTCTCTGCCTTCTTGTTTTTAAATACGTTGCGTGCCTATCTGTTTTATCCAGTACTTTCATGCTTTTATTTCAATTTTTATTTATGTTTCTGTTTTATCTAGTGTTTATCTTAGTGTGATTTCATTTCTATTTTTATTTTTTATTATATTTTCTAACTTTGTATTTTTATTTTTTATTATTATTTTTATACTTTGTAGCACTTTGAGATTTTAACAAATGTAAAGTGTGTTACAGATGTAATGCATTATTATTATTATTTTACATTTAATTTCAAATTTAATGTAATAATTAAGTATGAAATTAAACGTAATGAAAATTAATACATTTTTTATTCAATTAAAAATATTAGAAAAAATTGTTAATAAATTTAAAAAAAAAAACTTCTACTATACCGCACGCACGCACAAGCACACACACACACACACACACACACACACACACACACACACACGAAATACACAAGACTTTTCTATAAAAAGGAAAAAGCGTGTTCACTCTTCCATATCTTCTCTTTATATTATTACAAAACTTTACATCGCTAAAAGCCAAAAAGCCAAAAAAAATAAAAATGCATAAATAATATAAAAGAGCGACTTTGTTCTCAGAAAGATACATTCATATGAAATAAGATTTGACTACTAGAAAAAAATAAATAAGTCATGTCAAGTCTTTTTTTCATGTCCAGCGTCACGACTTTCAGGTCCTCTTAGTTCCTGTTTGTGACGTCACCACGTTAGCTCCGCCCCTTCCTCCCGGTGCGGTTTTTTTTAAAGGGGGCGTGCCATAGCATATGGCCCCGCCCTCACACCTCCTGGATCAGCTCCCCAGTCAGACCAGCAGAGATCCAGCCGGGTTTTTCATCACAGTCCAAGTCTGGCAGAGCCAAAGTGTCCCAAACCAGAACCGAGTCTTCCTGGTGTGTGAGGTCCACGTGGTCACCTGACAAGGACACAACCACCTCGTTGTCACCTTTTTCTATTTATAAGATCATTATTGATCTGGTCACATGGACAAATGCTTACATATAATAATCAATCAATAAATCGGCCCGAAATCACTGCTGCCATAAATAATAATAAAAATAATAATTAAGTCATAATTACCTCTTCTAGGGACAAAAAATATTTTTCTATTTTTCATATAAAGGAATATTTTCACGCATATTTTTCTATTCAAATATTTATCCTGTACTTTAATTTGTTTATTTATGATGATATATTTTTATTTTTATTTAAATTATTATATTTGATTTCATGTAATGCACATTCAATTATGTTCAATCACAAATTGTGATATAGCATAAAATAATTATACATCATTTATTTAAACTATATCATTGAGAAATATATGATTATTTAGAACTCTAATATTATAAAAATTCATTCATTTCATATCAAATACTATTTTATTACAAAATTAATTTCATGTTTATTCAAATATTTTTTTAAACTACATTTTGTTTTAAATGTATTAATTGTAAAATATATACAATTATATTCAAATAATAAATTTTTTAATTACATAATATTTTATATTCTATGTATCCATCCATCCATTTACTTCCGCTTATCCGAGGTTGGGTCGCGGGGGCAGCAGCCTAAGCAGAGAAACCCAGACTTCCGTCTCCCCAGCCACTTCCTCCAGCTCTTCCTGGGGGATCCCGAGGCGTCCCCAGGCCAGCTGGGAGCCATAGTGCCCCCAACGTGTCCTGGGTCTTCCCCGTGACCTCCTACCAGTCGAATGTGCCCTAAACACCTCCCCAGGGAGGCGTTCGGGGAGCATCTTGACCAGATGCCCAACTGTGCTTTGAGCTTCTCACCTTATCTCTAAGGGAGAGAGCTCCACCACCCGACGGAGGAAACTAATTTCGACCGCTTGTAACCCCGATCTTCTCCTTTCAGTCATAACCCAAAACTCGCAACCATAGGTGAGGATGGGAACGTCTCAACGCCCTGACTGCGCCTATAAATTCTGTCCATAAAAGTTATGAACAGAATCGGTGACAAAGGGCAGCCTTGGCGGAGTCCAACCCTCACTGGAAACGTGAACGACTTACTGCCGGCAATGCGGACCAAGCTCTGACACTGATCGTACAGGGAGTGGACCGCCACAATCAGACAGTCCGATACCCCATACTCTCTGAGCACTCCCCACAGGACTTCCTGAGGGACACGTTTGAATGCCTTCTCCAAGTCCACAGCGCACATGTAGACTGGTTGGGCAAACTCCCATGCACCCTCAAGGACCCTGCCGAGAATATAGAGCTGGTCCACAGTTCCACGACCAGGACGAAACTCACACTGTTCCTCCTGAATCCGAGGTTCGGCTATCTGGCGTAGCCTCCTCTCCAGTACACCTGAATAGACCTTAGCGGGAAGACTGAGGAGTCTGATCCCACGGTAGCTGGAACACACCCACTTGTTCCCCTTCTTAAAGAGAGGAACCACCACGCCAGCTAATCCAGAGGTACCGCCCCCGATGTCCACGCAATGTTGCAGAGTCTTGTCAACCAAGACAGCCCCACAGCATCCAGAGCCTTAAGGAACTCCGGGCGGGTCTCATCCACCCCCGGGGCCCTGCCACCGAGGAGCTTCTTAACTACCTCAGCAACCTCAGCCCCAGAAATAGGAGAGCCCACCACAGATTCCCCAGGCACTGCTTCCTCATAGGAAGACGTGTTGGTGGGATTGAGGAGGTCTTCGAAGTATTCCATCCACAGAACCTCAACATCCGCAGTCGAGGTCAGCATTACACCATCCTCACTATACACGGTGTTGACAGTGCTTCTCCTTCCTGAGGCGGCGGATGGTGGTCCAGAATCGCTTCGAAGCCGTCCGGAAGTCGTTTTCCATGGCTTCCCCGAACTCCTACCATGTCCAAGTTTTTGCCTCTGCGACCGCTGAAGCCGCACACCGCTGGCCTGTCGGTACCTGTCCGCTGCCTCAGGAGTCCTATGAGCCGAAAGGACCCGATAGGACTCTTTCTTCAGCTTGACGGTATCCCTCACTGCTGGTGTCCACCAGCGGGTTCTAGGATTACCGCCATGACAGGCCCCAACCACAGCTCCAATGGACCGCCTCGACAATAAAGGTATGGAACATGGTCCACTCGGACTCAATGTCCAGCACCTCCCTCGTGACATGTTCAAAGTTCTTCCGGATGTGAGAATTGAAACTCTCTCTGACAGGAGACTCTGCCAGACGTTCCCAGCAGACCCTCACAATGCGTTTGGGCCTGCCAGGTCTGTCCGGCATCCTCCCCCACCATCGCAGCCAACTCACCACCAGGTGGTGATCGGTAGAAAGCTCCGCCCCTCTCTTCACCCGAGTGTCCAACACAAATCCAATGACACAACTACAAAGTCGATCATGGAACTGCGGCCTAGGGTGTCCTGGTGCCAAGTGCACATATGGACACACTTATGCTTGAACATGGTGTTTGTTATAGACAATCTGTGACAAGCACAAAAATCCAATAACAAAACACCACTCGGGTTCAGATCCGGGCGGCCATTCTTCCCGATCACGCCTCTCCAGGTCTCACTGTCGTTGCCAACATGAGCGTTGAAGTCCCCCAGTAGGACTAGGGAACCACCAGAGGGAACACTTTCCAGTACTCCCTCGAGTGTATCCAAAAAGGGTGGGTACTCTGAGCTGCTGTTTGGTGCGTAAGCACAAACAACAGTCAGGACCCGTCCCCCCACCCGAAGGCGGAGGGAGGCTACACTCTCGTCTTCTGGGTTGAACTCCAACATGCAGGCTTTGAGCCGGGGGGCAACAAGAATTGCCACCCCAGCTTGTCGCCTCTCACTGCGTGCAACACCAGAGTGGAAGAGAGTCCAGCCCCTCTCGAGAGAACTGGTTCCAGAGCCCTTGCTGGGCGTCGAAGTGAGTCCGACTATAAACAGCCGGAACTTCTCCACCTCGTGCACCAATTCAGGCTCCTTCCCCCCCAGCGAGGTGACGTTCCACGTCCCAAGAGCTAGCTTCTGTAGCCGAGGATCGGACTGCAAAGTGCCCTGCCTTCGGCTGCCGCCCAGCTCACATCGCATCCGACCTCTATGGCCCCTCCCAAGAGTGGTGAGCCCATTGGAGGGGGGACCCACGTTGCCTCTTTGGGCTGTGCCCCATGGGGACAGGCACGGCTACAAGGCGCTCACCATCCTGCCCCAACTCGGTGACCCGCGTCCGGGCGAGGGAAATCTGGGTCCTCGTTGTCTTTTTCATCGGGGTCTTCCAGCTGCTCTTTGTCTGATTCCTCACCTACTATGTATTTATACATTAATATTTCATAATCATGACATACTATATTGTATAATTTATATATTGTACTTATTTTAATACAATAAAAAAAAAAAGAATGACATTTTATTTGTAAAAATTATTTTGTGATAATTTTTAGAATTTTTTTAACATTATATTTCATTTTAAAAACAATTTAAAATCGAATTTAAAATATATTACTTGATATTCTATTTTTTTTAAATTACAATTTCATTTAAAAAATTAATTCAAAATGTATTTATTCACATTTGATTTTCTAAATTAATTTAATCTTTATTTGAATTTAATTTAATAAAAAAAATAAAATGTAATTTAATTGAAAATGGAATAAAATGTATATTTTCTTCGGCTGCTATTTTTCTTCTCTTCATATTTCAGTAAACGTTAGCATGTAGTTGCATTATTTCTCCACTAGAGGTCACAGTCATTAGATGGATCGTTTTATCCCACCTGTGTCATGACATTGTCTGTCGTCCCCGACCAGACAACACGAATGTGGCGGCGGTGACGACTCTTTGTGCTCGTCGGGCGGCGGCTGCGTGGCGTCGGCTTCACGCTCGTCGGCGCGGCGCCGGGGGCAGGGCGACGATGGCGTCCGTCCTAGAGGGACCATCTCCAGGCCGTCCTGCTGAGGGCAAGGCGAAGCTCGATGCGTGAGGGCGCAGCCACAGAGGGCGCCGTTGGTCTTGTTGTAACACCTGCACGGACACCAGGATGTCAGAAGTGTGTGTGTGTGTGTGTGTGTTGTGGTTGGACTTGTTTCAAAGATGCAAGCTGGCATGTAAACACTTTGATTGTAAAAGCTGCATCAGGTTTTTGTCGCTCTTCCCGCTCTACACGACTCCAACGCCACCACCGGCTGGGACGTAAACAAACAGGAAGCTCGTTAGCAGGACTCGCACGACTGAGAGCACGCTGAGTAAACCGTGACGCCGACCGCTCTTCAGCACACAAACAGGAGCCAAGGTGTTCCTCAAGGCTCTATTCTAGAACTATTATTCTCCGCCATATTGGATAGGACATTGTTTGTACATAAACAAATAAAAAAGTCTATATTTGTTGCATTAGCAAACATTCGCGGTCATGTTTTGTTTAGTAGAAAATAGGTTGTTTTCTATAATAACAAATAGCACCGAGGTGTTCCTCAAGGCTCTATTCTAGAACTTTTACTTGCCGCCGTATTGGATAGGACATTGTTTGTATATAAACAAATAAAAGGTCTAAATTTGTTGCATTAGCAAACATTCATGGTCATGTTTTGTTGAAAAGAAAAGAGGTGGTTTTCTATAATAACAAATAGCACAAATAAGACATTGTATGTACAGAAATAATAACGTCTAAAATTGTTGCATTAGCAAACATCTGCATTTGTTTTGTTTAAAAAAGAAAAAAAAGAAAAAGAGGTGCGTTGTTTTCTATAGTAAAAAACAGCACCACGGTGTTCCTCAAGTCTCTATTCTAGAACTATTACTCTCCGCCATATTGGATTGGACATTGTTTGAACATAAACAAATAAAAAAGTCAAAATTTGTAGAAATAGCAAACATTCGCGGTCATGTTTTGTTTAAAAGAAAAGGTGTGTTTTTTCTGTAATAACAAATAGCACAAAGGTGTTCCTCAAGGCTCTATTCTAGAACCATTACTGTTTGCCATATTGAATAGGACATTGTTTGTACAGAAATAATAAAGTATACAATTGTTGCATTAGCAAACATCTGCGTTTGTTTTGTTTAAAAAAAAAAAAGTGTGTCATATTCTATAGCAAAAAACAGCACCAAGATGTTCCTCAAGGTTCTATTCTAGAACTATTACTCTCCGCCATATTGGATAGGACATGGTTTGTACAGAAATAATAAAGTCTGAATTTATTGCATAAGCAAACATCTGCAGTCATGTTTTGTTCAAAAGAAAATAGGTGTGTTGTTTTCTGTAGCAAAAAACACTATTAAAGGTGTTCCTCAGAGCTCCATTCTAGAACCTTTACTGTTTGCCATATTAAATAGGACATTGTTTGTACAAAAAAAATTAAGTTTGAATTTATTGCATCAGCACACATCTGCAGTCATGTTTTTTTTTTTTTTTTAATATACTGTAGGTGTGTGGTTTTTTTATAGTAACAAATAGCACCAAGGGGTTCCGAAAGGCTCTATTCTAGAACCATTACTCTCCGCCATATTGAAAAGGACATAGTTTGTACATAAATAATAAAGTCAGATTTTATTGCTTTGGCAAATATTAGCGGCCATGTTTTGTTGTTTGTTTTCTATAGCAAAAAACAGCGCAAATGTGTTCCTCAAGGCTCTATTCTAGAACCATTACTGTTTGCCATATTGAATAGGACATTGTTTGTACAGAAATAATAAAGTATACAATTGTTGCATTAGCAAACATCGGCGTTTGTTTTGTTTAAAAAAAAAAGAGGTGTGTCATTTTCTAAAGCAAAAAACAGCACCAAGATGTTCCTCAAGATTCTATTCTAGAACTATTACTCTCCGCCATATTGGATAGGACATAGTTTGTACAGAAATAATAAAGTCTGAATTTATTGTATAAGCAAACATCTGCAGTCATGTTTTGTTCAAAAGAAAATAGGTGTGTTGTTTTCTGTAGCAAAAAACACTGCAAAGGTGTTCCTTAGCAGTGGAGGCTCCTCCATAGAGGTGGAGGAGGCCTGGCCTCCCCAATAATTTGAGAGAAGAGAGAGATTTAAAAAAAACAATAAATATATTTATTTTATTTATTTATTTTAACAAAAAACATATTTTTTATTTTTTATATTCATATTATTTTAGTTTTGTTCATAAATCTAAATGTTCCCATGGCTAAAACCCAATATTGCAATTGTAAAGCAACAGGCCAGATTTCCCTATCAGTTTGTATTAAGGGAGGCCAGGCCTCCCCTAGGAAATTAGCTTCTCATAGAAGTCAATGTAATGCATGCTTTTTCATGCCAATATGTGATTGGCCAGATCACTGAAAATGGGTGGGCAACGGAGGCCTGGCCTCACCATGCATTGTGTCCAGGGCTGAAAGATTGACATTTTGTTCGTCCAATCACATGCTACTGGTTCATTTGGAATCAATCCTTTCCTTTCCTAATCAACACAGAAGCCATTTTGAGAATTCGCCAGCCACTTCAGTCAAACAAACACTCGCCATAGTGGCTACGAGTGTCCTATCAACTTGTGCTTTTCAGGAAATTTAGAGAACACCCCTGGCTATCATCCGTGAAGTTTATAGCTCATATAGCCAAATACTTTTGCTTAAAACGACCTCGGAAATCGGCGAGATTCTGGCGCAATTTGAGATCTTGGGCTGGAGATAGATATGCGTTAACGTTAAACCCTTCACTCTAGGCATTTCTCCTTGAGTTGACAACATCTCTGAGACAGATTTCGAAAGCAAAAGCTGCTGCTGCTAATCGCTCATTGACATTTATCTCTGTAGTTTGGACATTTTTACAGTTGAAGTTTAGCTCATTGTTTTCCATCCAGTTAGCTGTGTGTGTTCGAGCAAGCCTAGATTAGCCAGGCAAAATGGATGTGAGAGAGGAAAATGTACATGGAACAGGTGCTTGTGGTGGTGGCTTGGGTCCGAATCCAGTGGAAGAGGAGGATGGAGTTCAACCTAGATGCAGGCCATGGGATGGGAAAGAAAATCTAGTCGACTATTTGTTGTCCCAGCCATTCCATACTTTAGACCATGCTTCAAAAGTGAAGATAAAAATATTTCATTTTCTTTTGTACTTTTTTTTTAATTGTTGAAGGGAAACAAAAAGCAGAGACAAGACCGTTTTTGCAATCAACGTTACAGTTTTTTTTTAATCTGGGGATGGATGGCTGAGTTGGACACGTTCTGGATCCACACGACCTGTGAGTATTCTCACTACTTTGCTCTCAAGAAATTGCAGTACAATCTGAATTACTTTTTGGATGAACTGGGTGTCTACCAGTGTTACACCACTAGTTCTCAGTAGTAATAACACTCCATTTCATGTCTCTCAGTAGATGAAGCCAGCTGCAACCCGTAGAGTGGAGTCGTGGAGAGAGCCCCTCGCCCCTCAGCTAAACCAGAGGTGGGTTGAAATCTCTACCAGTGTTATACCACTAGTTCTCAGTAGTAATAGCAGTGTTACACCACTAGTTCTCAGTAGTAATAACACAAAATTTCATGTCCTGTATTTCTCAGTAAATGAAGCCAGCACCAACCTGTGGAGTGGAGTCCAGGAGAGAGCATGCCGCCCCTCAGCTAAACCAGATGTGAGTTGAACTAATTAGATGTCTCTACCAGTGTTACACCACTAGTTCTCAGTAGTAATAACACTCCATTTTGTCTGTGTTTCTCAGCAGATAAAGCCAACTGGAACCATATTTTTACATATTTTATATTAAATATATTGAATAAAACTACATATGATAAAGAAAGTGTTATCTTATCTTTTTTATATGCTAAACTTGATTAAATTGGTGATTACATGTTGAAGCTGTAGAAGAATGAAAAATGTAAGCTAAACAAAATTGTTTTTAACTACATAATTAAAATTCCTGCCTTTTACACATGTTCACTTGGCGTTTATATAACATCCAAATGTCATTTCTCAGCTTAATTATCAGGCAGGCTCATAGACTTACAGCAATGTAATTTCTTCAGGAAGGCACAAGGCTAAGCTCTGCACAATGAATTGCATCAGCAAGAACTTTCTGACTGTAGCTTACACTCCAAATAGTATGCCTTTGGCCAGCACAAAGACAGATAAGAGAACAGGGAACATTCCATCGCGAGTGAAGTGAGCAAGCGGAAAAAAATGGCCTCCTCAATTCTGGAAGTCACCAGCCTCCACTGTTCCTTAGAGCTCCATTCTGGAACCTTTACTGTTTGCCAAATTAAATAGGACACTGTTTGTACAGAAAAAAATTAAGTATGAATTTATTGCATCAGCACACATCTGCAGTCATGTTTTTTTTTTTTTTAATATACTGTAGGTGTGTTGTTTTCTATAGTAACAAATAGCACCAAGGGGTTCCGAAAGGCTCTATTCTAGAACCATTACTCTCCGCCATATTGAAAAGGACATAGTTTGTACATAAATAATAAAGTCAGATTTTATTGCTTTGGCAAATATTAGCGGCCATGTTTTGTTGTTTGTTTTCTATAGCAAAAAACAGCGCTAAGGTGTTCCTCAAGGCTCTATTCTAGAACCATTACTGTTTGCCATATTGAATAGGACATTGTTTGTACAGAAATAATAAAGTATACAATTGTTGCATTAGCAAACATCGGCGTTTGTTTTGTTTAAAAAAAAAAAAGAGGTGTGTCATTTTCTATAGCAAAAAACAGCAGCAAGATGTTCCTCAAGGTTCTATTCTAGACCTATTACTCTCCGCCATATTGGATAGGACATAGTTTGTACAGAAATAATAAAGTCTGAATTTATTGCATAAGCAAACATCTGCAGTCATGTTTTGTTCAAAAGAAAATAGGTGTTGTTTTCTGTAGCAAAAAACACTATTAAAGGTGTTCCTCAGAGCTCCATTCTAGAACCTTTACTGTTTGCCATATTAAATAGGACATTGTTTGTACAGAAAAAATTAAGTTTGAATTTATTGCATCAGCACACATCTGCAGTCATGTTTTTTTTTTTTTTTTAATATACTGTAGGTGTGTTGTTTTCTATAGTAACAAATAGCACCAAGGGGTTCCGAAAGGCTCTATTCTAGAACCATTACTCTCCGCCATATTGAAAAGGACATAGTTTGTACATAAATAATAAAGTCAGATTTTATTGCTTTGGCAAATATTAGCGGCCATGTTTTGTTGTTTGTTTTCTATAGCAAAAAACAGCGCAAAGGTGTTCCTCAAGGCTCTATTCTAGAACCATTACTGTTTGCCATATTGAATAGGACATTGTTTGTACAGAAATAATAAAGTATACAATTGTTGCATTAGCAAACATATGCATTTGTTTTGTTTAAAAAAAAAGAGGTGTGTCATTTTCTATAGCAAAAAACAGCACCAAGATGTTCCTCAAGGTTCTATTCTAGAACTATTACTTTCCGCCATATTGGATAGGACATAGTTTGTACAGAAATAATAACGTCTGAATTTATTGTATAAGCAAACATCTGCAGTCATGTTTTGTTCAAAAGAAAATAGGTGTGTTGTTTTCTGTAGCAAAAAACACTGCAAAGGTGTTCCTTAGAGCTCCATTCTAGAACCTTTACTGTTTGCTATATTAAATAGGACATTGTTTGTACAGAAAAAATTAAGTTTGAATTTATTGCAACAGCACACATCTGCAGTCATGTTTTTTGTTTTTTTTAAATCTCCTGTAGGTGTGTTGTTTTCTGTAGTAACAAATAGCACCAAGGGGTTCCGAAAGGCTCTATTCTAGAACCATTACTCTCCGCCATATTGAATAGGACATAGTTTGTACATAAATAATAAAGTCAGATTTTATTGCTTTGGCAAATATTAGCGGCCATGTTTTGTTGTTTGCTTTCTATAGCAAAAAACAGCAAAGGTGTTCCTCAAGGCTCTATTCTAGAACCATTACTGTTTCAAGTAAATGATGTATAAAAATGAATATGAGTTGAAAATCGTCATACAAATAAGGTGAGGCATGTTTTCCTCAGTTAATGAAGGTTAAGACCTGGTTTTAAAATCCCTAGGAAATTAACTAAAAAGCTTAGTGGTGGTTACCTGTGCCAATTCAAGCACTTGGAGTCAGGTGTTTCCTTCATAAAAACATTCACTTAAATAAAGTCCATCATGTGACTTTTCCTCATAGGAAACAGTTGGCAAATGAGTGACTGAAGATGAATAAGGTTCTTGCTAGTACCTGTTGTTGTTGCACAAGTTCTGACAGCTCATGCAGTCAGAAGACTCGGACTGAGGGAGAGCCGTGTAGACGCCGCCCTGGAAAGGAAAACTGCATTTAGACCAGCGAGCCCTTCAGGACCCCAGAGACCAGGTCCGGACTCACGTTGTGGTGGTGGTGGTGAGCGTGCGGGTGCTCGCAGTCCCCCCCGCTGTGAGGCAAGGTGCCATCACGGCCGTGCTGGAAAAGTCCACCGTTGCCGTTGAGCAGCGCCAGGCCGTTGGGGTGTTTATGGTGCAGGTGGTGGCAGCCTGCCGGCAACATGGCGCCCCCCTGCCCGTAGCCCCCGTGCCCGTAGCCCCCGTGGACGCCGCCGGTGCCGGACAACGTGGTGTACTCCAGAATGTGTCCGTTTACGTCCGTAGGTTGGTACAGGTAACCTGGAGGGTCGTATTCTAGTGCAGGAAACACGAGGTGTGCCACAAGGCTCAATGTCAGGTCCTGTCACTATTTATTTTATTCAAATAAAACAACAATAATAAAATACATATTTTAATAAGAAAAGGGTAATAGTATATATGTATATGTATATAGAAGAAAGATAATACAACATATTTATTTTTTTATTTATACAAAACAAAAAATAAGAATTTAATTTAATAAATAAAATGTTTTTACTATTTATTTTATTGTACTAAAACAACACTAAAAATATACATATTTAATTAAGAATGTGGTCATAAAATGTATATAGAAGAAATATAATACAACATATTTTTTTATTTATTTATACGAAATACAAACAAATAAGATTTTAATTCAGTTAATAAATAACATATTTTTAAAATGTATTTTAGTCCACTAAAACAATACTAATAAAATACATATTTGAATAAGGATGTGGTCATTATATTTATATAGAAGAAACATAATACAACACTTTTTTAAAATGTATTTATACGAAACAAAAAAAAGTTAATATATTTCTAATCACTAATACACAAAATATTTTTACTATTTATATTATTATACATATTTAAATAAGACTGCGATCATAATATGTATATAGAAAATATATATTACAACAATTTTATGTATTTATACAAAACAAAACAATAAGAATTTAATTAAGTGAATATATAAAATAATTTTACCATTTATTTTATTCGATTAAAACAACACAAATAAAATAAATATTTAAATAAGAATGTGGTCATAATAGTTATATAGAAGAAATATAATACAACACATTTTTATTTATTTATACAAAACAATTAAGAATTTAATTAAGTAAATATATAAAATAATTGTACCATTTATTTTATTTGACTAAAACAACATTAATAAAATACATGTTTAAAAAGGAATGTGGTCGTTATATTTATATAGAGAAATATAATACAACATTTATTTATTTAGTTATACAAAATAAAAATAACATTTAACTAAGTTTGTACAGTATATCAAATATTTTTACTATTGATCTTATTCTACTAAAACAACACTAATAAAATACATATTTAAATAAGAATGTGGTCATAGTATTAATATAGAATAAATATAATACAACATTATTTTGTATGTATTCATACAACATTACAATTTTAATTAAGTTAATATAATTCTAATCATTAGTCTACTAAAACAACACTAATAAAATACATATTTCAATAAGAATGTGGTCATATTTATATTGAAGAAGTCTAATAAAATATAATTTGTATTTATTTATACAAAATACAAAAAAAAATTATTTAATTAAGTTTATTTATAAAATATTTTACTATTATTTAATCCTGCTAAATCAACACAAAAAATACATATTTAAACAAAAATGTGGTCATAATATTAATATAGAATAATTATAATACAACATTATTTTCATGTAACATACAAAAACACTACAATTTTAATTAAGTTAATATAATTCTAATCATTAGTCTACTGAAACAACACTAATAAAATACACATTTAAATAAAAATGCGGTCATTATATTTATATAGAATAAATATTATACAACAGATTTTTTTATTTATTTATACTAAATAAATAAAAAAAAAGGTAATTGAGTTAATACATACAATTTTTAGTATTTATTTTTTTCCTACTAAAAAAACACTAATAAAATACATATTTAAATAAGAATGTGGTCATAATATTTATATTGAAGAAATATAATAAAACATATATATTTTTTATTCATACAAATTACAAATAAATCTGAACCTAATTAATAATTAACTTAATTAATTAATATTATTGTAATCATTAATATATAAAATATTTTTGCAATTTGTTTTGATTTTAGTAAAACAAAATTAATAAAATAAATGTTTAAATAAGAATGTGGTCATAATATTTATATAGTATAATACACAATCATTTTTTATCTATTTATACAAAATACAAAAAAATAAGAATTTAATTAAGTTAGTATATAAACTATAATTACTATTTCTTTTATTTGATTAAAACAACACTAATAAAATACATATTTAAACAATAATGTGGTCATAATATTAATATAAAATAAATACAATACATTTTTTTTTTAAATGTATTTATAAAGCATACAAATTTATTAAGAATATAATTAAGTTATTATAATTCTAATCATTAAAATAAGAACATGTTTACTATTTATTTTAGTCTACTAAAACAAGACTAATTAAATACATATTTAAATAAGATTGCGGACATGACATTTATATAGAATAAATATAATACAAGATATATATTTTTTTTATTTATCCAAAAAAATTAGGAATGTAATTAAGTTAATTTATGACATATTTTACTATTTATTTTATTCTATTAAAAGAACACTAATCAAATACACATTTAAACAAGAATGTGGTCATAATATTTATATAGAAGAAATATAGTAAAACATGTTTTTTTATTTATTCATACAAATTACACAGAAATTAAGAACTTAATTAAGTTAATATTATTCTAATCGTTAATATATAAAATATTTTTACTACTTATTTTGTTCTACTAAAACAACACTAACAAAATACATATTTAAATAAGAATGTGGTCATAATATTTATATAGTATAATACACGATAATTTTTTATCCATACAAAATACAAAACAACTAAGAAAATAATGAAGTTATTTTAATTGTAATCATTAATAAATAACATATTTTTACTCTTTGCTTTATTCTACTAAAACACTGGTAAAATATATTGAATATAAATAAGAATATTGCTATAATATTTACATAAAATAATCATAACACAACATAAATAATTTATTTAAATTTAAATTAAGTTTTTAAGTCATATTGATTAACATATGAATATATCTATTTCATATATTTTTTACTGTTCATTCTATAATTATTATTTTTACTTAGCTTTTTTAAGGCAACACTTATAAATAAATTGAAAAAATATAAATATAGAACTGCACGATTTTCTTTTTTAATTGCAGCCCATAAATTAGAATGCAAGCAGTAAATGTTGCAGTAGAAACTGACTGTGCATGTTGTTGTGCTGCCGGTTCCTCCACAGACACATGGCGATGAAGGCCAGCAGGATGATGACCATCACGCCCAGCACGCAGCCCACGATCAAGTACAGCAACCCCCCGGGCGACGTGGGTGGCTCCTGGGGTTGGGGCCAGGGCGGGGTGAAGGGTCGTTGGCTGGGGGCGCCCGGAGACTGACGAGCTGCGGCGAAGAGGAAGGAGGAGTTTGTCAGTGACAACAACAACAACAACAACCCTCTTCACAATGCATGGTGTCGTGGTCACGTCGGGGTAGGGATGGGTACAGAAGTCGCCACTTTTATAGGCACCGAATGATTCCGATTGACGTAAAATCACACGGTGCCTTACTTTGTTACATGCGACGTAATGTCCGGTTTCAGACTAAACACTCGGCACTCAAGGTGGACGCAGCCAAACTCTCTCAAAGTAATGTTGCAAAAACACAGGTAGAAAACGCTTGAACATAAAGCAAGGCTCCACTCTTCTAAAATGGGCTAGCTTGATGCTAATTTACATTATATTTTTCATAGACAGGCTACTATTAGCATTAGCGATTTTACATGGCGATTTCAACACCTCTAAATTTGGTAATGGAAACTACAACTAAGATGAATGTTACAGACGAACAGCTGGTGTCTAATTCAGTGGTTCTTAACCTTGTTGGAGGTACCGAACCCCACTAGTTTCATATGCGCATTCACAGAAGCCTTCTTTAGTGAACAATAAAAAACATTTTTCTTAAAGGCCTACTGAAATTAATTTTTTTTATTTAAACGGGAATAGCAGATCCATTCTATGTGTCATACTTGATCATTTCGCGACATTGCCATATTTTTGCTGAAAGGATTTAGTAGAGAAAATCGACGATAAAGTTCGCAACTTTTGCTCGCTGATAAAAAAGCCTTGCCTGTACCGGAAGTAGCGTGACGTCACAGGAGGCAATATTCCTCACAATTTTCTTTTTTTTACAATGGAGCGAGAGAGATTCGGACCGAGAAAGCGACGATTACCCCATTAATTTCAGCGAGGATGAAAGATTTGTAGATGAGGAACGTTACAGTGAAGGATTAGAGAGGCAGTGATGGACGTATCTTTTTTCGCTCTGACCGTAACTTAGGTACAAGCTGGCTCATTGGATTCCACACTCTCTCCTTTTTCTATTGTGGATCACGGATTTGTATTTTAAACCACCTCGGATACTATATCCTCTAGAAAATGAGAGTCGAGCACGCGAAATGGACATTTAAAGTGACTTTTATCTCCACGACAATACATCGGAAACACACTTAGCTACTGAGCTAACGTGATAGCATCGTTCTCAAATGAAGATAGAAACAAAATAAATAAATCCCTGACTGGAAGGATAGACAGAAGATCAACAATACTATTAAACCATGGACATGTAACTACACAGTTAAAAATTCTCAGCCTGGTAAGGCTTAACAATGCTGTTGCTAACGACGCTAAGGCTAATTTAGCAACTTAGCAACCGGACCTCACAGAACTATGATAAAAACATTAGCGCTCCACCTACGCCAGCCAGCCCTCATCTTCCCATCAATAGCCGTGCTCACCTGCATTCCAGCGATCGACGGCGCGACGAAGGACTTCATCCGTGGGTTTGGCGGCAAGCATCGGCTAGGCGTAGTAAGTAGTCCTTGTTGTTTTGCTGTAAGTATTGTACTTAGCCGCTAATACACCGATCGATCCCACCTACAACGTTCTTCTTTGCAGCCTCCATTGTTCATTAAACAAATTGCAAAAGATTCACCAACACAGATGTCCAGAATACTGTGGAATTTTGTCGAAGAAAACAAGAGGTTTCTGTATCGGCTTCGACGGGGTCCAACCACTTCCGTGGATTTTGTGACGTCACACGCATAAATCATATCCAAAGGAGTTTTTCAACCGGAAGTGTGGCGGGAATTTTAAAATTGCACTTTATAAGTTAACCCGGCCGTATTGGCATGTGTTGCAATGTTAAGATTTCATCATTGATATATAAACTATCAGACTGCGTGGTCGGTAGTAGTGGCTTTCAGTAGGCCTTTAATTTTATCTTAATTTATAAATATTAACCATGAAATTATGTTATTATATTAAAAAAATACTAATAAAGATATATTTTACAAAGTTACAGGAATGTACACCTGATCCCATGTTTACATCTCATTGTGCAACATGTGAAGGTTTTAGTGGGAACTAAATGCAATATCTGAAAGGGGTACAAATTATTTCCAAAGCAGGAACCCCACGCAGACTTACAATACTGGTACACAGCTCATGAAAAACAATATTCTTTGTTATTGTCATTGTAATTGGGCCAAAATACTTATGTTAGAAAATAATCTAATGGAAATGACTGCTGTCATTTGATTATAATAATAAAACATTTAACTTGTTTAGTCAGGTTTGGGACAGGTGTACTGCTGGTGTGGCCACAGTGCATGTGCACGTCTAACGTCGCTCACATGTGCTCCACTGAATGCTCAAGGAGTTTTTGCGTTTGCTGACGCATATGGAAAATTAGAGGGAACATTGTTTGGGGGTATCCACAATGCGCCGATAAGGAGAAGTTTTTATTTACATGATGAGTCGGGTGTGTCTTGACCTACGCGGCGGAGGCTCCACCGAACCCCTGAGGCCGACTCACCAAACCCCTTGGGTTCGATCGAACCCAGGTTAAGAACCACTGGTCTAATAGGTACAATACTTACAGTGCAAACCCTTTTAGGACGCAACACAACACATTCAACTTCCTGGTTGGACAACATACCATAGATAGCCTGTACAGTACTGCCATGTGCAACTGCATTGCAATTACCGTATTTTTCGGAGTAGAAGTCGCTCCAAAGTATAAGAAAATGCACAATAAAAAAGGAAAAAAACATATATAAGTAAGGCTGAAACGACGCGTCGACGTAGTCGACGTCATCGGTTACGTAAATACGTCGACGCCGTTTTTGTGCGTCGACGCGTCGCATATTTACGTCACACTACCGTCATGGCGGACCGCAAAGCAGACGATCAAAGCAGACGATGCGAGCGGTGCGAGCGAGGGGGGAAAAGCATGCCAAAAGTGGTCAAAAGTGTGGGAGTATTTCAATAAACGGCCTAATAATGTTGTTGTATGCACACTGTGTCGAGCGGAAATGGCCTATCATAGCAGCACAACGGCTATGAACGAACATTTGAAAAGAAAACCATCAACTAGTCAATCGTCCGCGCGAGCATACGTTGTCATCATTACACAAAAACATGACTGTGTCATTTGTATCTGCTAGGGGTGTAACGGTACGTGTTTTGTATTGAACCGTTTCGGTACGGGGCTTTCGGTTCGGCATGGGGGTGTACCGAACGAGTTTCTAAGCTAAAGCTAACTTTAGCTGCTAAAGTCTTAACAAGCTGCTTCGCTCCTCTGCCTCTGTCTCAGCACGCAGCATTGTCCCACCCACACAACCATCTGATTGGTACACACGCAGCATTGTCCCACCCACACAACCATCTGATTGGTACACACGAAGCATTATCAGCCAATCAGCAGTGTGTATTCAGAGCGCATGTAGTCAGCGCTTCAGCGTGGAGCAGATAGGTGTTTAGCAGGTGAGCATCAGGCAGCGGACTCTCCCCAAATGATAATAAACACCTCCCAGTCAACTACTAGTAACATCACTATGAGCCCGTTGACCTTCTAGAAATATAAACTGCAGCTCAGCTCACTCGCAGTCCTGGCTTGAGGTGAAGGCTAATTACCTCTCGTTCCAGCCACATCGACCCCTTCTGAGCGCCTATTTTCAGCTGCTGGGAATATTGTAAACAAGAAAAGAACCAAACATGTAGACATGCTAACCTTTCTTCATTACAACTGTTAGTCACTCACTGGAATGAGTAGAATTGGTTATTGTGTACTGTGTTGGACTGGATGTTTATTTTGCACATTTTAAAAGCAATACTTAATGTTTACAGTGCTCCAGAATATTTAGATTGGCACTTTTTTGTATTGGATGTTTATCTTTATTTTTGCACATTTTAGCAAATAAGCAATACTTTCACTTTTGTTGAAATGTTTACACTGTTGTTACAGAATATTTCGTTTTGCACTTTTTTGTATTGGATGTTTATCTTTATTTTTGCACATTTTAAAGCAAAATAAGCAATACTTTTACTTTTGAAATGCTTATACTTGTGGTAATCTGTAAATGTCCTTGCCTATTTCTGTTGTCTGCACTCCATGTTCACTCTCTCTCTCGTTCACAGTATGGAGTGCAGCTGACGCAAGGCAGCAGCACACACCTGACTGTAATTAAAAACAGCCTATTTAACCAGGCTGCTGACAACCGGTGAGCGCCGGAACTTTGCCATTGCTTCCATACGGTTGGTCGTGCCAAGAGGACTCTCTAGTTCGTGTACCTTTCACCTCAGGTTGGCCCGTATTAATCCTAGCCTTGTCTAGCGTTTTATTTTTTGTACCTAGTCTTATTACTTCTCTCATGAAGTATATTTTTCCTAGCCTTGTCTAGCGCTTTTAGTTTTGTGTGTTTGTTTTCTCTCAGTAGTTTTTTACATGGTGTGTTGTGTGTTTTCCACCATCGCCTTTTGTTTTTGCTACCTTGTGCTTCCGCCTAATAAAAGGGAAGAACAATTGTAAACCCCAAATTCGTCTCTGCATCCTTGGGATCCACATCACCAACTCCTAACAATACTATTGCAGAATATTAAGATTTGCACTGGATGTTGACTTTTATATTTGCACATTAAAAAGCAAATAAGCTACTTTTAATTTTGTTAAATGTTAAAAGTTTTAAATGTTTACATTGTTACAGAATATTTAGTCATGTTGTTGTCAATGTTGACTGAGTGGCCATACTTCTTTTTTTTTGTAAATAAAAGCCATGCCTTTTGAAAAAACGGGCCTACATTTATTTTTTCATCTTCATTTTGAATAAAAAAAATAATCGGTAAAAGGAAAAATAATCTATAGATTAATCGAAAAAATAATCTATAGATTAACCGATTAATCGAAAAAATAATCTATAGATTAATCGATAGAAAAATAATCGTTAGCTGCAGCCTTATATATAAGTCGCACTGGAGTATAAGTCACATTTTTTGGGGAAATGTATTTGATAAAAGCCAACACCAAGAATAGACATTTGAAAGGCAATTTAAAATAAATAAAGAATAGTGAACAACAGGCTGAATAAGTGTACGTTATATGAGGCATAAATAACCAACTGAGAAGGTGCCTGGTATGTTAACGTAACATATTATGGTAAGAGTCATTCAAATAACTATAACATATAGAACATGCTATACGTTTACCAAACAATCTGTCACTCCTAATCGCTAAATCCCATGAAATCTTATACGTCTAGTCTCTTACGTGAATGAGATAAATATTAATATTTGACATTTTACGCTAATGTGTTAAAAATTTCACACATAAGTCGCACCCCCGGCCAAACTATGAAAAAAACTGCGACTTATAGTCCGAAAAATACGGTAGACTCAAATGTGATAATAAAACAAGTTATCATGTTACATAAAAAAATACAACTTTATAATCAAACTATTAACATTTATTACCACACACAAAAGCACTGAAAATTGGTACCGTCAAGTATCCAGGTACCGGGTATTGGTTCGGTTCGAATGTAAATGGTACCCATCCCTAGGTTTGGGTTTTATCACCTCTGCCAGGTAAGTTAGGTTTTTAACAAAGTTTTAACTATTCATTTGTTTTTGGATCATTTATTTCATTGTAACTTTGTGTTGTATGTGCTTATCGTGGCTGGAGGTTGGTTTTTTTCCTGGCCCCAAACTGATCCTCGCACTATCAATATTGGCTTCACGCTGGTGTGACGCGTCACGTTGAAAAATGTGACTTCCTGTTGTGTTGATGCCGAGGCCGCGGTTTGGTTTGACCCTGTAACAGACCACACTCACCTCTGGTCTCACAGATCATCACGTTGCTGTACTCGCTCTCGCCGCCCGCGTTGAAGCACTGCATTTTGATGTCGTACGACGTCTCCGCCTGCAGGTGTCTGATCATGTGGCGGTCTTTCACACCTGAGTGGGGGGGAGGAGGGGGTGGGGGGGCCGACAGGTGAGCCATGACTTCCTCGGAAAATACGCCGTTGATGTTTGCCGCACTTAATCTCGGGTAATCACACAACCTCATTATTTTTTCCAGCACGCTGAGGTCATGTTCTTTCATGCTCACACACACACACACACACACACACACACACACACACACACACACACACACACACACACACACACACACACACACACACACACACACACACACACACACACACACACACACACACACACACACACACACACACACACGTCCTCCTCTAGTTTCCTTGCCGTGGTTTCCTAGGTCGAGCCACTGTGCTCTAAGTTTGTGTTCTTCGTGTATTGGGAGGCAGACCAGCAGACGATGCCTGGTAGGATACATGGTGGTGGTCTACAATGGTGTCTTTTCATTGTTATGGTTTCCATAGCAACTTAGCATTTGGAAAATAGGCAGCAATTCTTCTTACAGCTGAGAGTTTTGCACTAGTGGTTAGATGTAGAGTGTTTTTTTTAAATGAGATTGTCGTCTCGCCCATGTGTGTGTATGTACGTGTGTATGTACTTGTGTGTGTGTGTGTGTTTGTGTGTGTGCGTGTGTGTGTGTTAAGACTGGAAGATAGCCAGCACAAACATGAGCTGCCACATATGGAGCTGCATTTGAGTAAAGCAACTGTGTGATCACCCTTGGGACTGACCAGAGAGGATTGTGTGTGTGTGTGTGTGTGTGTGTCTGTGAGCATGTGTGGTTTTTTGATGTGTGTGTGTGTGTGTGTGTGTGTGTGTGTGTGTGTGTAAAGTGTGCGTTTTGTGATATGAATGTGTAAATGTGTTAAAACATGTGTTTCTTAATGTGCTTGTGGGTGTGTGTGTGTGTGTATATGTGTATTTTTGAAGTGTGTGTGTGTGTAAACGTGTGTTTTGTGTGCGTGTGTGTAAAGAGGTAAAAAATGTGTTTCTTGATGCGTGTGTATGTGTGTGCGTGTAAATGTGTTTTTTATGATTGTGTGTGTGTAAATATGTAAAAAAATGTGGCTCTTGATGTGTGTGTCCGTGTAAATAGGTAAAAAAAAGTGTTCTCAATGTGTGCATGTGTGTGTAAAAGTGTGTTTTAGATGTGTGTGTGTGTCTGTGAGCGTGTGTGGTTTTTTGATGTGTGTGTGTGTGTGTGTGTGTGTGTAAATTGTGCGTTTTTTGATATGAATGTGTAAATGTGTTAAAACACGTGTTTCTTAATGTGTGCTTGTGTGTGTGTGCGTAAGTGTGTATTTTTTAATGTGTGTGTGTGTAAATGTGTGTTTTGTGTGCGTGTGTGTAAATATGTAAAAAATGTGTTTCTTGATGCGTGTGTATGTGTGTGCGTGTAAATGTGTTTTCTATGATTGTGTGTGTGTAAATATGTAAAAAAATGTGGCTCTTGATGTGTGTGTCCGTGTAAATAGGTAAAAAAAAGTGTTCTCAATGTGTGCATGTGTGTGTAAAAGTGTGTTTTTGATGTGTGTGTGTGTCTGTGAGCGTGTGTGGTTTTTTGATGTGTGTTGGTGTGTGTGTGTGTAAATTGTGCGTTTTTTGATATGAATGTGTAAATGTGTTAAAACACGTGTTTCTTAATGTGTGCTTGTGTGTGTGTGCGTAAATGTGTATTTTTTAATGTGTGTGTGTGTAAATGTGTGTTTTGTGTGCGTGTGTGTAAATATGTAAAAAATGTGTTTCTTGATGCGTGTGTATGTGTGTGCGTGTAAATGTGTTTTCTATGATTGTGTGTGTGTAAATATGTAAAAAAATGTGGCTCTTGATGTGTGTGTCCGTGTAAATAAGTAAAAAAAAGTGTTCTCATTGTGTGCATGTGTGTGTAAATGTGTGTTTTTGATGTGTGTGTGTGTGTGTGTGTGAGCGTGTGTGGTTTTTTGATGTGTGTGTGTGTGTGTGTGTAAATTGTGTGTTTTTTTATATGAATGTGTAAATGTGTTAAAACACGTGTTTCTTAATGTGTGCTTGTGTGTGTGTGTGTAAATGTGTATTTTTTTTAATCATGTGTGTGTGTGTGTGTAAATGTGTGTTTTGTGTGCGTGTGTGTAAATATGTAAAAAATGTGTTTCTTGATGTGTGTGTATGTGTGTGCGTGTTAATGTGTTTTCTATGATTGTGTGTGTGTGTGTGTGTGTAAATGTGTAAAAAAAGTGTTTCTTGATGCGTGTGTATGTGTGTGTGTGTAAATGTGTTTTTTATGATTGTGTGTGTGTAAATATGTAAAAAAATGTGTCTCTTGATGTGTGCGTGCATGTAAATAGGTTAAAAAAATGTGTTCTTAATGTGTGCATGTGTGTGTAAATGTGTGTTTTTGATGTGTGTGTGTGTGTGTGTGTGAGTGTGTCTGTGAGCGTGTGTGGTTTTTTGATGTGTGTGTGTGTGTGCGTGTAAATTGTGAGTTTTTTTTATATGAATGTGTAAATGTGTTAAACACGTGTTTCATAATGTGTGCTTGTGTGTGTGCGTGTGTGTGTGTGTCAATGTGTATTTTTGAAGTGTGTGCGCGTGTAAATGTGTGTTTTGTGTGCGCGTGTGTAAATAGGTAAAAAATTTGTTTCTTGATGCGTGTGTATGTGTGAATGTGTTTTTTATGATTGTGTGTGTGTGTGTAAATATTTGTTAAAAAAAAGTGTTTCTTGATGTGTGCATGTGTGTGTGTAAATGTGTTTTTTTATGTGTGTGTGTTTGTAAATGTGTAAAAAAGTGTGGCTCTTGATGTGTGTGTCCGTGTAAATAGGTAAAAAAAGTGTTCTTATTGTGTGCATGTGTGTGTTTTTTATGTGTGTGTGAGTGTGTCTGTGAGCGTGTGTGGTCTTTTGATGTGTGTGTGTGTGTAAATTGTGCGTTTTTTATATGAATGTGTAAATGTGTTAAAACACGTGTTTCTCAATGTGTGCTTGTGTGTGTGTGTAAATGTGTATTTTTGAAGTGTGTATGCGTGTAAATGTGTGTTTTGTGTGCGTGTGTGTAAATAGGTAAAAAATGTGTTTCTTGATGCGTGTGTATGTGTGTGCGTGTAAATGTGTTTTTTATGATTGTGTGTGTGTGTGTGTAAATATGTTAAAAAAAAGTGTTTCTTGATGTGTGCATGTGTGTGTGTAAATGTGTTTTTTTAATGTGTTTGTGTTTGTAAATGTGGAAAAAAAAGTGTCTCTTGATGTGTGCGTGCGTGTAAATAGGTAAAAAAAAAAGTTCTTAATATGTGTATGTGTGTGTAAGCGTGTGTTTTGTGTGTGTGTGTGTGTGAGTGTGTCTGTGAGCGTGTGTGGTTTTTTGATGTGTGTGTGTGTGTGTGCGTGTAAATTGTGAGTTTTTTTATATGAACGTGTAAACGTGTTAAACACGTGTTTCATAACGTGTGCTTGTGTGTGTGTGTGTGTGTGAATGTGTATTTTTGAAGTGTGCGTGCGTGTAAATGTGTGTTTTGTGTGCGCGTGTGTAAATAGATAAAAAATTTGTTTCTTGATGCGTGTGTATGTGTAAATGTGTTTTTTATGATTGTGTGTGTGTGTGTAAATATTTGTTTAAAAAAAAGTGTTTCTTGGTGTGTGCATGTGTGTGTGTAAATGTGTTTTTTTATGTGTGTGTGTTTGTAAATGTGTAGAAAAGTGTGGCTCTTGACGTGTGTCCCCGTGTAAATAGGTAAAAAAAAGTGTTCTTAATGTGTGCACGTGTGTGTAAATGTGTGTTTTTTATGTGTGTGTGTGTGTGTGAGTGTGTCTGTGAGCGTGTGTGGTCTTTTGATGTGTGTGTGTGTGTGTAAATTGTGCGGTTTTTTGATATAATGTGTAAATGTGTTAAAACACGTGTTTCTCAATGTGTGCTTGTGTGTGTAAATGTGTATTTTTGAAGTGTGTATGCGTGTAAATGTGTGTTTTGTGTGCGTGTGTGTAAATAGGTAAAAAATATGTTTCTTGATGCGTGTGTATGTGTGTGCGTGTAAATGTGTTTTTTATGATTGTGTGTGTGTGTGTAAATATGTAAAAAAAAAAAGTGTTACTTGATGTGTGCATGTGTGTGTGTTAATGTGTTTTTTTAATGTGTGTGTTTGTAAATGTGTAAAAAAATGTGGCTCTTGATGTGTGTGTCAGTGTAAATAGGTAAAAAAAAGTGTTCTTAACCGCTTGTATCGCACATGATATCAGACACAAGTAAACATGCTCCAGGACCGCTTGTATCGCACATGATATGACACATTTTACATGCAAGATGATACCTGATAGTTCTTTTTGTTTTTGCTGATATCGGGTAAGAAGAGCCCTACTTGTAATACTCAGTAGTTTGACAGTATCGGTGTGAGTAAAGAAGACGCACCTTCAACCAGGTCCCGCTTGTAGTCGCTGTCGTTGTCGCTGTCAGTGGGGCGGTAGTAGATGTAGAAGCCCTGGATGGGGGTGTTGTTGTTACTGGAGGGACTGTACTGTGAGGAAACAAGGCGACTCACGTTAGAGCGCCACCCTCAGGCAAAGAGAGCTTTGGCTAAGCAGCGGACCAACTCACAGTCCAGCGCAGCAGGATCTGCGTGTCGCTGATGGCGTCGGTGCCGGTGATGTGCGGTCCCACCACGGGCCGGTCGGCCGTGCGAGGGCTGGCCTGGGGCACCTGGTAGGGCCTGGAGGGGACGCTGTGAGGACTCTCGCCGTACAAGTTGATGGCCGCCACGCGGAACCTGTAGGTGGAGCCTGGAACCAACGTCAGCCAGGTCAATATCGGCAGCGTAAACGTATCGCACGCCTGTACCGTCACAATGTATTACATCAGAGGTGTCCAAAGTCAGGACCGGGGTCCATTTGTGGCACGCAGTTCGTTTTTAAAAATAATACTACAAAAAAAATTATAAAAAGTGGAATAAAAGAGCTAACAGGTAATGACATAAATCTGTCATGTAGGATGTTTTGTCTTTAAAACTGTCATTGCTGTAAAATAATAATGAATCAAAATCAATGTTATGAATTATTGAGCTGTTTACATCAAATATTCCACTTGAAAAAATTTTTTGCCATATGAATTAACAAAAAAACATAAGAAAACAATATGATCAAAAACTTTAAATCACACACATATATATATATATATATATATATATATATATATATATATATATATATATATACACTACTGTTCAAAAGTTTGGGGTCACCCAAACAATTTTGTGGAATAGCCTTCATTTCTAAGAACAAGAATAGACTGTCGAGTTTCAGATGAAAGTTCTCTTTTTCTGGACATTTTGAGCGTTTAATTGACCCCACAAATGTGATGCTCCAGAAACTCAATCTGCTCAAAGGAAGGTCAGTTTTGTAGCTTCTGTAACGAGCTAAACTGTTTTCAGATGTGTGAACATGATTGCACAAGGGTTTTCTAATCATCAATTAGTCTTCTGAGCCAATGAGCAAACACATTGTACCATTAGAACACTGGAGTGATAGTTGCTGGAAATGGGCCTCTATACACCTATGTAGATATTGCACCAAAAACCAGACATTTGCAGCTAGAATAGTCATTTACCACATTAGCAATGTATAGAGTGTATTTCTTTAAAGTTAAGACTAGTTTAAAGTTATCTTCATTGAAAAGTACAGTGCTTTTCCTTAAAAAATAAGGACATTTCAATGTGACCCCAAACTTTTGAACGGTAGTATATATATATATATATATATATATATATATATATATATATATATATATAACTTTGTGAATAACGGACTGATCTGAGGTTGATCTAGAGATTTAAGTGTTGAAGGTAAAAAAATGATTATATATACATAGATAGATATATGAGACTTTTATAAGTGGGGCCATTGTGGATCCCCGAAACCTTTAATTATATCTTTGTCAAAAAATAATAATGAATCAAAAACAATGTTATGAATTATTGACCTGTTTACATCAAATATTCCACTTGAAAAAATGTTTTTGCCATATGAATGAACAAAAAAACAAAAGAAAACATTATGATCAAAAACTTAAAATCACTAAAATCATATATATATATATATATATATATATATATATATATATATATATATATATATATATATATATATATATATATATATATATATATATATATATATATATATATATATATATATATATATATATATATGATTTTGTGAATAACGGACTGATCTGAGGTTGATCTAGAGATTTAAGTGTTGAAGGTAAAAAAGGTTAAAAATTGTTATATATACATAGATAGTTATATGAGACTTTTATAAGTGGGGCCATTGTGGATCCCCAAAACCTTTAGTCTTATTTTTCTCAAAAAATAATAATGAATCAAAGTCAATGTTATGAATGATGTACCTATTTAAGTCGGTAAATAGGTCCTTCACATCATGTCTTTCAATGTTGGTCTCTGACATGTCTTACACACCATCGCCATTTTGTTCCAAATTGTACAACTCTGACAAAGAAATAGACCTAATACAGAAGTCCACTGCAGTGGACATTTGTGTTTTGCACAACCGGGCTATTTTATTTTGCCTAAAATGTGTCATTCTGACAAGAGAAAGAGACGAAAAACAAAAGTCCACCGAAATGGACATTTGTGTTTTGCACAACGCCGCTGTTTCCCCTGAAATTTGTACCTAATCTTTTTTTAAAATCTCTAAAACAATACACAAAAAACAAAAGTCCACTGCAGTGGACTTTTATTTTTGCATATCTTGGCTATTTTTTAAACACATATTTTATCTTTGTTGCAGTCTCAGAAACTTGGCTCGATGAGAACAAGTGTTGTGATATGAGATTGGATGGTTATGAATTATTCACCACAAACAGAGTTGGAAAAAGGGGAGGAGGAGTAGCACTTTTTGTAAATCATGATTTAAAATGTTGGAAAATTGACAGCAAATCAACTGCTATAGCTGGAATTTTTGAATGTATTACTGTACAAATTGAAGTAGAAAAATCCAAAAAAATAAATGTTAGTTGTGTTTATAGAACACCTGGATCATGTCTAGACACATTTAATCAAAAATTGGACTATTTGTTTAATAAGTCAAACAAGCTCCATATTGTGTGCGGTGATTTTAATATTAATCTTCTGAATCCCATGGACAGTACCAAAACAACCGATTTTATAACAGGATTGTACAGTAATAATTTTTTTCCCCTTATCATAAAACCTACCAGAATAACAGTAGACTTTGCCACACTGATAGATAACATTTTCACCAATCAACCTGAGAATCAAATAACAGCAGGACTACTACTCAATGACATAAGTGATCATCTACCTGTATTCAGTATTTTCCACAATTTCTTTGATCAGAGAGGGACCAAAAAAGCAGTTCAATATAGATTTGTTAGACACCAAACGCCAGAAACTATGGCAGCATTGAAGTCTGAGTTATGTGCTCAAGACTGGGGGGAGGTTTACACCTCCACAGACCCAGATGAGGCATACGAACATTTTCTCAACATTTTCATAACATTGTATGATAAGCACTGTCCAATGAAAAAACATTATATTAAGGACAGCACTGTTAAGGACAAACCA
This sequence comes from Entelurus aequoreus, assembly GCF_033978785.1. Classification (NCBI taxonomy): domain Eukaryota; kingdom Metazoa; phylum Chordata; class Actinopteri; order Syngnathiformes; family Syngnathidae; genus Entelurus; species Entelurus aequoreus. The sequence continues at coordinate 40,153,926 of NC_084740.1, forward strand.
TGGATCACAAAGGGACTATTGAAGTCCTGCAAAAAGAAAAATTATCTTTACAGAAGACATTTAAAGCACAGAACCAAAGAAACTGAACACAAATATAAAACGTATAAAAATAAGTTAACACAAATAATAAAGCACAGCAAAAGAACATATTACTGTAACCTATTAGAACAACATAAAAATAGCATCCAGGGTACGTGGAAAGTTTTGAATGGTATCATTAAAAAAAACATGACAAATAAGGAACATCCAAGCTATTTCATAGAAAATAATCAAACTCTAAATGACCCTAAGGAAATAACGGATGCTTTTAACACCTTCTTTGTGAATGTTGGACCTAATTTAGCAAATGAAATTGTACAACCCGAAAACAGTGTCAAATTTAATGAACATACCATTCAAAGCAACTTAGAATCGTTTTTTATTTCCCCCGTCCATGAAAGTGAAATCACAGAAATTGTAAATTCTCAAGAAAACAAGAAGTCAACAGACTGCTGTGACTTGGACTTTTCTCTGATCGGGGAAATTGTTGATTTTATAGCTGTTCCCTTCACTTATGTATGTAATATTTATTTTATAAAAGGTGTTTTCCCAAAGAAAATGAAAATGGCAAAAGTTATTCCCATCTTCAAAAGTGGAGATAAGCATCAGTTCACCAACTATAGGCCTATTTCTATACTCTCACAATTTTCAAAAATCCTTGAAAAATTATTTGTGTCAAGATTAGACAGTTTTATTGACAAGCAACACTTGCTAAGTGAACACCAATACGGCTTTCGACCAAACAGGTCCTCTTCCATGGCAGTGATGGAACTAGTTGAGGAGGTAACCACTGCAATTGATAAGAGGGAGTTTGTTGTTGGCGTTTTTATTGACCTGAGCAAGGCCTTTGACACCATCGATCATACATTGCTTTTAAACAAAATGCAGAGGTATGGTTTTAGAGGTCTTGCTCATGATTGGTTGAAAAGTTATCTTGGTGGCAGAGAACAGTACGTGCATATGAATAATGTAGATTCAGATAAAAAGATTATAACACATGGAGTACCCCAAGGTTCTGTATTGGGACCAAAATTGTTTTTATTGTACATTAATGATATCTGTGAAATCTTTAAAAAACTCAACTGTATTCTCTTTGCTGATGATACAAGTCTGTACTGTTCTGGGCAAGACCTTGGCCATCTCTTAGGGACTGTAGAGAGTGAACTCCACATACTAAAGCAATGGTTTGATGCCAATAAACTATCAATCAACCTAAATAAAACAAAATATATAATTTTTGGAAATAGGAAAAATAACAAACAGTGTCATATAAGAATTGATGATATGGAGATAGAAAGGGTGTATTCAACAAAATTTTTGGGAATCCATATAGATGATAAATTAAATTGGAAACTGCACATAAATATACTTAAGACAAAGATGGCAAAAAATATTGCTATGTTACATAAAATAAAAAATTCCGTAAATCAAAAGGCTCTTATCATGTTATATAATTCTTTTGTACTCCCTTATCTTAATTATTGTGTCGAAATCTGGGGTAACAATTACAAAACAAACATTAAATCTATATTCTTACTTCAAAAGAAAGCGATTAGAATTGTAAATTATGCAGATTATCATGACCATACCAATGCTCTGTTTATTAAATTAAAAACATTAAAACTGCACGATCTTGTTGACCTCAACACTGCTATTGTGACGTACAAAGCTCATAACCACATGCTGCCTCGGTGTCTACAGGAGAGGTTCAAACCCAGAGAGAATCCCTATGACCTCAGAGGTTCAGCTGTCTTCCAGAAAGCTAAGATAAGAACAAGCTTAAAAAGTAGATGTGTTTCTGTCAGGGGGGTTCAACTGTGGAACAGCTTGGATTATTCCTTAAAATGTTCCAGTTCTATTCACACATTTAAAAAACACTTTAAGACCAATGTCTTGAAAAAATATATCACTCTAGAATCAACACAGTAGTTAATACTATGATCAATGTTAATTCAAATACTAAATGTGGGTTATAAATAATAATGGAAGTACAATTGTTTGTATATAGTATATAAATTGGTACAAAGGTTTAACATGTCTACAAGGATATTTCACATGCCTTTACTGTGTATATAATTGAACTGTGTTTATGTTATGTATAATGTGTATTTATAATATGTTGTACAATGGACATTCTATAATTTTCGGAAGTTTATTTTGTACTTGACATTGTTTATAGGGTTAGGCGCAATAAGTGTTCAACTTCAGCCTAAACCCTTTCGGTCTGCAACATTTTCATTTTCAATTTAAGAATGTACAACTGTTTGTTTATTTTGTTGACGATTGACCGAAGAATAATAAACTTGAAAACTTGAATCGCTCACAAAATAATTAGATCAAAAACAAAAGTCCACTGTAATGGACACTTGTGTTTTGCATATCACGGCTAATTAATTTTTAAAAATATTTGTATCTCTGACAAAAGAAATCGACCAAAAACAAAAGTCCACTGCAGTGGACATTTGTGTTTTCCACAAAAGGGCTATTTTTTTGCAAAAATTTGTATCTCTCACAAAAGAATTAGACCAAAACCAAAAGTCCACTGCAGTGGACATCTGTGTTTTCCACAAAAGGGCTATTTTTTTTTAAAATATTTGTATCTCTGACAAAAGAATTAAACCAAAACCAAAAGTCCACTGCAGTGGACATTTGTGTTTTCCACAAAAGGGCTATTTTTTTGCAAAAATTTGTATATCTCACAAAAGAATTAGACCAAAACCAAAAGTCCACTGCAGTGGACATCTGTGTTTTCCACAAAAGGGCTATTTTTTTTGCAAAAATTTGTATCTCTCACAAAATAATTAGATAAAAAACAAAACACTTGTGTTTTGCATATCACGGCTATTTATATATATAAAAAAAAAAAATTGTATCTCTGACAATAGAAATAGACGAAAAACTAAAGTCCACTGCAGTGAACATTTGTGTTTTCCACGACAGGGCTATTTTTCCCCCCAAATTGTATCTCTGACAAAAGAAATCGACCAAAACTATAAACACTTATATTTTTCAGAACATGGCTATTTTTTTAAACTATATTTGTATCTCTGACAAAAGAAATCGACCAAAAACAAATTTGTGTTCTTCATAACATGGCTAATTTTTAACTAATCGTGTATCTCTGACAAAAGAAATAGACAGAAAAAAAACAAAAGTCCACTGAAATGGACATTTATTTTCCCTGAAATGTGTACCTAATCTTTTTTTCCAAATTGTACATCTCTAAAAAAAAAAAATAGACGAAAAACAAAAGTCCACTGTATGGCTATTTTTTAACAAAATTTGTATCCCTCACAAAATAATTAGATCAAAAACAAAAGTCCACTGTAGTGGAGACTTGTGTTTTGCATATCACGGCTATTTAAAAAATATAGACGAAAAACAAAAGTTCACTGGAGTGGACACTTATGTTTTTCATAACATGGTTATTTTTGTAACCAATTGTGTATCTCTGACAAAAGAAATTGACCAAAAATAAAAGTCCACTGCAGTGGACATTTGTGTTTTGCACAACATGGCTATTTTCCCTAAAATGAGTACTTTTTTTCCCCCTCCAAATTGTACATCTCTTAAAAAAATAGACAAAAAACAAAAATCCACTGCAATGGACATTTGTGTTTTGCACATCACAGCTATTTTTTGTAACAAAATGTGCACCTCAGACATTACAAATAGACAAAAGAACAAAAGTCCACTGCAGTGGACGTTAGTGTATTGCAAATAACGGCTATTTCTTTAACAAAATGTGACAATAGAAATAGACAAAAAACAAAAGTCCACTGGAGTGGACATTGGTGTTTTTCATAAAATGGCAATTTTTTCCCCTCATTGTGTATCTCTGACAAAAGAAATAGACAAAAGAAAAAAGTCCACTTCAGTGGACATTTGTGTTTTGCATAACAGGGTATTTCTCGAAATGTTTACTTGCACCAAAAAAAGTCCACTGCAGAGGACACTAGTTGAGGATATGACACTGTAGCATCACAGCCATAAACGTGCGGAAAAGTCATCATCTCGGCTCACCAGGCTCCAGATTGCGAACCTCCACCGACAACTTGAGTGGCGAGATCTTATCGGCCGCCACGCCCCACTCGGGGCCGCGACCCCGCTTGCACTCCACGCGGAAGGCGGTGACGGGCGAGCCGCCGTTGGCTCGGGGAATCCAGGTGACGTAGACGGAGCTTTCTGTCGCCATAGAGATAGTGGGCCTGTCGGGGGCTTCCGGCACTGGAGGAGCGAGAGAGACAGAGAGAGAAGGTGAGGTCTTGAAGGAGGCGTGGCCGTGTCACGACTCGGAGGGATGGACGGCACGAGAGGGGGAGGAGCAGAGAAAGATGTACTCACTTGGCAGCTGACATTAGACAGGCGGCAGAGTAAGACGGAGAGAAGGTTAGAAGAAGGCTTGTGGAGAGTTGACAGTTCCACACTGACCTCTGTCGTGGATCACCACTCCAAAGTGGGTGTTGACCGTCTTGTCCTCCGGAGCTTTGGGCGGCATCAACACCACGGGGGGCTTGGAGGGCTTCTTGCTGGACGAGACGCTCTTTTCTGCGGGAGAGGTGGCTGTTAGCCAGGTGTTCGCAGGTGTGGTAACCCCCACACAAAAGCCCCCCCGATTCTGCCTCTGCTGTCTACTTTCTCACGTTTGATCGTTAAGGAGACTTGAAGAAGGAGAGGAACATCAATCTTCCTGATGAAGCGTAATAAAAGACAAACCACGCCCTTTTGTGGACAATATTTCCCAGAGAGGAGGCGTACAAACTGAGCCGTGTCGTCCAATCACATCGCTACTTACTGGAACCTTGCAGCTCACCATTATTCTTGGCTGCACCACCTTTGTGGTTGTTCTTATTTCCTTTTGATCCAAAAGCCTCAGAAGACTTTTCATCACTGTAAGTATACACGCTGGCTGCTTATTTACGACACATTTTATTTACCGTATTTTCCGGACTATAAGGCGCACTTCAAATCCTTTTCCCCCCCTCAAAACTCGACAGTGCGCCCTATAACCCGGTGCGCCTAATGCAGTGGTTCTTAACCTTGTTGGAGGTACCGAACCCCACCAGTTTCATATGCGCATTCACCGAACCCTTCTTTAGTGAAAAATTATTATTATTTTTTTTTTTCAAATTCAAGACAAAGTTATATGTTTTTGGTAACACTTTAGTATGGGGAACAACTTCTAAGTAACAAAGACTTAATTTAGAGTTATTTGGTTAGGGTTAGGGTTAGGGCCAGGGTTATAATAAAGCCATGCTGAATAAGGCGTTAATAAGCAGTGTTGGGACTAACACGTTACTTATTAACGCGTTACTGTAACGCCGTTAGTTTCGGCGGTAACTAGTAATCTAACGTGTTATTTTTTTATATACAGTAACTCAGTTACCGTTACTGCATGATGCGTTACTGCGTTATTTTACGTTATTTTTATGTAGTATCGGCTAGAAACTGAAGATCTGAGTGTGTTTTATTGGAGCGCTCCGGTGGAAAAGAAGAGGCGTGCTTTCCCCCACCCACAGAACGCACGCCTCCCCGCAGGGGAGACCTTCCTCCAGAGCCGTACTTCGGGTCTAACAACCATCACTTTACCCGGAAGAGGGTCTTTACAGCTGAGGGTGAATGACGAGCCCGGCGGTTTGTTGCAACTTTGTGACTTTATTGGACGCAGCCATCCACCAAGCTAGAGCACCTACAGGCACTCATTGTCGCTGCTCCCTCACCTCTCTCGCCCACTCACTCACTGACGTCACTCACATCTCATGCTGTCATATCTTAAAGGGCCACACACACACACACACACACACACATACGCTACTCTCATAACAACTAACAAGACATCATGGCGAAGCCAGAAGTCGAGTTTTTTAACATGGAGACATTCTCAATACTTTTCTTTTGTCGAGCACAAAGAAAATAACATTTTAGTTAAATGTAAGTTGTGTCTTGGATCAAAGATCCTATCTACTTAGAGTTAAAGTTAAAGTGCCATTATGTTGCAGCTATTTCAAATAGTTTTGTAAATTTTTTCTGGCCTGAAATAAATTGGCCCTTTGAAACATATCTTTGTCTTTGTGTGTTGTATGTAGACCACATTGCTTTCTGAGTTCAGTGATGCAAATGCATGTCAAGTTGATCAACAGATTGTATTATTCTCCAGTGCAATAACAGTACTGAAATGAAGGCTAAAAGGGCATTAATTAAGGGGAGCCTTAAAAAAAGGGGGAAAAAAAGAAGTAACTAAATAGTTACTTTTCACAGTAACGCATTACTTTTTAGTGTAAGTAACTGAGTTAGTAACTGAGTTATTTTTTAAATAAAGTAACTAGTAATTGTAACTAGTTACTGGTTTTCAGTAACTAACCCAACACTGTTAATAAGTACTTAATAATGACTAGTTAAGAGCCAATATGTTACTAATTTGCATGTTGATAAGCAACTAATTAATGGTGAATATGTTCCCCATACTAAAGTGTTACCATGTTTTATTACTGGTGCACAAAATGAACCGTGCATGAACATCACCTTGTTCAAAGAACAAAACCAACACAATGCATAAACTCACAACAAATTACGCACCTGCAAATCAGTGTGACTTCTGCTGTTGCCGTATCCGTAATACGCCGATAGGGAGAAGTTCTTATTTACACGATGAGTCGGGTGTGTCTTGACCTCCGCCGAACCCCTGAGCCTGACTCACCGAACCCCCAGGGTTAGATCGAACCCAGGTTAAGAACCACTGCCCTAATGTAAGGAATAACTCTGGTTTTGCTTACCGACCTCGAAGCAATTTTATTTGGTACAAGGTGTAATGATAAGTGTGACCAGTAGATGGCAGTCAAACATAAGAGATATGTGTAGACTGCAATATGATGTCAATATGACTCAAGTAAACAACACCAACATTTTATATGTTCCATTGAAAATATAGAACATTACACACGGCGCCCATATATCTATCAAAATGTTTTAGTACGACTTTGGTAAACTATGAAGCCGCACCGCTTGATGGACCGCTTGGGGTTGCAGCTTACTGCGCGGTTCGTTCTCCCGGGATGCAAACGGACGACTCCGGACAGGACTTGCAGGTAGGAACATGATTTAATCTTGAAAATAACGCGAAGTACCAAAAAACAGAAAACAAGCAAAAGGAATAATGTGCTGATCGCACTCGAAACTAAGCTACCACTTAGCATGGACTAGAAGACAAGTCAACTTACATGACGAGAGCATGAAGCAAACACTTAGCATAAACTATGGCATGGAACACTCACAAAACTGTGGCATGAAACAAACAAGACTTACTAGTAGGTTGCGTGAAGCAAACAATGACGCCAGGCCGACTGACTGGCAAAGGCAGGCTTAATTAATGGCCCTGATTAGAGACACGAACACCAGAGGCAGGTGAAAACAATAAGTAACCATGGTAACAAACACAGGAGGTGCACAAACAGGAACTCAAGGAGTCCAAAATTAACAGAACATAACAAAAACATGATCCGGACGACGGATCATGACAGTCGGCGCATTAAACATATGAGTATTATTATGGTGTGTGTATAAGGTAAGACATATCTGCTGTTTTGATATGCAAAATAAACTTTTCTTACCTTCTGGTACCTGCTGATCTGTATTTGGGATCTGCATTAATCCTGAAAAATTGCGCGCGTCCGCCTTTGTAGTCTGTGACGACACCGTAGCCGATAAGCTTCTTTTTTTCCTCTATCTTCTTGTTATGGGACATTCATCCTCCGCTGTTGCCATTTCTAATATAAAGTAGTGTAAAGTTCTTACTTATATCTGTCAGTAAACTCGCCATGAAAGCGCTAAAACATACCGGTGTAGTGAGTTTACATTATTCACCCAAGGAACTTTAGTTATTAGAGAGTTCCGGTCAGACAGGTTTTCACGGGACACATTTCCGGTGTTGTTGTTTCCGGATGAGGAGATGCTGCTCCATCATTAAATTAAGTAAAGTCTGAATGTCATTAAAACAGTTAGCTCCATCTTTTGATACTTCTTCCACTCTCGTCCTTGCACGCTACACCGCTACAACAAAGATGACGGGGAGAAGACGCCGTCGAAGGTGAGCCACGTAAATAAGACCGCCCACAAAACGGCGCATGCTGATGCGACTGTCAGAAAGCGGCTTGAAGACATCATCTATGCAACATTTTGACCAAAGAACCACCATTATATGTTATGTAGACCACAAGGAAGTCTTTTACATTTAGAAAAAATTTAAAATAAATATGACTCCTTTAATGCGCCCTATAACCCGGTGCACCTTTTGTATGAAAAATGATAGAAAATAGACCATTCATCGGCAGTGCACCCTACGGTCCGGAAAATACGGTAACATGATCTTGGTGTTTTTGTTCAAAAAGTACTTTATAAGTTGTATATAGTCATCAGTATGCGAATTACCATACTTTGTTTATTAAAGGACTTTTGTCATCTGATTTGCTTTATCATTCTCATACAATTATAACATTTGTAACATTAATCAACTAAATTAAATCATCAGGTCTTGAAGAAAAAAACATTTTAGAACACTAGTATACTAATGACATGTACTGATATACGTAATACACAGTGTACTGCGAATTATTCATGACTTGTTTCCTAAAGTTAGGTCATTTAAAATACTGTAAATACATTGTTCAAAAAGTTTCCATCTAATAATTAATTTACAATTTAATTATTGAATAATTAACAAATGCAAATATAAAATATTTATTAAAATAGTGATAGTTAAATACATTTGAAAAAATATATAAAAAATAATTAATATTATGAATGAAAATAAATGCATTCCTTAATTAAATTGATAAATAAGGAAGTATTTAATTACATTTATTTATTTATATCATATACAATATACTATAAAATTATTTATGACTCATTTATAATATAGGGTGTCCCAAAAGTCTGGACATATATATATACATTATACAAAAAAAGTTAAAATTGTATAATTAATTTATAATGTATTTTTTGAGTAATTAAACAATTTAAATATTTAATACTTTAAAACTACTTATAAATAAATTAATGTGAAAAAATATATAAACAAATGAATTGAATATTATATTAAAATGTGTACATTACAAATAAATACATTTCTTAATTACATTAGTAAATTATTTTAAGTAAAAGACAAAAATATTTATTCATGTTTATATATTTACATCATATACAATATACTACAAAATGATCTTTTACTCATTTATAATACAGGGTGTCCCTAAAGTCTGCACACATAATATATTGTGCATACATTATACAAAAATGTTTTACATTTTACAATAAATTTTTGAGTAAACCATTTTATTATATTTAATACTTTAAAAATACTTACAAATAAATACATTTGAAAAAAATAAATGATAGAATATTATATTAAAATGTATACATTACAAATAAATTGCATTAATTAATTATTTTAAGTAAAAAACTAAAATATTTATTCACGTTCGTATATTTACATCGTATACAATATACTGTATAATAATGTTTTACGCATTTATAATACAGGTTGTCCTTAAAGTCTGCAGATATAATATACTGTACATAAATTATACAAAAAAGTAAAACTTTACAATTAATTTTTGAGTTAACAATTTACATATTTAATAATTAAAAAATACTTGTAAATAACTGCATTTAAAATAAAATATATAAAAAATAAATAATAGAATATTATATTAAAATGTTTACATTGCAAATAAGTACATTTTTAATGACATTAAATTATTTTAAGTGGTAAGACAAAAATATTTATTCACGTTTACATGTTTACATCGTACACAATATACTACACAATTATTTTTTTAACTTATTTATAAAGTCTGCACATACAATATACACATATAATATTCATAAATCTTACAAAAAAGTATAATAATTCATAATTAAATTAGGAGTATGCATGTATAGAATAATGATATACTTATATAATAATACTAATAAAATACCACTGTAAAAACTACAAATATATATAATATTACATTTAAATATATAAATAAAAACTTAATATATTGATTACATTTATTATTAATTAAAAGGGAAGAAAATATTTATTCATATCATATACAGTACAATATACTCATTAGTTTTTTGGTGTTTTTTTAAACACAATGAGCTTTTATTATTGTATAATATATAACATTTTTGCCTGTGTCCTTTAAAGGGAAACTTCGGTTTTTTTCAACCTGGGCCCTGTTTTCATAATTTTTTCTGTATATGTGAGTGCTGGATAAAACATTTTTTGAGGTCGCGCCAGTATTGAGCAGGGCAGGCAGCCTCCAGCCCAGCTAACGCTCGTACACAGGGCAACTGGCTCTCGTCAAAATTCGGCCTATAAACATGCATTTTTTTCACACTGACAGGCTCAGATAGTTACAATGAGTGTCCGACAACATACTAGAAAGGAGAAATTAACGTATGTCTCTACCTTTAGCTGGAGATCGCTGTTTGTTGTGAGCTGTGTCCAAATCTCACCACGCTACAAATCTCGTTCCGAAATCTCGCGATAACTCGCGACAAATCACCGGTGGAAAAACAGTTACCTAACCCTAACCCTTTTCTATAAAACTAAACTAACAGTCTTCGGTAACTTAGTCCAATACAAAATCACTTCGGTCGTCTCTCTTCACCTCAGTCAGGTAACTGTTTTTCCACCGGTGTTTTGTCGCGAGTTATCGCGAGATTTCGGAACGAGATTTGTAGCGTGGTGAGATTTGGACACAGCTCACAACAAACAGCGATCTCCAGCTAAAGGTAGAGACATACGTTAATTTCTCCTTTCTAGTATGTTGTCGGACACTCATTGTAACTATCTGAGCCTGTCAGTGTGAAAAAAATGCATGTTTATAGGCCGAATTTTGACGAGAGCCAGTTGCCCTGTGTACGAGCGTTAGCTGGGCTGGAGGCTGCCTGCCCTGCTCAATACTGGCGCGACCTCAAAAAATGTTTTATCCAGCACTCACATATACAGAAAAAATTATGAAAACAGGGCCCAGGTTGAAAAAAACCGAAGTTTCCCTTTAAGGACATAGCAGCATTTGTAATAACTATAATTCCTAATATTCAAGCTTCAGGTGTGTTATTTTCCATAGAAAAGGTGACAAGTGAAAGGCTCATGGCTAAATTAGCCAGCAGGCGTCAGCTGTCAGTCGGCCGTTTGGCTTCTGAACATGGAAATGATGACCAAGGAAGAAGTCAACAAGTTGGGCTGAATGCGAGCAGTGTTCTTGCACGCAAATAATCATCACCAACTATGAATCTAATGTCCAAATACGTATTTCTTCCCCCTGCAAAATTTTTCCACGAAGCGTGACGACAAAACTTGACATCTACTGGCAAGGTTTTGCCGGCTAACGCTAATCGCTGTGGACATCGGCGCGTACGCACCTTTGCCGGTGCGGAAAGTGAGCATGGCGGGCTGGCCCTCGCCCGCCGAGCTGCGCGCCACCATCAGAACCTCGTACAGGCTGGACGCCTCCAGCTCGGAAAGGCGCAGGGAGCGCTCGCTGCCCGGCACGCGCACCGTGTACCACTTTTCCATGGCCGTGGCCGTCTCGTCCACCTGAGGCACAGAGCGGAGGGAACGTCAGAAGCGGGAAATGAGGTTGGACTTCTGCTGCCAACGGGCTCCAAATCCCTTTTACAGTCGGAGATCGATACGCAAAACAGGAAGTGGGCAACACTTTTATTTTTATTGTAACACAAACAAGCCATGAACACTTGCAATTTTTTTATGAAGCAGTCAAAATCTCAACATGAACGTCACTGAGGGCCAACATTTACATCAGGGGTGTCAAACTGAGGGCCTCATGGCAGTTATGGCTGCCCTCCAAGGGCCGCTTGTAACAGGGACTAAATCATGAATATACCGTGCATCTGGAAAGTATTTACGGTGCTTCACTTTTTCCACCTTTTGTTATGTTAAAGCCTTATTTTCTTATGTTACAGCCTTCTTTTGATATGTTACAGCTTTATTTTGTTATGTTACAGCCCTATTTCGTTATGTTACATCCTTATTTTATTATGTTACAGCCTTATTTTATTATGTTGCAGCCCTATTTTGTTATGTTGCAGCCCTATTTTGTTATGTTACAGCCTTATTTTGTTACGTTACAGCCTTATTACATTACGCTACAGCCCTATTTTGTTATGTTCATGCCTTATTTTGTTATGTTACAGCCCTATTTTGGTCTGTTACAGCCCTATTTTATGTTACGTTAAGTTAAAGTTAAAGTACCAATGATTGTCACACACACACTAGGTGTGGCGAAATTATTCTCTGCATTTGACTCATCACCCTTGATCACCCCCTGGGAGGTGAGGGGAGCAGTGAGCAGCAGCAGTGGTCGCGCCCAGGAATAATTTTTGGTTACAGCCCTATTTTGTTATGTTACAGCCTTATTTTGTTACGTTACAGCCTTATTACATTACGCTACAGCCCTATTTTGTTATGTTCATGCCTTATTTTGTTATGTTACAGCCCTATTTTGGTCTGTTACAGCCCTATTTTATGTTACGTTAAGTTAAAGTTAAAGTACCAATGATTGTCACACACACACTAGGTGTGGCGAAATTATTCTCTGCATTTGACTCATCACCCTTGATCACCCCCTGGGAGGTGAGGGGAGCAGTGAGCAGCAGCAGTGGTCGCGCCCAGGAATAATTTTTGGTTACAGCCCTATTTTGTTATGTTACAGCCTTATTTTGTTATAATACAGCCTTATTTTGTTACATTATGTTACAGCCTTATTTTGTTATGCTACAGCCTTATTTTGTTATGTTATGTTACAGCCTTATTTTGTTATGTTATAGCCTGATTTTGTTATGTTACAGCCTTATTTTGTTACATTATGTTACAGCCTTATTTTGTTATGTTACAGCCTTATTTTGTTACATTATGTTACAGCCTTATTTTGTTATGCTACAGCCTTATTTGGTTATGTTATAGCCTTATTTTAGTATGTTATGTTACAGCCTTATTTT
>NC_084740.1:40171972-40174472 GCF_033978785.1 Entelurus aequoreus
GTCCGCCAAACCATTTTATGAAATCCGCAACATAATTTTATGAGGTCTGCCACATAATTTTTTATTGTCCGCCACATCATTTTATGACATCCACCACATCATTTTAAGTGGTCCGCCACATCATTTTATGAGGTCCGCCACATCATTTTATGAGGTCCGCCACATCATTTTATGAGGTCCGCCACATCATTTTATGTGGTCCGCCACATAATTTTATGACATCCACCACATAATTTTATGTGGTCCGCCACATAATTTTATGTGGTCCGCCACGTCTATTTATGTGGTCCGCCACATTATTTTATGACATCCACCTCATCATTTTATGTGGTCCGCCACATCATTTTATGTGGCCCACCACATCATTTTATGTGGTCCGCCACATCATTTTATGTGGTCCACCACATCATTTTATGTGGTCCGCCACATCATTTTATGACATCCACCACATCATTTTAAGTGGTCCGCCACATCATTTTATGTGGTCCGCCACGTCTATTTATGTGGTCCGCCACATTATTTTACGACATCCACCACATCATTTTATGTGGTCCGCCACATCATTTTCTGTGGTCCGCCACATCATTTTATGTGGTCCGCCACATTATTTTATGTGGTCCACCACATCATTTTATGTGGTCCACCACATCATTTTATGTGGTCCGCCACATCTATTTATGTGGTCCGCCACATTATTTTATGACATCCACCACATCATTTTATGTGGTCCGCCACATTATTTTATGACATCCACCACATCATTTTATGTGGTCCGCCACATCATTTTATGTGGTCCACCACCTCATTTTATGTGGTCCGCCACATCATTTTATGACATCCACCACATAATTTTATGTGGTCCGCCACATAATTTTATGTGGTCCACCACATCATTTTATGTGGTCCGCCACATCATTTTATGTGGTCCGTCACATCATTTTATGTGGTCCACCACATTATTTTATGACATCCACCACATTATTTTATGACATCCACCACATCATTTTATGTGGTCCGCCACATTATTTTATGACATCCACCACATCATTTTATGTGGTCCGCCACATCATTTTATGTGGTCCACCACATCATTTTATGACATCCACCACATAATTTTATGTGGTCCGCCACATTATTTTATGACATCCACCACATCATTTTATGTGGTCCGCCACATCATTTTATGTGGTCCACCACCTCATTTTATGTGGTCCGCCACATCAGTTTATGACATCCACCACATAATTTTAAGTGGTCCGCCACATCATTTTATGTGGTCCGCCACGTCTATTTATGTGGTCCGCCACATTATTTTATGACATCCACCACATCATTTTATGTGGTCCGCCACATCATTTTATGTGGTCCGCCACGTCTACTTATGTGGTCCGCCACATTATTTTATGACGTCCACCACATCATTTTATGACGTCCACCACATCATTTTATGTGGTCCGCCACGTCTATTTATGAGGTCCGCCACATTATTTTATGAAATCCGTGACATAATTTTATGAGGTCTGCCACATAATTTTTTATTGTCCACCACATCATTTGATGTGGTCCGCCACGTCTATTAATGTGGTCCGCCACATTATTTTATGACGTCCACCACATCATTTTATGTGGTCCGCCAAGTCTATTTATGAGGTCCGCCACACCATTCTATGAAATCCGCAACATAATTTTATGAGGTCTGCCACATCATTTTTCATTGTCCCCCTCATCATTTCATGTGGTCTGCCAAATCTATTTTTGAGGTTCGCCACATCATTTCATGAGGTCCGCTACATAATTTAATGTGGCCCGCCAAATAATTTTGAAGAGGTCCGCCACATCATTTTATGTCTGCCAACACATCATTCTATGACGTCCGCCATGTCTTTTTACGAGGTGCGCCACATCATTTAATGTGACCCGCTACATCATTTAAAGTGCCCCGCCAAATCATTTTTAAGTGGTCCGCCACATCATTTTATGTGGGCCGCCACATCATTAAAATGGCCCGACACGTCATGTCATGTGGTCCGCCACGCGGTCTGCTACATCATTTAATGTGGCCCGGCAGATTATTTATGTGGTTTGTCACATTATTTAATGTGGCCTGTGCGAAGCTGCAAATAATAAAGCAGTTTTTGGCTAATGTTTATGTACTTTAAATTTGAACATATTGCATATGTTCTACACTTCAATAAGTGTTCCTGCAGAAAGATGCATTATTATTTTGGTTATCAAAAATAAACATCTTCTGATTTCAGTTACCCATCAAGTTATCCATCAGTCTGCTAGTAAAACATATAATAATCAAAATAAGTTGTGTAACAAGGCTATTATGCATTTATATTCATGTGTATACTCTGTTACATGCGGCCCTTAGAGGGCCACAATGATTGCAATGCGGCCCTTAATGAAAATGAGTTTGACAGCCCTGCCTCAAAGCATCTGTGGTAGGGTACCAAAAGGGTGGAGCTACAGACACTGCAGCCCACTGATTGGTCGA
>NC_084740.1:40181972-40191972 GCF_033978785.1 Entelurus aequoreus
TACCGATATCAACCGATACCGACATCAACCGATATATGCAGTCGTGGAATTAACACATTATTATGCCTAATTTGGACAACCAGGTATGGTGAAGATAAGGTACTTTTTAAAAAAATTAGTAAAATAAGATAAATAAATTAAAAACATTTTCTTGAGTAAAAAAAAAAAGTACAACAATATAAAAACAGTTACATAGAAACTAGTAATGAATGAAAATGAGTAAAATTAACTGTTAAAGGTTAGTACTATTAGTGGACCAGCAGCACGCACAATCATGTGTGCTTACGGACTGTATCCCTTGCAGACTGTATTGATATATATTGATATATAATGTAGGAAGCAGAATATTAATAACAGAAAGAAACAACCCTTTTGTGTGAATGAGTGTAAATGGCGGAGGGAGGTTTTTTTGGGTTGGTGCACTAATTGTAAGTGTATCTTGTGTTTTTTATGTTGATTTAATAAAAAAACAAAACAAAAAAAACCCGATACCGATAATAAAAAAAACGATACCGATAATTTCCGATATTACATTTTAACACATATATCGGCCGATAACATCGGCAGGCCGATATTATCGGACATCTCTACTTGAAATAAGAAATTATTACTTTAAAAAAGTAGTTTTACACTTGTGAGTGTTGATGACACAGCTTTGCAACAGTTGATATTCTAGTTTCAAGCATGTTTTACTCAATATAGGTCATCAAATCTCAGCAACAAGCTGTAATATCTTACTGAGATCATTTAGGACCAAAACACTTAAAACAAGTAAAACACTCTAACATAAAATCTGCTTAGTGAGAAGAATTATCTTATCAGACAGAAAATAAGCAAATATCACCCTTATTTAAGATATTTAATCGTACTTAGATTTTAGTTTTTGCAGTGTATCAGTGATGCCAATCCTATATTTGTAGAGTATTCAGACCCCCTTCGATCAGGCGTACATTTTTTTGATTTTTTTTAATCCGTCCTTTCTAATCCATTTTCTACCGCTTGTTACTCTTTATGTCTCCTAGCCGCTCAGGTAAATCATATTGACTAAAAATGCATTTTCCCATCGATAACATGACATCATCTCACGCCCCCCCCCCCACACTGCCCAAGTGCAGCATATGACTTAGCTGAGTCGCAATTTTTTCAGGCACATGCAAGACGAAAAGGAGCCACCACTTTCTGAAGAAAAAAGCTGCCAGCCTACCGGAGGACGCGTCCACGATCTCCCCTCGCACTCGCAGCCTGGGTAACGCCGGGGGGACGCTGTGAGGAAGGGGACACTCGATGAGGGCGCTGCTGCCTTCCTGCACCGACAGCGACCGCCTGCGGCTGTCTTGGTATTGTGAGATGTCTGCGGACAGGAAGAAGGTTGGACAATATGCTGACTGGGAGAAGAAAACATAGCTCATTAAGGACGGAGATGGAAGGGCGCAGAGTAAAAACTCTGACCGCTTCCTTCCCGTCGCCACTCGGCGGCTGACAACAGGCGCCCTCCCTCAGCACACTGCAAAAAGTCAGTGTTCAAAAACAAGAAAAAAATAAAATAAAATGAGGGGTATTTTATTTGAACTAAGAAAATTTGGCTTGTCAAGACTTTCCAAAACAAGTCAAATTAGCTAACTTCAATGAACCCAAATATACCTTAAAATAAAAAAAATATAGTGCACTTTTCTTGGTAGAAAAAAAAAATTAGACCTTTTTGCTCAATATGTTGAAAATATTCTTAAATGAAGTAAATGCTAATGCCATTATTTTGACATAATGATATGCGCTCGGCATTACATTTCTTGAAACCAGCAAACTTATACTAAAAACTAGGTTATTTTTCTTAATGGAAAGGCAACAAGGCAACCGCTTGTTACTCTCTGGGTCTCCTAGCCGCTCAGGCAAATCATATTGTCTAAAGATGCATTTTTCCATCGATAACATGACATCATTGTGCCAAGTGCAATTAGTGCGCATATATACAGCCCGGCCCCCGGCCAAATTTTTTTAATTGTAATTTTGAAGAATTTATCTGAATGTGCATGAACTATCTCTGTTCAAAATTGTTAGAAATGTCAAATGTTTAAATATTAACTGTCAGTTTACTGTACTGTGCCAACTGTACTACTATATGAGTATGTATTTTCTATTGTTTCATGGAAAATAAAACAGCAAAGTCCATTTGGCTGTCATCTGTTTTAATTACGAGACACAATTGTGTCAAAATCAGGATTTTTTTTTTTACGCTTGAACTAAGTAATAAATGATTACTTTAAAAAAAGTAGTTTTATACTTGTGAGTAGAGATGTCCGATAATATCGGCGTTAAAATGTAATATCGGAAATTATCGGTATTGTTTTTTTTATTATCGGTCTCGTTTTTTGATTTGTTTTGTTTTGTTTTTGTTTTTTTTATTAAATCAACATAAAAAACACAAGATACACTTACAATTAGTGCACCAACCCAAAAAACCTCCCTCCCCCATTTACACTCATTCACACAAACGGGTTGTTTCTTTCTGTTATTAATATTCTGCTTCCTACATTATATATCAATATATATCAATACAGTCTGCAAGGGATACAGTCCGTAAGCACACATGATTGTGCGTGCTGCTGGTCCACTAATAGTACTAACCTTTAACAGTTAATTTTACTCATTTTCATTCATTACTAGTTTCTATGTAACTGTTTTTATATTGTTGTACTTTCTTTTTTATTCAAGAAAATGTTTTTAATTTATTTATCTTATTTTACAATTTTTTTTAAAAAGTACCTTATCTTCACCATACCTGGTTGTCCAAATTAGGCATAATAATGTGTTAATTCCACGACTGCATATATCGGTTGATATCGGTATCGGTTGATATCGGTATCAGTAATTAAAGAGTTGGACAATATCGGAATATCGGATATCGGCAAAAAGCCATTATCGGACATCCCTACTTGTGAGTGTTGATGACACAGCTTTGCAACAGTTGATATTCTAGTTTCAAGCATGTTTTACTCAATATAGGTCATCAAATCTCAGCAACAAGCTGTAATATCTTACTGAGATAATTTAGGACCAAAACCCTTAAAACAAGTAAAACACTCTAACATAAAATCTGCTTAGTGAGAAGAATTATCTTATCAGACAGAAAATAAGCAAATATCACCCTTATTTGAGATATTTCATCTTACTTAGATTTCAGTTTTTGCAGTGCACCCGCTTCCCTTTCTAAAAGCTACTTCCTGTCCGGCCCCTGCTTTAATGAGAGTGAAAGTTTGCGTACCTGCTAAAGTCACGCGCGCATGGCGGCTGGCGACGGCCGGCCCGCCTCGCAAGCGTGCCACACACTGATAGACGCCCACGTGGGCGGCCCCCAGGGAGGAGATGGTGAGGGACCCGTCGCTCAGCTCCACGCCGGGCAGGGCGTCGACCGGCAGGGGGGCGCCTCTGAAGCGCCAGGAAACGGCCGCCGATGGGGGGCGGACGGAGCAGCGCAAGCGAGCCACAGAGCCTGGACTCTGAAGCAGGGAGGCGGGCTCAGAGCGGAAAGACGGGAATTGAACTGGGGAGGGGAGAAAAAAAAACATGAAATAGATGATGAATGTAGAGAATATGACAGTTTTTACTAAGTGGTCCACGTTTATTGCAGTGTGTGTAGCAGTGACATCATCATGGCGTGGCCACAGGAAAAACAAAGTAAGGCATCATTCTTCTTATTTTGGTCTTCTCGCCATTCAGGAAGTGACCATTCTATGTCCACCAATCAACACGCTTCACACCAGTGCTTCTCAAATAAAGGGGTGGGGTCACTGAAATTACTTTATTAAATGTGTGGGTAGAATTTTATTAAACAAAACCAGTTTTATTTTAGAGGGGAACTGCACTTTTTTGGAATTTTGCCTATCGTTCACAATCATTATGAGAGACAAGAACACACAAGGCCTTTTTTTTTTTTCTTTCAGGATTTTAAAGATGATTAAAAAAACGCTCAGAAGATGCGGCTAATAGGAGTCTTCAAAGCCTCTAAAACAACTTCAAAACCCTCCATCAACGTTTTATATACACACTGCAAATATATATATAATGTAGTAACAGACACCTTCATAACAATATGTAATATGTACAATATACACACTGCAAGTATATATATAATGTAATAACAGACACCTTCATAACAACATGTAATATGTTTTGTATACAAACTGCAAGTATATATATGATGTAGTAACAGACACCTTCATAACAATATGTAATATGTACAATATACACACTACAAGTATATATATAATGTAGTAACAGACACCTTCATAACAATATGTAATATGTACAATATACACACTGCAAGTATATATATATAATGTAGTAACAGGCACCTTCATAACAATATGTAATATGTACAATATACACACTGCAAGTATATATATAATGTAGTAACAGACACCTTCATAACAATATGTCATATGTACAATATACACACTGCAAGTATATATATATAATGTAGTAACAGACACCTTAATAACAATATGTAATATGTACAATATACACACTGCAAGTATATATATATAATGTAGTAACAGACACCTTTATAACAATATGTAATATGTTCAATATACACACTGTAAGTATATATATAATGTAGCAACAGACACCTTCATAACAATATGTAATATGTTTTGTATACACACTGCAAGTATATACAGTGGGGCAAAAAAGTATTTAGTCAGCCACCCATTGATTGTCAATGGGTGGCTGACTAAATACTTTTTTGCCCCACTGTATATAATGTAGTAACACACACCTTCATAACAATATGTAATATGTACAATACACACACACTGCAAGTATATATATAATGTAGTAACAGACACCTTCATAACAATATGTAATATGTACAATATACACACTGCAAGTATATATATAATGTAGTAACAGACACCTTCATAACAATATGTAATATGTACAATATACACACTGCAAGTATATATATAATGTAGTAACAGACACCTTCATAACAATATGGAATATGTACAATATACAAACTGCAAGTATATATATAATGTAGTAGCAGACACCTTCATAACAATATGGAATATGTACAATATACAAACTGCAAGTATATATATAATGTAGTAACAGACACCTTCATAACAATATGTAATATGTACAATATACACACTGCAAGTATATATATAATGTAGTAACAGACACCTTCATAACAATATGGAATATGTACAATATACAAACTGCAAGTATATATATAATGTAGTAACAGACACCTTCATAACAATATGTAATATGTACAATATACACACTGCAAGTATATATATAATGTAGTAGCAGACACCTTCATAACAATATGTAATATGTACAATATACACACTGCAAGTATATATATAATGTAGTTACACACCTTCATAATAATATGTAATATGTACAATATTTACTGTATTTTAATCATTACTAATCAATTCCGGGACTGGCTTCTTCCTCGTAACAAAAAAAAATTGAGAAGCACTGATGGAAGAGATTTGGCGCTCCCTGATACCCTCGCTCATAAACACATTATAACGGGACTGTCTGTGGAAGTAACTTGTGGTTACAGTAAAACTAGTGGCGGGCCGTGCGTTTCCCACCTAGGCATTCAGTGATGTTCGACTTCAATGATTACCTCTCAAAATACCATCATTGATGTCACCACATGACCATTGCTGGAGAAATACTATACAGAAACACATTTACGCAATACTGGGCATTAAATCACCTCAACAGTGTATGAAAACGGGTTATTTTCTGGCGCATTTAAAAATCAGTAAACCCGCATCAGTAATTAAAACATATCTTATGTGGTGCTGTCAAAATTAAAATATCTGAACTCACATCGCCGCTTCAGGGGTTGGCCGACATGGTCTCACAAGATGTAGTTTCTCTTTAAATATCCTTCTTGAAAATGGCCTTGCAAATATATATATATATATCAGACCTCGTCCCCCCCCAAATTCGAGACTCTCATGGGAAAAAAATGAATTCTACTATTTTGCCACCACACAGTGGAATGCACTACCAACAGACCTTAAAATTCGAACTTCCCTACTAAATTTTAAAACTGCCATAAAATCATGGCTCAGCTCAACCTCTACCTGATCTGAACCAAAATTGATCCCCAGCAACTCTTCGAAGCTTCAAACAGGTTTATATGTGGTTATAGTAGGGGTGTAACGGTACGTGTATTTGTATTGAACCGTTTCGGTACGGGGGGTTCGGTTCGGTTCGGAGGTGTACCGAACGAGTTTCCACACGAACATATGAAGTAGCCGCCTAAGCTAAAGTCTTAACAAGCTGCTCTGCTTCCTTCTGTCTGTCTGTCTGTCTGTCAGTCCTCTACACAGCACCCATCATTGTCCCACCCACACAACCATCTGATTGGTTACATACAGAGCGGTAACAGCCAATCAGCAGTGCGTATTCAGAGCGCATGTAGTCAGTGCTTAGCGTTTAGCAGATAAGCATCAGGCAGCGGACTCTCCCCAAATGATAATAAACACCTCCCAGTGAACTACTAGTAACATCACTATGAGCCCTTTGACCTTCTAGAAACATAAACAGCAGCTCAGCTCGCCCGCAGTCCTGGCTTGAGGTGAAGGCTAATTCGCTTTTAGCGTAACTTTAGCTCATTTTGCGGTGTGTGTGTGTGTGTGTGTTACGGACAGCAAAGCCCTGTCTGTCTGTTATTTCACTTTACATTTTTCTGTGTTGAAGCAGCAAAAAAGGACATTATGTTAAATAAAGAGTTTCTGTCTCTGATAGTTGATATAATAATGTAAGTGCATCATTAAGCCTACATGAACTCCATGGTGTTCAGGGATGAATAGTCTCTCCTATTGCTATTGTACTATTTTTTTCAGCTATAGTTACATTAATCATTAGTAATGGAGCAGCCTAGTTTTGAATGAAAAATATAACATTTACATAATAAAAATCAACTACAGGCTTTCCAAATGCTGTAATAAATTAAGCATGATGAGTTGACTTGAAACTGTTTAATGTTGCACTTTTTATATGTAGAAGAAAAGTTTTGTCATTTTATTTCATCTGAGCAACAACTTGAGGCAGTTTAATGTTGATTAACGTGGGCAGAATTATTATAGTGTTCCCAATGTTAAAAGGATAAAGCCATTGTTTACAAATTTGGTAAATAAATAACCAAAAAATTTATATTTTGTTGTTTTCTTACTGTACCGAAAATGAACCGAACCGTGACTTCTAAACCGAGGTATGTACCGAACCAAAATGTTTGTGTACCCTTACACCCCTAGGTTATAGTGTATATATATTTTCTCATTCTGTTTTGCACACTCTTGGAGTCAACATGTGCATAGTCATGTACATAGTGTCACGTACATAGGAGCATAATATGACATGAAGAGAATATGAATACTTTTAGATATTTAGGGAAAGTAAATAAAAAAATGACTTTTATCTTTAATTGTGATCATGACTTCTGGTTATGTTAGGCCAGCAGAGAAGGCCTTGCAAAGTAGACGGCAAATAAGTCTGCTTTTAAACACACCTGTTCTGCTAGAGCAGGGGTCGGCAACCCGCGGCTCCGGAGCCGCATGTGGCTCTTTGACCACTCTGATGCGGCTCAGCTGCATACTTGCCGACCCTCCCGGTTTTCCCAGTATACTTAACGACCCCCCCGATTTTCCCAGGAGACTGCCTCTCCTAGAAATCTCCCAGGGTAAATATTATCCTATTTTCACTCTAATTACTTAATCAAGGGCGTGCCCTAATGGCACTGCATTAATTGTCCTCTATAGCATTTACAAACAGCGTGCCAGCCCGGCCACACGTTATATGTTGCTTTTACTTGCACACGTAGGCGACAGCAAGGCATACTTGGTCAACAGCCACACAGCTTACACTGACGGTGACCGTATAAAACAACTTTAACACTGTTACGTTACAAATATGCGCCACACTGTGAACCCACACCAAAAAAGAATGACAACAACATTTCTGGAGAACATCCGCACCGTAACACAACACAACAAATACCCAGAATCCCATGCAGCCCTAACTCTTCCGGTCTACATTATACACCCCCGCTACCACCAAACCCCCCCCCCCCCCTCTCCGTGCGTCGGTTGAGTGGAAGAGTTAGGGCTGCATGGGATACTGGGTATTTGTTGTGTTGTGTTTATGTTGTGTTACAGTGCAGATGTTCTCCAGAAATGTGTTTGTCATTCTTTTTTGGTGTGGGTTCAAAGTGTGGCGCATATTTGTAACGTAACAGTGTTAAAGTTGTTTTTGTACGACTACCGTCAGTGTAAGCTGTGTGGCTGTTGAACAAGTATGCCTTGCTGGCACTTACGTGAGCAAGCAAAAGCTGCATTCAAAATGTGGCCAAGCAGGTACGCTGTTTGAGCAGGCTGTAGAGGGCGCTAAAAGCAGTGCCAGCACATCCTGAAATTTGGGAGTCTCCCGGAAAATTGAGAGGGTTGGCAAGAAAGACGCTATCAAGCGCCATACAATTAAAAGTCGCGGGCCGCACTAACATTAAATTTCCATATTAAGATGCGTGCTGGTGCGTGTGTCTGAGACCCCTGGTTAACATAGCGCAAAGCAATTTAAGCTTGGTATGCGGTGTTTTTCATTTTAAATTTTCAAAATTGTTTTGTGGCTCCCATTGTTTTCTTTAATTTGTGAAACTTTCCAAAATGGCTCTTTCAGTGGTAAAGGTTGCCGACCCCTGTGCTAGAGAATAAGAAGATGTAGCAGGAGGACTTTGTTGCTATATTTCAGAGGCGGCGTTAATAATGAAATGAAATAAAAAATAAAAAATCACAATATATATTTTCTTAAATAAACTATCAATAAAGTTTAAGTGCAAATAAAAACACAGTGTCACCACTTTAGTCATCATTTTTGCGCATAAGAAATTTCTCTGTGACTTTGGCTCCAGACTTCTTCTGTTTGTTTGATGTTGTCATTACTGCCTCAAGTGGTGGAAAAGTGTATTACAACTGAATACCGCTGTGGCCCATACGGACCACAGCTGAGAAACAGATATTTTTTGGCAGCCAAACAATGGGCCCCTATGGTCAAGAAACACTTCTGTATAGCACTTTATCTTGTGTTCAAAGTGTACAAAAGGGACTTTTGTCGAGGCTGGAACCCATTATTCAGATTGACATTGTTCCTTATGGACAAATGCGCTTCACTATACAAACTTTTCTATTTACAAACCCTGTTCAAGAACCAATTAAGTTTGTGAATCAAAGTTCCGTAGCATGACTTTTTTGAAAGAATAAATATATCACATGAATGACCCCGATTGGGCGTGTTTGACCTTGGCGGAGGTACAGTAACTCACGTGTGCAGCCGACGAGCAGGGACTGGCTGAGACACAGCACAGTGGACAGGAGGACCCTAAGGCCACTGTCCATGGCGCCCTTTGACCCCTGCCAGCAGCCGTGTTGCCCGCCGTTCACGCTCTCTTCCGATTGGCCAACCTGGGAGAAGAAAAAAACAAAAACACGTCAGATGGGAGCTTGTCGTCACGGCGACAGGAGACACAGGAGGACGTCTGTAATCTTCCCGTCACACCACTTGACCCCCTCTTCTCACACGCTGGTCTCCACGGAGACCGGAATGCGCCCCCCTCCCGCCCACCTACCCCAGGACTGATGGAGTGTCCTCTTCATATCACTCTCATGTCACAGCGCGCTGCTTCCTCATAGGCTCACTGTAGCCTGACGTCCCGACCCGGACCGGACCGGAGGACG
This sequence comes from Entelurus aequoreus, assembly GCF_033978785.1. Classification (NCBI taxonomy): domain Eukaryota; kingdom Metazoa; phylum Chordata; class Actinopteri; order Syngnathiformes; family Syngnathidae; genus Entelurus; species Entelurus aequoreus. Next base: position 40,191,734 of record NC_084740.1, read on the forward strand.
TCGGAAAGGCAGCAGGTAATTAGGAGCATTCCTGCATCCTTTTCAAGCACTTCCTTCTGTGTTGGGGGGTAATCCCACCGGCCTTTGATCCCGGGGGTCCAGCTCGGTAGCCAGGGTTTGGGACGGAGCGCGGCGGGACAATGGCCGCCCAGCTGGGATATTGATGAGGGAGACGGGCCCACGGGTGTCTCAAATTAAACAAAGATGGTGTTTTTGCCTGCTGAGCGAGTGGTCACTAT
>NC_084740.1:40196972-40341972 GCF_033978785.1 Entelurus aequoreus
CAAAAATTTAAAAAGAAATTCAAAAGACTTTGAAATAAGATTTAAATTTGATTCTACAGATTTTCTAGATTTGCCGGAATCATTTTTTTGAATTTTAATCATAATAAGTTTGAAGAAATATTTCACAAATATTCTTTGTCGAAAAAACAAAAGCTAAAATTAAGAATTAAATCAAAATGTATTAATTATTCTTTACAATAAAAAAAATAAATTTACTTGAACATTGACTTAAATTGTCAGGAAAGAAAAGGAAGGAATTTAAAAGGTAAAAAGGTATATGTGTTTCAAAATCCTAAAATCATTTTTAAGGTTGTATTTTTTCTCTAAAATTGTCTTTCTGAAAGTTATAAGAAGCAAAGTAAAACAATTAATGAATTTATTTAAACAAGCGAAGACCAAGTCTTTAAAATATTTTCTTGGATTTTCAAATTTTATTTGAGTTTTGTCTCTCTTAGAATTAAAAATGTCGAGCAAAGCGAGACCAGCTTGCTAGTAAATAAATAAAATTTAAAAAATAGAGGCAGCTCACTGGTAAGTGCTGCTATTTGAGCTATTTTTAGAACAGGCCAGCGGGCTACTCATCTGGTCCTTATGGGCTACCTGGTGCCCGCGGGCACCGCGTTGGTGACCCCTGATATATATTGATATATAATGTAGGAACCAGAATATTAATAACAGAAAGAAACAACCCTTTTGTGTGAATAAGTGTAAATGGGGGAGGGAGTTTTTTTGGGTTGGTGCACTAATTGTAAGTGTATCTTGTGTTTTTTATGTTGATTTAATAAAAAAATACAAACAATTTAAAAAAAAACGATACAGATAATAAAAGAACCGATACCGATAATTTCCAATATTACATTTTAAAGCATTTATCGGCCGATATTATCGGACATCTCTAGTGAAAATATATTTTTTTGAAAAACAACAACATATTTTTTGTTTTAATATCTTTTCTGTAGGAGAACAAACATGACACAGACCTTCCTAATTGTTATAAATCCCACTGTTTATGTTACATATGCTTCACCGATGAGAATATTTGGCAAGCGCCGTTGTGTCCTACTAATTTTAGCGATCCTTGAACTCATCGTAGTTTGCTTACATGTACAAATTTCTCCAATGCTGCCACAGAGAGACGTGTTTTATTCCACTCCTTCTTTGTCTCATTTTGTCCACCAAACATTTTATGCTGTGCGTGAATGCACAAAGGTGAGTTTTATTGATTTGCTGGAGTGCTTATCAGGCATATTTGGTCAATCCATCAATCCACCTAGCTGTATGTACATATTGCAACAATATGCCTTGTTTGTAGGTATATTTGAGCTAATTTAATTTCCTTTACTTATATCCTCTGTGTATTTAATTTATATTTGCATGTCTCATGACTAGGAATGTCCGATTAATATCGGCAGGCCGATATTATCGGCCGATAAATGCTTTAAAATGTAATATTGGAAATTATCGGTATCGTTTTTTTAATTATTATCGGTATCGTTTTTTATTTTTTAATTAAATCAACATAAAAAACACAAGATACACTTACAATTAGTGCACCAACCCAAAAAACCTCCCTCCCCCATTTACACTCATTCACACAGAAGGGTTGTTTCTTTCTGTTATTAATATTCTGGTTCCTACATTATATATCAATATATATCAATACAGTCTGCAAGGGATACAGTCCGTAAGCACACATGATTGCGCGTGCTGCTGCTCCACTAATAGTACTAACCTTTAACACTTAATTTTACTCATTTTCATTAATTGGGGCGGTATAGCTCGGTTGGTAGAGTGGCCGTGCCAGCAACTTGAGGGTTCCAGGATCGATCCCCGCTTCCGCCATCCTAGTCACTGCCGTTGTGTCCTTGGGCAAGACACTTTACCCACCTGCTCCCAGTGCCACCCACACTGGTTTAAATGTAACTTAGATATTGGGTTTCACTATGTAAAAGCGCTTTGAGTCACTAGAGAAAAGCGCTATATAAATATAATTCACATCACTTCACTTAATTACTAGTTTCTATGTAACTGTTTTTATATTGTTTTACTTTCTTTTTTATTCAAGAAAATGTTTTTAATTTATCTTATTTTATTTTATAAATTTTAAAAAAAGGACCTTATCTTCACCATACCTGGTTGTCCAAATTAGACATAATAATAATAAATTTATAATTCCACGACTGTATATATCGGTATCGGTTGATATCGGTATCGGTAATTAAGAGTTGGACAATATCGGAATATTTGATATCAGCAAAAAAGCCATTATCGGACATCCCTACTCATGACATATTATCTGTATGTAACATTGGCTGCATTTCTCATAGTTGTTTGGGCGCCATGTTGTTCCAGACCACAGCAAACGTTACCCAGCTTGCAAAGATTGTATTAAATCCATTAGAAGAAGACAGTCTGCCGTTTTCTTAAACTTGGACACACACATCTGTACCTTTGGCCATTCTGAGCCAGTCATTTCCAGAAGTTATCTCATCCTGTGAGAAGCCTCCATTTTACTAATGATTTCCAATGTTGCACAAATGTGTAGAATAAAAATTAAAATACAACATTTCTGTCAACGAAGATTTGCGTCAGCCTTTGATAGTAGGCTACTATACCTAATATAGACACTTCCATCATGTGTTGCCTTAATTATAACACTCATATAATGCTTTTAATTTTTTGCGGCTCCAGACAGATAATTTTTTGTATATTTGGTCCAATATGGCTCTTTTAACATTTTGGGTTGCCGACCCATGTTCTATACGGTAGTGACCGGGTGCCCTTGTGTAAATACACACACACACACACACACACACACACACACACACACACACACACACACACACACACACACACACACACACACACACACACACACACACACACACACACACACACACACACACACACACACACACACACACACACACACACACACACACACGGCTGCCTATCGCTCATCTGGGCATCCATCTTCTCTCTTATCTGTTTGCCTTTCCTCTGACATCCGCCACCATGGAGACACAGTGCGAGGTATCTGGTGTCGCCCCAAAGTCCCATTAGCAACTCGTGCTGGCGCAGCGCGAAAGATGGCGCTGGAGGCTCACCAACTCGGTTGCATATTGCGAAATATGAAGTCTGCAAATAATCAGTACGAATAAGCATGAAGGATAAAAGTAAACATAAGCATTGCACACAACTGCGAGCAGTAGGTTAAAGTTAAAGTACCCATGATAGTCACACACACACTAGGTGTGGTGAAATTTGTCCTCTGCATTTGACCCATCCCCTTGTTCACCCCCTGGTAGGTGAGGGGAGCAGTGGGCAGCAGCGGTTGCCGCGCCCGGGAATCATTTTTGGTGATTTAACCCCCAATTCCAACCCTTGATGCTGAGTGCCAAGCAGGGAGGTAATGGGTCCCATTTTTATAGTCTTTGGTATGACTCGGCCGGGGTTTGAACTCACAACCTACCGATCTCAGGGCGGACACTCTAACCACTAAGCCACTGAGTAGGTTGTACCGTTAGCAACAATGCTAATACGATACAAGAGTTTTTGTCATCCTCCTTCATCATTAGTGCTACAACGATGAATCCATTCATTCCATTAAAAACAACTTCTATCTATATTCTGCTGCTTTGATTAAGCATTTAATAAATGTAAAATATCTGGACCGCAAAACAAGTTGAATAGGTTATAGATGGTAAAAGAAGATAAATAGGAGGTAACAGAAGTGAATTATAGATAAAAGAAGGCAAAACAAAGGTAAAAGGAAAGTAAAACAGTAAAACAATGGTAAAATAAGGTAAATAGAAGCTAAAAGAAGAAACATTGAAGGTAAAAAAAGTAACAAAAAGGTAAATAAAAGTAAAACAGGTAAATATAAGGTAACACAGAGTAAATATGAGCTAAAAGAAGGCAAATAAGAGAAAAAAGAAGACAAGTAGAAGGTATAACAAGGTAAATATAAGGTTTATAAGAGTTACAAGAAGGATAATAGAAGGTAAACAAAAAGTAAAAGAAGATAAGTAAAAGGTCAATACAAGTGAAAAATGAAAATGGAAGGAACAAAATTAAATGTAGAAGGTAAAAGAAGTGAATTATACGTAAAAGAAGGTGAAACAAAGGTAAAAGTAAGGTCAAACAGTAAAAGAAAGGTAAAATAAGGTAAACAGAAGGTAAAAGAAGAAACATTGAAGGTAAAAAAAAAGTAACAAAAAGGCAAATGAAAGTAAAACCGGTAAATAGAAGGTAACAAGGTGAATATACGCTAAAAGAAGACAAATAGAGGGTTTAACAAAATAAATAGAAGGTTAATAAAAGTTAAAGGAAGGAACATCTAAGGTAAATAAAAAGTAAAAGAAGATAAGTAGAAGGTAAATTGAAGGTAAATAAAAGGTAAAAAAGGAAAATGGAAGGAAAAATGAAATGTAGAAGGTAATAGAAGTGAATTATAGGTAAAAGAAGGTGAAACAAAGGTAAAATTATGGCAAAAAAACCAAGGTAAAAGTAAAGTAAAATAAGGCAAAAAGAAGGTAAAACAAGAAAACAAGAAGGTAAAATAAGGTAAAAAGGGTAAATAGAAGGTAAAAGAAGATCAATTGAAGGTAAACAAGGTAAATGGAATGTAAAACAAGGTAATTCAAAGGTAAATAAAAGGCAAATACAACGTAAAACAGGGTAAATATGGGGTAAAATAAGGCAAATAAAAGGTATAACAAGATAAAAAGAAGCTTAATAAAAGTAAAAGGAAAATAGAAGGTTAATAAAAGTTAAAACAAAGTAAATCGAAGGTAAAGAAAAATTAAAAGAAGGCAAGTAGAAGGTAATAGGAAAATGGAAGGTAAAAAAAGAAAATAGAAGATAATAGAAGTGAATTATAGATAAAAGAAGGTGAAACAAAGGTAAAATGAACGTAAAAAAAGGTAAAAGGAAAATAAAATAAGGTAAATAAAGGTAAAAGAAGCTAAATATATGGTAAAAGAAGGAAACGAAAAGATAAAAGAAGGTAAAAAAGGTAAGTATAAGATAAAAGAAAGAAACAAAAAGGTCAAAGAAGGTAATGAAGATAAATAGAAGGTAAAACAAGGTAAATATATGGTAAATAAAAGGTAAAATAAGATGAAACAAGGTAAAATAAGGTAAATAAAAGGGTTTAAAGGGAATGCAGAAGATACAATGAGGTAAAAGACAGTCAAAGAAGGTGTACAGAAGGTAAATAAAAAGCAAAAAGGGAATATAGAAGGCCAAACAAGAAAAAATACGGTCAGAGAAGGTAAACAGAAGGTAAAGAAGGTCATGTCAAGTACATAAATCTCTGTTTATTCAAACTATTTTCCCTAAAATACATAATGAGGTTATGTTTTATCCGATTAATCGATTAATCCAACAAACTAATCGATAAGATAATTTGATTACTAAAATGATTGATAGCTGCAGCCCTAATAAGCATACAACAATATTACGAGCTTAAGTACAATTAAAATCCATGATTTAATGCTAAAAGCACTTCACACAATTTTGAAAAAACAAACAAACAATCAATGCTAATGCTAACACAACACAACAGATGTGCAGGCTGGTCCATCAGCATTATGAAACAAAACAACCTGAAGTTGGACCTTTTATTCATCTATAATTCAAAAGTACCGTCAAAACTGCCAAACCAAATTCCAACATTCAGCAATGGCAGAACAATTTATGTAAATAAAGCAGGGGTGTACAAAGTGAAGTAGTAATACAATAAGCCGCAACACCTGAAAAATACAGCAAAACCATACAATTTAACAGGAAAAATTATGTTGATACTCTAATTAATGTCTTTGAATAAATGTACAACACTTTTTCAGCCTTTAAACAAAAAAGGGGCGTGGCCAATTAAGGTGCGATGACGTCATTTTGACACATGCTACATAACAATATATCAATAATAAATGTCAGTGTTTATCTGCAAATAATGTATAATGAACAAATGTCAGTGTTTATCTGTAAATAACAATATATTAAATAATAAATGTCAGTGTTTATCTGTAAATAACAATATATAAATAATAAATGTCAGTGTTTATCTGTAAATAACAATATATAAATAACAAATGTCAGTGTTTATCTGTAAATAAAAATATATAATGAATAAAGGTCAGTGTTTATCTGCAAATAATAACAAATAATTAATATATGTCAGTGTTTATCTGTAAATAATATAAAAAATAATACATGTCAGTGTTTATCTGTAAATAACAATGTATAATGAACAAATGTCAGTGCTTATCTGTAAATAACAATATATTAAAAAATAAATGTCAGTGTTTATCTGTAAATAACAATATATTAAATAATAAATGTCAGTGTTTATCTATAAATAACAATATATTAAATAATAAATTTCAGTGTTTATCTATAAATAACAATATATAAATAATAAATGTCAGTGTTTATCTGTAAATAACAATATATAAATAACAAATGTCAGTGTTTATCTGTAAATAAAAATATATAATGAATAAAGGTCAGTGTTTATCTGCAAATAATAACAAATAATGAATACATGTCAGTGTTTATCTGTAAATAACAATATATAAATAATACATGTCAGTGTTTATCTGTAAATAATATATAAATAATAAATGTCAGTGTTTATCTGTAAATAACAATACATAAATAATAAATGTCAGTGTTTATCTGTAAATAATAATATATAATTAATAAAGGTCAGTGTTTATCTGTAAATAATTATAAATAATGAATACATGTCAGTGTTTATCTGTAAATAACAATATATAAAATAATACATGTCAGTGTTTATCTGTAAATAACAATATATAAAATAATACATGTCAGTGTTTATCTGTGAATAACAACATATAAATAATAAATGTCAGTGTTTATCTGTAAATAATAATATATAATTAATAAAGGTCAGTGTTTATCTGTAAATAATTATAAATAATGAATACATGTCAGTGTTTATCTGTAAATAACAATATATAAAATAATACATGTCAGTGTTTATCTGTAAATAACAATATATAAATAATAAACCTCAGTGTTTATCTGTAAATAATAATATATAATGAATAAAGGTCTGTGTTTATCTTTAAATAACAATATATAAATAATAAATGTCAGTGTTCATCTGTAAATAATATCCAAATAATAAATGTCAACGTTTTATCTCACGCCGACAACACAAGAACATCGACTTTAGCGTTAGCTCGTTAGCATTAGAATTCTGTTCACTGGGGTTGAGGCTAATAACTACACAAATGGAGTGTCACTGACTTCTTTTACAACATGTAATAAAGTAAATAGTTAATATTTGATGTTATTTACCTTCGTCCCACTCGTGTGCTGCCTCCTTTATTTCACATTCATCCAACAAAGTAAACAGCTGAGGTCATTGCTTCGAGTCCGGCTTTATACTCCTCCGTAAATACGTCTAAAAAAGTCTGTCCACTTCTCGTAGCTTCGCGTAATGAAATTAAGTTCTTTAAAAAATAATACACAACAATAAACTACAAACAGTTTAAAGACTACGGCTGAGTAAACGCTGTAAGATAATTCCACTGAACAGCGTTCTTTAGTTGTCAAGTTGTTGTGATAAAAATACGCAAGAAGTAAGAAATAAACAAATGGCTGCACGCATTCTGATGGCAGTGGTGTGCTTGAAAAATAAGTTTTAGGAACACCCCAAACTGTGTTTAACCAATTGGCACTCGACAGTCCCAGCTAGCTAGGAAGAAGTCCGAAAGGTTCCTGAAGAACTAAATCTACCCGGGTGGTTTTTGGTGGATTTACCCGGGTAAATGCCAAAGTCTGGAAAAGGGCCTATTGTTAGGTCTGTTTGGCCCTACACCAATCAAGGTCTGTCATTAGCATAGCTCACAGGGATAGTGGGATCAGTCCTTCATTCCTTCCCCAAACCTCCTGGCTGCTACGCAGAGTCCACATTTACACCTCCTTTCGCAGCCATCTGTGTTTATATGTTGTACGTGCGTCGTGCGGGTCAAGCAGCTGAACGTGGACAGAATGCCGCTATAATGCGCCCCGATTCACTGAAATAAACGAGGTGTCAGGGAGTTCATGTGGAAAGCTCCTTTTTTTAGGGAGGAGGACTGGAAGGGGTTGACTGAGCAATGTATGTTTAAGAAATGTTTGACTGGCACCTGGCTTAGGTGCTTGCAGGCGAGTGAACGCAGGCAACATCCCTCACATACTAAATCTAACATCTATCTTTGGTGTTAGCGTTGCCAAATAAATCGTAGCGGCATCGTCTATCCAAGTCGGGAATGCTGCAGGAATAGAACTATCCGGCCCTCCCTTCATACAGGACAAGAGGGATGAGAGGTCTTGACACAGGAGAAAATAAACACACTGACAGGTTGCCCTGGGGGGGTTCAAGTCTGGGAGGTTTGGAGCACCTGCAGGAACTACTTAAAGGCCCATTAGCCCCCATGTGGGCCAGGCCCTTATCCCCGTCGTATTGGGTAAACAGGGACAATAAAAGCGATGCGGCAGAGCATCAAAAGACCCGGAAGGCAGAGGCAGAACAGGTCGCAACTGGCGCTCCCGACTCAGCTTCAGAAGGCTGCACAGCTGAGTGAAAGCAATGAGAAACATTGCGAGGCAGCGGGGAACCAGATCAAATCTCCTTCCCGGAGTGACACCAATCGGGAAAAGTCTGATTTATGTGTACGACGAATGAGTCAAAACCTCAGGGGACGATGCTTCCCAGAATACGGGAATGCAGGAGGAGGTCACTTGTGGTACGATGGTCTAATCTGACCCGCCAGCAGAACACATGCTATACCCCGAACCTGCCCGCACTCGCCCCTCGGCTCCCTGACAAGAGGATCCAGGGAGCAGAGAGCACACATTCCTCAGCTCAGCACAGACACTAACCCGGTGGAAAAGACAGACGTGCGCACTCACACTCAGTGATGGGAGATAAATGCAAAACAAGAAGACGGGAAGCGAGGCAGAGGGGGAAAAAAAGATGATGAGGGTACAAAGAGGTGAAAAGTTGCCAAGCCTGGTCTCATTCCACCTCCTCCCCCTCTTTATTTGCATCCCAGACAGAGATAATAGCTGAGCTCGCATCCACGTCTGCCAAAAAACTGAATGAGGATTCAGTCCAACTACTTTCAGCTTGGTCTCTTCTGAGAGGAGAGACGTCAGGGGTCCATTATTGGTCTGGAAGGACCCACCGACGTGGCCTAAGGCCACAGAGGAAGCTAATGACTCTGTCTGCTTCAATGGCAATGCGGGAGAGACGAGGAGGAAACAACTAAAAGACAGAAGAGGCGTGATCTGGAATGAGTGAGGGGAATTATGTGCTGAAGAAAAGAGGGGGAATCGTTTAAAGTGTGCGAGTGCGTAGGCGGAGAAATAAGACACATCCTCATGCGTAGTCTCGCAGAAGGACAGAGCATCAACAGTTGAGGCGGCGCCGGGTGACGGCGAGGCCAAACGGGTCTCAGAGCCTAAAGACGCCGTGGCCGTGACGGCATGGCTGCACTTTGAGATCAGGAATGAAAGGGGAGGCCCCGGGGGATCAGACAGTCACATCCCACAAAGCCCTGTTTACCAAGGACACACATTCCCCCTTCCTTCACCTCCTATCCCCCTCGGCTCACCAAAGCCCGACCCTCCTAAAGTGCCAGGGCTGGAGACTCGGGAGACAACGCTAATTCCGCCCTGAGGCTTTTTGGCCCGGGCTGCAAACAGAGAGCGGGGAAGCGAAGGAAGGGGAGGAGACTGGCGGGACAGAGGCTGAATGGTACAGTATGTAGGCTCGTCTTAATTGGAGATTGTTCTGCAACGTCTTGTTTCTCCTGGGAATCTGCGAAGGGGAGGACCAGGGGCCGGTGGGAGGTACGCTTGTTTCCCAAGGTCCTCGAAGAGCCGGATTAGCCGACAGTGACGAAACTCAATAAGGGCCTCGGACACGGGAAACAGATCCCAGGGTATAACCACCATACAAGGCCACCTCCGGACCTTTTGCAAAGTAACTAACAACCCAGCGCCTTTGTGAGAGCGCTCGGGGTCCTTCCAGCTGACTTCACAGGCCTTTCAGCCCTCGGCGGGATGCCTGCTCCGACCAAAAGGTAATTCCGATGGAAAGGAGGAATGCCCAAGGGGGCCCTGCAGCCCGCGGGGAGTGTTATAATACTCCAACATGTGCCAAGAGTATGATTCACTGCGCCAGGTGAGACATTCCTGAAAGTCAGCCTTGGCTCTAGAGATGATGGGAAAAGGCGTTGATGCAGGGGGAGGATCAAGTTTGCCAAAAGGTCCACCTTCGCCGGGGGGAGTCAGGATCTGTTGTGCGGGGCATTCGGTGATCTGATCCAGCTGCCCCCGACCGGGCCAACCCCCCTCCCTCCTGGATTCCATCACTGCACATGTCTCCACAGCAACAAGCGGCGTACAACAGTTTCTGGTCAGTCTCCTCCTGATAGAGCCATGGCGGCCGCCCAAAACCTTTTAAACGACGATTATTAATGTTTTTACTTTATTTTATAAAAGCAGAAAGAAAACAGGCTTGGTGTCACTTGAAAGGCACGATGGAGAAACTCTTGAGAATGATAAATGGACTTTGGTGAATTAAGGGAAGGTTGGAGGGCGGGCAGGGGAGGATTTACAGGATGGAGAACCTGGTCTGCAACCACTTCAGTCAGCCGCCAGAACAAAAACAAACATTTGTAAAGAGGATAAATATAATTAGTATACTTCACCGATGCACAAATCCACTGCAAAAACTCAAAACAAACTCGCCGGCCCGGAGTCGCCTTCCCCAAACAGAGTGCACAAAGTCTTTTTATAGTTTGTCTAAATGTTTATTCCACCGGCCGCTTGTTGCGCACCAATCAGGAGATCACAAAACAAACTCGCTGGAGTCAATAAACAGACGCATCATCCGAGACCCGGCTTCTGGCTCTCGTACAGAAACTCCAACATGCTGTAGCGTCGGAGCTGCGAGGAGTATCTGGCACACCATTTTGTGCGACGGCGCCAAGAAAAACACAACTTCATGACAACAGCGAAACATAACAATAATAGAGAACGCATGGCTTCTGGTTGCCGGTGCCATCTTTTGCTACTGTAGAAGAAAGAGCCCCACAAGGACAGTGATTGATTGTTGCAGTTAGCGCAACAGTCGGCAGACATTCCCACACGGTGCCAACAGAGTCTTGTTCCATCAGGCTTATTAGTCCCGATGGGACCACAGCTCATCCAGACGCCCAGAGGCCGCAGCAACACTCTGAAGGGATGTTTTTGTCCCAGATCAAACCGGTCGCCTGCTTGTCAGCCATGAGGCGAGCGGCGTCCGCTGGGGTTTTTTCTTTTTTTTTTTGCCTTAATATAGCCCTGCTGGTTCTCGCCGCCTTTGCAGCGCCGCACACATTCTGGGCCGCGGAAAACCAAAGTCAGATGTGACTTGTTGGCGTCGACATTTGAAATAGAACGCTGCGGTCTCTTAAAAAGCAAAAAAAAAAAAAAAAGTTAGCTCTGGAGGGGCCCCGGCTGGGCCGGGGAACAAAGTCGGGCGTATTTAGTCAGGTCACTTCACAAACAGGGAAACGCTGAGGATGCAAGTCCAGAACTGTAAAGTCAAAGTCACGGAGAACATGAGACACAATGGCTGAGCGTTTACGTGAAGATAATGACATAGTCCTTTGGTCCGCGGGCAAGTTTTGCGTCAAAGGGTGTTGGGTACATGTGGCGCGGTGCAACATGTTGAATGCACATACGGCGTGTATTACGGCGGCGTGAGCCAAGAGGCGCTCCCTCAGATGGTTCCAAGCGCATAATAAAGAGTATTTATAGAGACTTCAAATAGCATGGCTTAAGGAGGCGGCTTCACGCAGCTCAGACTTGTTGCAGCCAATGTGCGTCTCTTAAGATGACCTGTTCTCATGGTTTACATCCCCTTATCATACTGGCTGTATATTTAGATGAGGTCTGTATTCTCGCGACACCAACAACCGACTTCAGATGAGAAGCAGACGTCCGAGTCGGGCCCGAGTCCAGCCGGTACCGCCTTCCAGCGGCGGTCTGGGACATCTGTTTTCTGCTGCTTGTTTGTCTCCACAATCACCCGCCCGTGTTCCCGCTTTCATTTCGGCAATCTCTCGAAAGCCATTATCCCCTTTCAGGTCCCTTCCAGGGTCCCGGGGTTTCGGAAACCCGACCCGAGCGCCTGTTGAAAGCCGGCGTCGAGCTTCCGTGCCTTCACCTTTTGACATTTCAGGAGGATCGCCTGTGGAACCTCCTGGAGTAACATTACTCGCATAGTATAGCATAGTATGTTAAGGCATAGCGTAGCCAGCTCATGTGTCGGAGTCGGGGGAAGCTGGGCCCGGTTAAAAATAAGACGTCCTGTTCATGGCAGCGCTGCATAAACACCACAGACACCTTCGGCTACTGAATGATTGCTCAATTCCACAACGAGGAACTTGCAAAGAACATCCTAGAAGCGACACCAATTATAAACTTAAAGGGGAACTGCACTATGCAAGTATATATATATATATATATATATATATATATATATATATATATATATATATATATATATATATATATATATATATATATATATATATATATATATATATATAATGTAGTAACAGACACCTTCATAACAATATGTGATATGTACAATATACACACTGCAAGTGTATATATATAATGTAGTAACAGACACCTTCATAACAATATGTTATATGTACAATATACACACTGCAAGTATATACAGTATATAATGTAGTAACAGACACCTTCATAACAATATGTAATATGTACAATCTACACACTGCAAGTATATATATAATGTAGTAACACACACGTTAATAACAACAACAACAAGGGTTCAATTTAATTATTGCCGGAACTAACTCCTCAGCACATTTGGATTTCTGTTTCCATAGAAGAGCACTTCCGACTTCTGGTAACAAATGTGAGTGTGTTGTAATCATGGCAGACTTGGTAACAGACAACAAAGACGACAAATTTTGGACAAATGAGGATTCACAGCCTTATCTTTTTGAAGCTGAATATACTGAAGCGAGCGCGAAGGAAGAGTGAGACGTTGTAGCAGACGGAAGCCGGGAGAGTGAGGTGAAAGTGACTATGACAAATAAATGTGGAACTTGGAGCCATGTTATTTTGACATAAACGGAGTGCTTACCCAAATAAACCGGTAAAAACGTCCCCGGCGAGCTGGATTAAACAGACGAGTGAGTCACTTTGATATTGATCATGATACACGCAGCACGGCATGCGTGTTATTACAACTACAGTACATACACTGTCTGGCTAGCTCTGTACAAACAAAACATGAAATACATTTTTACAGATTCTGTAATATGATTGTTCATGTTTTTCACTCAGAACAGATTGCTGTCTTATCACAGTGTTGTGCATTACAAACTCAAACGCGTTTCATGTCGTTGTAGAAGCCAGCTTATCACTTGCTGTAGTTAGCTTTTACAGCTAATACCGTAGCGAGAAAAATAGTTCCTCAGTGTTCACTTTTACAATAACAATGTTGCTACAGCTTGGTTGTTATACAGGTTACACAACATAAATGAAGTATTGTTGACGGTTTTTCCAATTCATTTTTAAAGTGATTTAGAGGTAGGATTGATTGCTAACATTAGCTGCATTGCTGCCACCTAGAACAAGACGATTTTTATATGTTAGAATTAGGGTTGCAAAGGAGTGGAAAGTTTCCGGTAAATTTCCGGAAATTTACCACGGGAAGTTAAGCTCGGGAAGTTTGGAAACATTGACCATTTTTTGATTATTCAAAGTTTGACACCGTCCATGGGAATTAATGGGAATATATGGGAATTAATATAATTATATATTATCGGGCACTTTGACATAGCTCTTTGCACAGTATAAATGTACGCAGCCTTTCCGCCTACACTGGTTGGGCTGAAATGTCTTCACACATCAGATGGTGTACGTGGCATTATTCGGTTTGTATGTATATATTCTTGTAAAATACTAATGCAATAAAGTAGTCTTTAAAAATATTTTACTGATGGACAAATGAATAGAAATAGGCTCGATGAATAAAAGAACAGTCAATCAGCATGCTAAATCAAACTATAACCTACATTCTTGTATGACAACAGAATGGCTAGCAGAACAGAAGGCGGAGGAAACTACACGTTTTGATTTAGTATTTGCTACTTGAACTTTACAGATCACAAAAAAGGTAAATTCGGATCGCTAACGTTGTTAGCATAAATGAATGGGATTTAACATAGAGAAAATTAGCATCATGGCTAACGGAGAAATATTTTCGGTTCATTAGGAGACTGTGGTGGTAAAGAAACCTAACTAGCCAGAGATATTGGCACCAAAATGATTTAACAAGTACAGGAACAGCTAGCTAGCTTGAGTGGAAGTCTGCTGGAGTACAGTAACAAGCAATTACACCTCTATTCAACTTAAATACCATAGATCAAATATATTTACCCCAGTAATATCATCAACACTTACCTGACTGGATGAAGTCCTTGGGCTCAAATACTAGTGGGGCCTGTAGTGTGTAGCATGCTGGGAATTATCTGGGCACGTGTGGAGGAATGCACAGTCCAGGGTTGAAATTCTACTGAATTTGTATTAAATCAGGTTGGTTTAGCTAATACCGTATTTTTCGGAGTATAAGTCGCTCCGGAGTATAAGTCGCACCTGCCGAAAATGCATAATAAAAAAGGAAAAAAACATATAATAAGTCGCACTGGAGTATAAGTCGCATTTTTTGGGGAAATGTATTTGATAAAAGCCAACACCAAGAATAGACATTTGAAAGGCAATTTAAAATAAATAAAGAATAGTGACCAGGCTGAATAAGTGTACGTTATATGAGGCATAAATAACCAACTGAGAACGTGCCTGGTATGTTAACGTAACATATTATGGTAAGAGTCATTCAAATAACTATAACATATAGAACAGGGGTCACCAACCTTTTTGAAACCAAGGGCTACTTCTTGGGTACTGATTAATGCGAAGGGCTACCAGTTAGATACACACTTAAATAAATTGCCAGAAGTAGCCAATTTGCTCAACTTACCTTTAACTCTGTTATTATTAATAATTAATGATATTTATCTTTGTGGAAACACTGATCATCTTAATGATTTCTCACAATAAATATATATAGAAACAGATACATATCAATATGCAACACTTTATTTTTATATTTTCTCTAAGTGCACATTTTTCAAATTGAACATTTTCAAATGATCACTTCTAAGACAGTCTTGTGAAATCACAATATCCCATTTTAACTAGCTAGCCACTAACATTGTTTAACGAATCATGAATTACTTTGCACCATGTTTGTACAAATAATAACTCATGTAAAATACAAAAGTAAACTCTCAAGTTTTTAAATCATGTCACACTTTGAACCGGACACCAAATCTGTTATCTGTTTCTTTGTCAGTTAGTGGGAAGCCTGGCATTGCATGCTGTTAACTAGTGTGTTGTACTCTGGTGTGTAACTTGACACTGCAACTCTGAGTGAGTCTTGCAGATGTGCATCAGTGAGGCGTGTTCTGTGTTTGTTCTTGATGAAGTTCATGTCAGAAAAGGCTGATTCACAAAGATAAGATTTTTTCCTCATTGTTTGCGGAACCTTCTTAATCTTTTGGACATATTTTCACAGCAATCTGGCCTTAAGCTTAATTATGATAAATGTAAAATGTTAAGGATCGTAAATCTAAAGGGAACGTCCTTTCGAATGGAATGCAAAGTGTTTTGTTTATAAATTATATGCAATCTGTTGTGTTCCCTAATTTTTTTCTGTGTACATGAATGAAGGTGTGTGTTGCTGAGTCCGAATTGGACATTATCTGGACTGGGCCTGGTTTAAAAATCCCTTTAAAAAAATCTAATTTCATTGACAACCTGGTCTGTTGAAGATAAGGCCCTTTAAAAAAAAAATAAAAAAAAATAAGATAAATAAATAAAAAACATTTTCTTGGATAAAAAAGAAAGTAAAACAATATAAAAATAATTACATAAAAAATAGTAATTAATGAAAATGTTAGTGGACCAGCAGCCTATACAATCATGTGTGCTTCAGGGACTGTGTCCCTTGCAGATGTGTTGTCTATGTTGTGGGAACCAGAATATTGGTAGCAGAAAGAATTAACCCTTTTTGTGTGGATGAGTGTGCATGGGGGAGGTTGTTTGGGTTGATGCACTGATTGAAAGTGTATCTTGGGTTTTTCTATGTAGATTTAATTTAAAAAAAAAAAAAAAAAAAAAAAAAAAAATATATATATATTTTTTTTTTAATTTTTTTTTTTTTTTTTTTTTTTTTTTTAGTACAGGCCCGCGGGCGACTCATCTGGTCCTTACGGGCGACCTGGTGCCCGCGGGCACCGCGTTGGTGACCCCTGATATAGAACATGCTATACGTTTACCAAACAATCTGTCACTCCTAATCGCTAAATCCCATGAAATCTTATACGTCTAGTCTCTTACGTGAATGAGATAAATAATATTATTTGATATTTTACGCTAATGTGTTAATAATTTCACACATAAGTCGCTCCTGAGGCCAAACTATGAAAAAAACTGCGACTTATAGTCCGAAAAATACGGTAATCATGCTGCAAGATCTAGCATGTTGCATTCAATGTTTATTCCCATTCATTCCCGTTAATTCCCATATATTCCCATGGAAAGTTTCCAACTTTGAATATTCCCGGAATTTTGCAACCCTAGTTAGAATGCAAAAAACCCCCAAAAAACCCTTTTGTCTTCTTGTCACCTATAATGATTTTGAACGACAGGCAAAATTGCAAAAAAAGTGCGGTTCCCCTTTTAGGAAAGGAAACAGAAGAAAGTATTTTGCTGTGGTCCAATCCAACAGGACGTCAACAGCAAGAGAACAAACTTACGAATTGATTCAAACGAGATTTTGAGTCTGTAAAAACGACACCATTGTGAATGGCGTAAGGCTCCACAGGCTGACAAAGTTAGCGCGCGTAACGGATTTGATTGATTGATTGATTGAGACATTTATTAGTAGATTGCACAGTTCAGTACATATTCGTACAATTGACCACTAAATGGTAACACCCGAATAAGTTTTTCAACTTGTTTAAGTCGGGGTCCACGTAAATCAATTCATGGTAATGTCTAATTCATGGATGCTAGCTAGTAAACTGGTAAACCTCACCTCGACATCAGGTTGACAGCTCAGGCTTTTAGCTCGATGCCTAGTACTCTAACCCCTACTACTACTACGAGAGTGAGGTTTTTACGTTTTAACGTCAAAATCTAGTTAGCGTGTGTAATGCATGCTAGCCAGTTGCATCATGTATGCTATATAAAATGTAGTCCACAGAGGAGGCTCGTAGGTGTGAAGAGGTCTTCCTTTTTTGGGGCTTACAGCCGAGTGCTCGTCCTCCAGGACTTGAACTTGTGACTTGAATCTCCTTCCCGTCCGCCCTCAGGCCTCCCGCCTGCTGGCTGTTGTCAATCAGCACCCGGAGGCTCCCTGATCATGGGGGCTCTTTGGCACGCCGCCCACTACTCCCCCGTGTCCGCCTGCTGGGGCACGAGCTGAGGGTACGTCCTTGCTGGGGCCCGGGCTGAGGGTACGTCCTTGGCCAATGGCGTACAGGAGAAACTACTTTTGAATCATCGTTTGGGATTTAGATTTCCAGGGCAAGTCGTTACAAACGTCTAAATATTTTGACCATGATTGGGAGGCGAAGACGAGGGGGACTTGTATCATCTTTTTATGACTCTGCGGAGCAGAGTTCAGCGCAGCGGAGCAGAAATATGGCGGAGTGAAGTGCAAGCTCAAATAAACAAGCTGGCCGCACTGTGATTTAGGCCACTTGTGCTCTCCTCAGGGGCCGCAAACCGACCTCCGCCGTCTGGCCTAACGTCGCACACCCGGACCCAGTAAAGTCATTTGCGTGACTAGCAGGTGACGTGATTAGCTAGCCTGGGAGCATAACTAGCTAGCATGCCTAGCATGACTCGCGAGGAACACATTTAGCTCACATATTACGAGACAACAACAGGAGACAGGCCAGCATGATTAGCAGCAATAACTGAATGGCATACCAAAATAGGCCAGTGATGTCCTAGCATGTAGCATAGCTAACATGATTAACATGAGGTAACATATTATATAGAGTAGTAATCAAAAGTTTACATACACTTGTAAAGAACATAATGTCATGGCTGTCTTGAGTTTCCAATAATTTCTACAACTCTTATTTTGTTGTGATAGAGTGATTGGAGCACATACTTGTTGGTCACAAAAAACATTCATGATGGTTGCTTCTTTTATGAATTTATTATGGGTCTACTGAAAATGTGACCAAATGTGCTGGGTCAAAAGTATACATACAGCAATGTTAATATTTGCTTACATGTCCCTTGGCAAGTTTACCTGCAATAAGGCGCTTTTGGTAGCCATCCACAAGCTTCTGCTTGAATTTTTGACCACTCCTCTTGACAAAATTGGTGCAGTTCAGTTAAAAGTGTTGGTTTTCTGACATTGACTTGTTTCTTCAGCATTGTCCACACGTTTAAGTCAGGACTTTGGGAAGGCCATTCTAAAACCTTCATTCTAGCCTGATTTAGCCATTCCTTTACCACTTTTGACATGTGTTTGGGGTCATTGTCCTGTTGGAACACCCAACTGCGCCCAAGACCCAACCTCCGGGCTGATGATTTTAGGTTGTCCTGAAGAATTTGGAGGTGATCCTCCTTTTTCATTGTCCCATTTACTCTCTGTAAAGCACCAGTTCCATTGGCAGCAAAACAGGCCCAGAGCATAATACTACCACCACCAAGCTTGACGGTGGGGATGGTGTTCCTGAGATTAAAGGCCTCACCTTTTCTCCTCCAAACATATTGCTGGGTATTGTGGCCAAATGGTTAAATTTTTGTTTAATCTGACCACAGAACTTTCCTCCAGATGGTCTTATCTTTGTCCATGTGATCAACAGCAAACTTTAGACGAGCCTTAAGGTGTGGCTTCTGGAGAAAGAGCTTCCTTCTTGCATGGCAGCCTCTCAGTCCATGGCGATGCAAAACACGCTTGACTGTGGACACTGACACCTGTGTTCCAGCAGCTTCCAATTCATTGCAGACCTGCTTTTTGGTGGTTCTCGGTTGACTCTTGATCATCCTGACCAATTTTCCCTCAGCAGCAGGTGATAGCTTGCGTTTTCTTCCTGATCGTGGCAATGACAAAACTGTGCCATGCACTTTATACTTACGAACAATTGTCTGCACAGTTGCTCTCGGGACCTTAAGCTGCTTTGAAATGGCTCCAAGTGACTTTTCTGACTTGTTCAAGTCAATGATTAGTTTTTTCAGATCTGTGCTGAGTTCCTTTGACTTTCCCATTGTGGCGTTTGTTAGCGAGTCTAATGACTGCATCACATGAGCCCTATTTAAATGGGCTCAGAGAAGTCAACAGGTGTCGTCAATCATAATCACTCACATGAAGTTAAGAGGCCATGCCATGAAGCTCATTTTATTTGATTGTACCTTTTCTACATCACCAAAATTGATCATGTAAGTTGCTGTATGTATACTTTTGACACAGCAGATTTGGTCACATTTTCAGTAGACCCATAATAAATTCATAAAAGAACCAAACTTCATGAATGTTTTTTGTGACCAACAAGTATGTGCTCCAATCACTCTATCACAAAAAAATAAGAGTTGCATAAATTATTGGAAACTCAAGACAGCCATGACATTATGTTCTTTACAAGTCTATGTAAACTTTTGACCACGACTGTATATTACAAAACAACAATCTGTAGGCCAAAAACAGGCTGGCATGATTAGCAGCAACAATTGAAGAGCATACTAAAATAGGCTAGTGACGTCCTAGCATGTAGCATAGCTAACATGATTAACAATATGTAACATAAAACCAATAAAATATTTTTATTGTTATGTTTTGTACGCATCATAAATGGTTAGCTCGATTTATCAGTTAACAAATTTGCTTTGTTTGATTTGCCGCAAATGAAAAGGTTATCCCCAGCGAATGCCAACACAAATCATTAGAGATGCCCGATAATATCGTCCGGCCGATAAATGCTTTAAAATGTAATATCGGAAATTATCGTTATCGTTTTTTTTATTATCAGTATCGTCTTTTTTAATTTTTTAATTTTTTTTAATTAAATCAACATAAAAAACACAAGATACACTTACAATTAGTGCACTAACCCAAAAAACCTTCCTCCCCCATTCACACTCATTCACACAAAAGGGTTGTTTCTTTCTGTTATTAATATTCTGGTTCCTACATTATATATCAATATATATCAATACAGTCTGCAAGGGATACAGTCCGTAAGCACACATGATTGTGCGTGCTGCTGCTCCACTAATAGTACTAACCTTTAACAGTTAATTTTACTCATTTTCATTCATTACTATTTTCTATGTAACAGTTTTTATATTTTTTTACTTTCTTTTTTATTCAAGAAAATGTTTTTAATTTATTTATCTTATTTTATTAATTTTTTCAAAAAGGACCTTATCTTCACCATACCTGGTTGTCCAAATCAGGCATAATAATGTGTTAATTCCACGACTGTATATATCGGTATCGGTTGATATCGGTATCGGTAATTAAGAGTTGGACAATATCGGCATATCATTATCGGACATCCCTACAAATCATACATGAAGAAATAATGGAAACTGTGACGAGAAACAACAAAAATTAAATTTTTATGTTTGGTTTGATTTTGTGTGTGGATTATTCATCTCGTCATTACACCAATCAATTAAAACGTATTTTAATTGCACATGACGCGACTTCCTGAGTACCTGTGCTCGCCCCGGTCGCTACGGAGACCGGCGAGGTGCCTCGACGTCCATTAGCCTCAGCAACTTGAAAAGGTTCTTGTGTGGTTCTAAGCGGAGGCGGGCTGACTGGTACCATTACACGCTCCCATTCAAATTGCCCACTTAACATAGCTGGGCCACGGCAACATGTGTTTGTGGTTAGCGGGCACGCTAATAGTCACAAAGTTGATGGGAGCGCCCTTAATGGCGGCGTTGTGCTTTGTTCCAGGCCCGTCCGATAAGAGACGGGCCGCTAATGGCTTATTAATTCCCCCGCGAGACGCGAGGAAAGGGAACAAAGACGCTCAATTCTGCGTGTTAGCATCAGGGTGCTAAAAAGACGACAGTATGTTGAGTTTTGTAGTACAAATATTCCGTCTATAACAGATCTGGGCAAATTAAGGCCCGGGGGCCACATGCGGCCCATTAAGCTTTTCAATCTGGCCCGCCGGACATTCCCAAATAATTTTTTTAGATCTTTAAAATGGAAACTAGCTGCCATTATGATGTGCAGTCATGTTTTCTAAAGACCGCAAGTCTTGAACTACCATATTTTTTCGGACTATAAGTCGCAGTTTTTTTCATAGTTTGGCCGGGGGTGCGACTTATACTCAGGAGCGACTTATGTGTGAAATTATTAACACATTACCGTAAATTATCAAATAATATTATTTAGCTCATTCACGTAAGAGACTAGACGTATAAGATTTCATGGTATTTAGCGATTAGGAGTGACAGATTGTTTGGTAAACGTATAGCATGTTCTATATGTTATAGTTATTTGAATGACTCTTACCATAATATGTTACGTTAACATACCAGGCACCTTCTCAGTTGGTTATTTATGCCTCATATAACGTACACTTATTCAGCCTGTTGTTCACTATTCTTTATTTATTTTAAATTGCCTTTCAAATGTCTATTCTTGGTGTTGGCTTTTATCAAATACATTTCCCCCCAAAAATGCGACTTATACTCCAGTGCGACTTATATATGTTTTTTTCCTTCTTTATTATGCATTTTCGGCCGGTGCGACTTATACTCCGGAGCGACTTATACTCCGAAAAATACGGTATACAAAGTATTTCAATGTTTGGAATCTGCGCTTATGGATGATATACCAGTTACTATGGTAATCTAATTAGTTACTATGGTAATCTAATTAGTTACTATGGTCATATAATTAGTTACTATGGTAATCTAATTAGTTACTATGGTAATCTACGTCACAGCAGCTCAGACGAAGCACCAAGCAGTGTGGGCGGGAAGCGTTTCCACAGACGCGGAAGGAGATTTTCACAATAAAGTTCTAAAGCTTAGTGATGTATCAGATGTATCAGATTGTAGGTGGGTTTATTTTGTACCCTTCGCGTTCATATTTCACTGTTTGTTGCGTTTCACTTGATTGTAAAATATGTCGATCGAAAGTGGGTGTGACATTCATATTTTGTCAATATTCAGTGTTTTATCGTTCATAGAAACATTTTAAATTCCATTATGTTTTTTAAGGCGGTCTGTCATAACGTTTTTTGCATTCAATCAGACGTTATTGTGAGATGTTGTATCAGTGTTCCTAAAAATAGATATAAAAAATAGATTCTCTAAATGTGGCCCCCGAGTCAAAATAATTGCCCAGGCCTGGGGCCGTACTTATCAAGCTTCTTAGAATTACTCCTAAGAAGTCTGCTAAGAGTTGACTTAAGAGTAAATAAATTCTTCGCTGAAAGCTGCACTTAAAAGTTAGTTATCAAGCGTCTTACTCACACTTTCAGCGAAGTGTAGGACTGAATCTTAAGTGTCACACTCAGAGCTGAATTACGACATTACTATGTGCCGTAAATGGAATTTTAGGTGACGTCATTTCTGTGTCCATAGAAATGACCAATCACGGAAGGGAATCCGTTGTCTAAGAATAAAGAAATATCTTGGAAATATTTAAGTGGACAATGGGAGTGTATATTTTGACAATAAACTACAAAATAATACAAAACAAACTAGTCCCCGCCGGCACTCACGCTACCGCTCCCTCTCTTCTATCGCCCACACACTCACTGACGTCACTCACCTCACGGCCACACACATACGCTACTGTCATAACATTTTCTTTCCAATTCATTAATTAGGCAACTAATTTGAAACTGGTGTGGGTGGCTCTATATATACTAGCCCACTGCAGACACATGCAGAAATCAACAAGGAATCGAAAAGTATTAAATCTGTGACAAAAATAATATCCGCTCTGTCTAAACGATACCGTTTGATCAGCTGCTCGTCATCAAAAAAAAACAAAACATTGTTCCGTTCCCTGAACGTTCGCGCACGTCTCTCTCGCCTCAGTGCCATCCCCTGCTGGCAACTCCTAACCACTTAAGACACCTCTGAAGGTCTCTTAAATATCATGGAGTGTAGGAGTGATTCTTAGACTTAAGAAC
This sequence comes from Entelurus aequoreus, assembly GCF_033978785.1. Classification (NCBI taxonomy): domain Eukaryota; kingdom Metazoa; phylum Chordata; class Actinopteri; order Syngnathiformes; family Syngnathidae; genus Entelurus; species Entelurus aequoreus. The sequence goes on from NC_084740.1 coordinate 40,220,282, forward strand.
GTTGATAAAAAGCTTTTATTCTTAAGTTTGAGAGTAGGACTAAATTTCGCAAATTCTCAGGACTTAAGTGTAAAATGGCACTCTAAGAAGCTTGATAAGTACGGCCCCTGGTCTATAGACTGAAAAACTGAATTTGTTTAGTCGTAAACATCAGGGGCCGTACTTATCAAGCTTCTTAGAATTACTACTAAGAAGTCTGCTAAGAGTTGACTTAAGAGTAAATAAATTATTCGCTGAAAGCTGCACTTAAAATTTAGTTATCAAGCGTCTTACTCACACTTTCAGCGAAGTGTAGGACTGAATCTTAAGTGTCACACTCAGAGCTGAATTACGACATTACTATGTGCCGTAAACGGAATTTTAGGTGACGTCATTTCTGTGTCCATAGAAATGACCAATCACGGAAGGGAATCCCTTGTCTAAGAATAAAGAAATATCTTGGAAATATTTAGGTGGACAATGGGAGTGTATATTTTGACAATAAACTACAAAATAATACAAAACAAACTAGTCCCTGCCGGCACTCACGCTACCGCTCCCTCTCTTCTATCGCCCACACACTCACTGACGTCACTCACCTCACGGCCACACACATACGCTACTCTCATAACATTTTCTTTCCAATTCATTAATTAGGCAACTAATTTGAAACTGGTGTGGGTGGCTCTATATATACTAGCCCACTGCAGACACATGCAGAAATCAACAAGGAATCGAAAAGTATTAAATCTGTGACAAAAATAATATCCGCTCTGTCTAAACGATACCGTTTGATCAGCTGCTCGTCATCAAAAAAAACAAAACATTGTTCCGTTCCCTGAACGTTCGCGCACGTCTCTCTCGCCTCAGTGCCATCCCCTGCTGGCAACTCCTAACCACTTAAGACACCTCTGAAGGTCTCTTAAATATCGTGGAGAGTAGGAGTGATTCTTAGACTTAAGAACGTTGATAAAAAGCTTTTATTCTTAAGTTTGAGAGTAGGACTAAATCTCGCAAATTCTCAGGACTTAAGTGTAAAATGGCACTCTAAGAAGCTTGATAAGTACGGCCCCAGGTTCCAAAGAAACATGGTGTCGGTCAAAAAAATGTGTGGGCAGAAAACACGCTAGCATGATTAGCAGCAACAATTGAATAGCATACTAAAATAGGCTAGTGACGTCCTAGCATGTAGCATAGCTAACATGATTATCATCAGGGTTGCAAAAACCACAACAGTATGTTGAGTTTCATTGGACAAATATTCCGTTTATAGACTGAAAAACTGAACGTGTTGGGTCGTAAACATCAGCTTCCAAAGAAACGAGGTGTCGGTCAAAAACTCTGTTCACAGCCGAATCGCGATTCTTGTTTATTACGATTCCAAATCGATTCTTCATTTTCAATAATCCTTTTTAAAGAGACAATTTTAGGTCAATCTCAGAGTTGTAAAAGCACCCTGCGAGAAAAAAATAGGAAAACTAATGGAAAAAAAGAGGAAAATGGGAGAAGATGTTGATAATCAAGACTACAATTCCTGCTATTTCCTCTTATTGACACATACAGGTACATGTCCCACACTGCAAAACTGAAATCTAAGTAAGATGAAATGTCTCAAATAAGGGTGATATTTGTGTATTTTCTGTCTGATAAGATAATTCTTCTCACTAAGCAGATTTTATGTTAGAGTGTTTTACTTGTTTTAAGGGTTTTGGTCCTAAATGATATCAGTAAGATATTACAGCTTGTTGCTGAGATTTGATGAGCTATATTGAGTAAAACATGCTTGAAACTAGAATATCAACTGTTGCAAAGCTGTGTCATCAACACTCACAAGTATAAAACTACTTTTTTAAAGTAATCATTTCTTACTTCAAGCATGAAAAAAAAATCATGATGCCAAGTGCATATCATTATGTCAAGATAATGGCACTAACATTTACTTAATTTAAGAATATTTTTCAACATATTGAGCAAAAATGTCTATTTTTTTTTCTACCAAGAAAAGTGCACTTGTTATTAGTGAGAATATACTTATTTTAAGGTATTTTTTGGGTTCATTGAGGTTAGCTAATTTGACTTGTTTTGGAATGTCTTGACAAGACAAATTTTCTTGTTCTATTGGCAGATAACTTTGCTTAGTTCAAATAAAATACCCCTCATTTTATTTAATTTTTTTCTTGTTTTTGAACACTGACTTTTTGCAGTGCACCTAATGTACCACAGGTTTTTGTTTTCTAGGGGATAATTTACTAACACTATCATCATTTGGCAAAACTCTAACCCTATAGCCACGCCCCCTCGGCTAATGTGCTTCCGGTGCCGTGACCTCTGTTTACATCCGTCACTTTCTCGCTGGCGACTACCGTATTTTTTGGATTATAAATCGCTCCGGAGTATAAGTCGCACCGGCCGAAAATGCACAATAAAGAAGGAAAAAAACATATATAAGTCGCACTGGAGTATAAGTCGCATTTTCTGGGGAAATGTATTTGATAAAAGCCAACACCAAGAATAGACATTTGAAAGGCAATTTAAAATATCTAAAGAATAGTGAACAACAGGCTGAATAAGTGTACGTTATATGAGGCATAAATAACCAACTGAGAAGGTGCCTGGTATGTTAACGTAACATATTATGGTAAGAGTCATTCAAATAACTATAACATATAGAACATGCTATACGTTTACCAAACAATCTGTCACTCCTAATCGCTAAATCCCATGAAATCTTATACGTCTAGTCTCTTACGTGAATGAGCTAAATAATATTATTTGATATTTTACGCTAATGTGTTAATAATTTCACACATAAATCGCTCCAGAGTATAAGTCGCACCCCCGGCCAAACTATGAAAAAAACTGCGATTTATAATCCAAAAAATACGGTAATAAATCATTTAGAAGATTGGTTCTCAAACTTTTTTCATTAAGTGCAAACACTTTGCTCTCCAAGTTCCACCATAATGACATACAGTACATTAAAATACAGTAGCGTAGTAGGCCTAAGTATTTATTAAAAACAAGTCAGCGGTTTTATTCCTAAAAAGTACTATACATTCCGGACTATAAACCACTACATTTTTCTCACGCGTTGAACCCTGCGGCCGTCATGCAAATAGTTAAAAAAAAACGAGCAAAAACATTGAATAGGTGTGTTATTGTTTGTGCTATGGCGCCATCTTTAGGACGAGTTCCCTCACTGCAGGTGCTTCTGTTTAGAAGTACAACGGCGGTTCCATCTTCTGGCCGTCCATAGCGTTTGTACTTGTATGTATTCTTCATTCGACACGCTAAGCATTGTTTGTAGGTTTTACAATACAACTGAAACAATTCTCACTAACTAAACCGTCCCACGTGTGACGTCTGCAGGAGTGTTTTCATGCATATGTGTACGTGCTATCACAACGTAATCAAGCTAGCGTCGTTAGCATGAGCTAATATGCTAACACGTTAACGAGTGTCTGTGTCAGCATTATTAACTTATAATGGCATTCTTTTTGTATTGTTTCACTTTCATAAATTCACCAAAACATCACCGTGGAGATATTGAGTCTGTTTAGCTGATTAGAGGGCTAGCTTGCGCAGCTAGTGGGTCCATGACCATGACTTCTGTTTTGTTTGATTGGCCGTTTTACTGCTGTGTTACAGACCATTAAGATACCGTATTTTTCGGACTATAAGTCGCAGTTTTTTTCATAGTTTGGCCGGGGGTGCGACTTATACTCAGGAGCGACTTATGTGTGAAGTTATTAACACATTACCGTAAAATATTAAATAATATTATTTAGCTCATTCACGTAAGAGACTAGACGTATAAGATTTCATGGGATTTAGCGATTAGGAGTGACAGATTGTTTGGTAAACGTATAGCATGTTCTATATGTTATAGTTATTTGAATGACTCTTACCATAATATGTTACGTTAACATACCAGGCACCTTCTCAGTTGGTTATTTATGCCTCATATAACGTACACTTATTCAGCCTGTTGTTCACTATTCTTTATTTATTTTAAATTGCCTTTCAAATGTCTATTCTTAGTGTTGGCTTTTATCAAATACATTTCCCCAAAAAATGCGACTTATACTCCAATGCGACGTATATATGTTTTTTTCCTTCTTTATTATGCATTTTCGGCAGGTGCGACTTATACTCCAGAGCGACTTATACTCCGAAAAATACAGAATGTAAATAAATATTTCTGTGTAAATAACTCATCTCACAACGTATATATCTGCGACTTATAGTCCGGTGCGACTAATATATGGACAAAAATGTTTCTTCTAAAATGTTGTGGGTGTGGCTTATATAGCGGTGCGCTCTATAGTCCAAAAAATAAGGTATGTTTAATATTTTGACCACTGTAACATGACACACATTTTGAACAGTGACACTGTGTTTAAAAATGTAATTCTTTGGCGTACCACTAGAGGGAGCACACGTACCACTAACGTTTGAGAATCACTGCTCTGGAACCACAATCAATCAATCAATGTTTATTTATATAGCCCTAAATCACAAGTGTAATTAACAACTGGTTCGGAACCAACAGTATTCGGATTGTAATCACCCGGCGAGCTAAAAGGAGGCGACGACAAGTAAGCCAGCTCGACGGTTCGCTAACTAGCGAGCTTGCTTCCGGTCTCCCGAGCACTCAACACATTTTGTTTACATGTTATCGATATTTTGACGTGAAAAAAAAACACGGTTCGCTAACTAGCGAGCTTGCTTCCGGTCTCCCGAGCACTCAACACATTTTGTTTACATGTTATCGATATTTTGACGTGAAAAAAAAACACGGATCATGCCTAGCGTATACTAGGGGTGTAACGGTACACAAAAATTTCGGTTCGGTACGTACCTTGGTTTAGAGGTCACGGTTCGGTTCATTTTCGGTACAGTAAGAAAACAACAAAATATAAATTTTTGGGTTATTTATTTACCAAATTTGCAAAATCTTCCACCAAAAATATTTTTCTTATTGGAATATTTGATGTAAAGTAATGGGAACCTTGGATAGGTCAATAATTCATAATAACATTGATTTTGATTCAATATTATGTTTTGAGCAATGACAGTTTGAAAGAAAAAAAAAACAGCTTTGTTTTATTAGTCAACATTGCAACTTTTTCTAAATTACATTCAAACCTTTAAGCTTTTTTATTTAACTTTTGTTATGCTTTTGTTTATTTTAATAGTATTTTTAGAATGTGCCGTGGGCCTTTAAAACATTAGCTGTGGGCCGCAAATGGCCTCCGGGGCGCACTTTTGACACCCCTGCTATAGATAATAAAAAATTAAATGTGATAAATCTATGGATAAAAAGCAGAGCCTGGCGACGCATGCACGTTTATCATAACTCTCTAGCTCTCTCTGCCCCTCCCCCACCAATGCTGCTGCGCGCACAATTTGTTTTGTTTTTAACCCCTTCTTAACCCTGAACGTACATTGAAAATACACGCCACCCTAACTCAAAATGCCGGACATTTGAGGCATTTAAGAAACTCCGCCCTGACAGCTCCGCAAAAGAGGACATGTCCGGTGAAAAGAGGACGTATGGTCAGTCTATCCTGCCCCGTTAGCTGCTAGCATGCCGTGTGTTGTGCCTCGGTGTGCATTGTTTACACAACGTGCGTTACGCTACTTAATATGTCCGTGTGGAAACTCGTTCGGTACACCTCCGAACTGAACCGACACCCCGTACCGAAGCGGTTCAATACAAATACACGTACCGTATACATAACTGTTTTTATTTTAATTTATATACCAAATAATATGTTGCGAGAATCAGTTTGAATCGGGTTTGAGTTGAATCGGAATTGTTCATGAAAACAGACGTAAGGTCACTCTTTGAGGTCAGTGACAACACTGAAAGGAGTCAACTTTAAAAAAAAAAGTCGGATTTTTAAGTAAGTCGGTGTAACAAAGAGCGACATGTTCACAAGCCGGATGATATCAGGGATCCCTGAAAAGGACCTGAAAGGCGTCGGAAGTGTCTCCTTGTCCCCCATTGATGCCACAATGCGTTTGAACTGCCAGGCGGTTTTATGCGCGGGCAGCCATGTGTGTCGCACTCGCCTCGGTGTCATGCGCGCCGCTCCCATCCACGCTCTTTGTTCTCCCTCGCTTTTGGAGCTGACAAAACCCGGACCACGGTGCAACAATCGGTCAATTAGTCCGACACAAGGCTGAACTACGTCAGCCATGATCTGATCATGACGTATACGTGTCCCGTCAGGCCAGGAAAAGTACAAACCTGCAAAGAACATCACAGAAAGAAAAGTTGTGGAAATGCATAAAGTAGACAAACAATATGCCAGCGGAAAACTCTATTTCACCGCTTTGTGTTTTGGTCTTTGGAGCGGACCACGTCACACGCTGGACCTCCAACGAGAAAAGTTCTTTGACTTCATGTTTCGACTCCCAAGTTTAATGTAGCGGAAATATGGCTCCCAAAAGTGTAAGTCCGACTTTCTTTGCTGCGAGTTCACCAAACTGTACTTCACGTTTGGATGTTTTGAACAAGGCAATGACAAGTCAACTGAGGACATGATGGACAGTTCCAGTTCCATGTCTGATCGAAGCCTAGCAGACCATGGTCAACATGGACTGTAAGTTATAGGATGGCTTGCATCTGCATTTAAAACATTTATATTCGTACAAAAAATGCAACCAATAAAACGTGAGTCAATATTGTGATTTGTTGGATCATTGCAATTCTTTCATTTTGCTCATAATTCAAATTTTGATATGTCCACTTCATTATTTCAGCCTATTTTCCTCCATCAAAATGTTAACATTTGTGAAAAAAATTACTAAAAAATCAACAATACTAAAACTTGTCGATTAAATATTATATATATATTTAGATATTTAAACAAGCCACATAACATAAAAAAACACCCCGAGCCCCTGCCTAGGCCTCAGTTAACCTTCCTCGGCTACCTCAGCTACTATTCTCCGGTGGCTCCCCCGACCTCGCTCTGAACTCCTCCCCGGGCTCAGGGAGCATTCTTCGGCTACTCCGCGAGCACTCACACGGGCCCTCTGAACAAACATTTTGCTCATAATTCAAATTTTGAAATGTCCACTTCATTATTTCAGCCTATTTTTCTCCATCAAAAGGTAAACATTTGTTAAAAAAAAAATAAAAAAAATATTTGAAAAGCAACAATACTAAAACTTGTCAATGATATAAAATATATATTTAAACAAGCCACATAACATAAAAAAACACCCTGAGCCTCCGACTTGCCCCTGCCCGTGCCTCAGTGAACCTTCCTCGGCTACCTTAGCTACCATTCTCCGGTGGCTTCCCCGACCTCGCTCTGAACTCCTCCCCGGGCTCAGTGAGCATTCTTCGGCTACTCCGCGAGCACTCACACGGGCCCTCTGAACAAACTTTCCCCGGCTGTGGGTGAACCTCAGCAAACATTCACCGGTTCTAAGTCGAGCCTTTTTCGGCCCTCCTTCGAACTTCCCCCGGCCGCTAGCCGAGCCCAGCAGCCCGGCAGATACTTCCACATGCCCCCGGGGAGACCGCCTTCCTTACCTCTGGTCCAGGAGCGCTGGTTGCCGGGGACCGGATCAGCAACAAAATGCATTCTCCCGGTGGAAAATCCAAACGAGGCCCTCCATTCCACGGGAGGAAACCACCGCACCAAGACCGTGGAGCCTCTTCGCCTCCCCGCGGAAGACTCGCAGGCTTCGGGGCCAAAGTGCGACAATCTCCGTGCGGTCAGTTCCAAGCCGGAGGTAAGCTGCTATAACGGCGGTGAAGCAACTTCACAGGTGTGGAGGTTTTTTCCCTTTTTTGTAGTTTTTTTCCCCCCTCCGAAAAAAATCCCGCTGTGTTGCCTGCACAAGCGCGCTGTCAGGAGCCGTGGAGGGGAAGTGATCTTCGGCTGCAACACTCGCACCTCTGCAGCCTGGATGGACTTGCTGTGCGGATCATGGCAGCGGCGTCCTGGCTGGAATGTTGCAGCCCCGCATGGTGCTCCCACTGGAGGGAGGAGGGAGGAAGGAGGGGGGCCTGGAAGAGAGAGAGAGAGAGAGGCGAGGAGGGGGGAGTTAGTCCCTGCAAACATTGTGTGCATTATGGAGTAAAATGACTGCAGGCCAAAACTCCACTAACATGTTTTTAACTACGCCCAACGATTATTAAGTAAAAAAAAAATGTTTCTTCAAGTAAAAAAAAAAAAAGGCAAGTTAAAAAAACAAAAAACAATTTTATTCAGTATCAAGTATAAAAACAATTTTCTGCAAATAAAAAGTAAAAGTAGAAAAAATGATTTTCTCCAAGTAAGGATCAAGTACATCCATCTATTTTCTACTGCTTGTCCCTTTCGAGTCACATAAAAACTATTTTCTTCAATTAAAGAAACGATTCGCAAGAATTTTTTTTATTTATTTAGCAGTAATATTTCATCCTGCCCGATCCACACACTTGCACTCAGAGAACCTGTGATGGGCACTCTGCAACAACAGGTGGTGGTGCTGAGACGATTCAGGGTCGTCAGAGCTACTGTTGTTTGCGCATGGTGCCGTCCGCCCAAAATAACAAAGAAGAAGAAGAAGCAGGGTGGGGAGTAAAATGGCAGACAGAAGACACCCGTAAGTTAGCTGTAAGTACCTGTACGTTTTTAACTCACGCCCAACGATTCTTAAGTAAAAAAAACAACAATTTTCTTAAATAAAAAAACAACAATAGAGAAGTAAAAAAATGTAATAAATAATTATTCAATTAAAAGTATAAGTATCAAGTACAAAAACTATTTTTAGAAAATAAAATAAAAAGATTTCGCAAGTAGAATTTTTTTCCTCAATCAAAAAACAATTTTCAAGTTAAAAAAAACAAGTCCATCCATCTATTTTCTACTGCTTGTCCCTCTCGGGTCATATAAAACAGTTTTCTTCAATTAAAGAAACGATTCGGATTCGAAAAAAGACAGTAACACTTCATCCTGCCCGATCCAAACACTTGCGCTCAAAGAACCTGTGATGGGCACTCTCCAACAACAGGTGGTGGTGCTGAGTCGATTCAAGGTCGTCAGAGCTACTGTTATTTGCGCATGGTGCCGTCCGGCCAAACTAACAAAGAAGAAGACGCATGGTGGGGAGTAAAATGGCGGAGAGAAGAGACCTGTAAGTTAGCTGTAAGTACCTGTAAGTTTTCCCTCTCTTCTGTCCGTTATTTTACTCCATACCCTGCTTCTTTTTCTTTGTTATTTTGGGCGGACGGCACCATGCGCAAATAACAGTAGCTCTGACAAGCTTTTTTTTAACTTGTGAATCTTTTTTTTTTATCGCAGAAAACTGTTTAGTTTTTTTACTTGCAAATCATATTTCTAATTGCGGAGTTATATAGATGTGTATATCCATCCATCCATTTTCTACCGCTTGTCCCTATATACAGTATATATATATATATATATATATATATATATATATATATATATATATATATGTATATATATATATATATATATATATATATATATATATATATATATATATATATATATATATATATACATATATATATATATATATATATATATATATATATACACATATATATGTATATATATACATGCATATGTATATAAATATACATATATATATACTGTACATGTATACAAATATATGTTGCGGAGAGGTGGGGCCGGTAGCCCGACAGCGAGGCAGGGCACACCGGAGCCCGCTCCAAGATGACGGCGAGGAGGCGTGGACGGCGAGCGAGCAGCGAGGCGGAGCGCGCCGAGATCGACGCCGCAATTATCACCAGGTGCGTGGAGCGCCAAGCTGGGCACAATTTAATAATCATCTCCAACTGGGTAAAAGAGTGGCAGCCGGAAACGTCAGAGAGAGAGGCGGAGAGACGAGATAGAGCCAGAGAGAAGCGGATGCCGAGCGAGAGCAGAAAAGAGCACACGGAAGACGACGACGCACGCAGCTGAAAATCTGGAGCGGAGGGCGAGCAGCAGACGGAAAGGCTGAAAAGCGACCCGGCAAGAGACGCATTCTTTGAAATAAAGAAGTCTAAACCTGCTCGCCATTATGTCCCTCCTTGATGGTCCTTGGAACCCACACGACAGCACACATCACATATGTATATATATATATATATATATATATATATATATACATACATATATATGTATACATATATGTATGTATAAGTGTATATATATGTTTGTGTATATATATACTGTACATATATACAAATGTATACACATATATATGTATATATGTTTATGTATATAATTATATATGTATGTATACCTATATTTATATACATCCATCCTTTTTCTATCGTTTGTCCCTAATCACAGGGCCAACACAGTGTGTGTGTATGTATGCATGTATATATATATATATATATATATATATATATATATATATATATATAAATATATATATATATATATATATATATATATATATAAATATATATATATATATATATATATATATATATATATATATATATATATATATATATATATATATATATATATATATAAGCTATCATCTTTTTGCAGAATGTACACTATGGTGATTGTCCTGCACATTGTTCATTTCTATTTTAAATATAAAAAACAACAATACTTGAAAGAAAACATACTGACGTATATTTAAAATAATACTTAAAAAAACAAAGTACATGATTGACTGTAATTTGTTACTTTGAACAATATGATGATGATGATTATTGTAAAAGTAAATACAGTTCAGCTAAAAGGGGAGTTAGTGTTTAAAAGTGAGTAAAAGCACACAAGCAAAAACAATAGTGTTCTTGACTGGGCTCATTTTGTGGGCAGGGCATGTTTGGCATTGACTGAGTGTTGATTGGCTCAGGCTTCTTCCTCATCACAAAGGTGGGGGCTGTAGTGTGTGTGTGTGACACACCCTGGTGTTGTTGGCATTGCCGTGAGTCAACAACGCCATCCTCTCTGAGGCGCTCATCACGCCTGGCGGTCGGTGGCGGCCAGCCCACCCTGGAAGTGCAGGTGCAGCCTCGCGTCATGTGATCCAGTCCTCCACCGGGCCAAAGACAACAAATGTGTGACAGCAACAAGGAACACAGCGGCAACACCTCCATTTCCTCAATGATGTCATCGCCCCGTTACCATGGCAACGCGGCGACACGGGATTATGTCCACTTCCAAACAACCGTTGACCGCGTCGGAGCGACCAGGCACACTCGACCTTGGTTTTGAAAGACCTCCACATCAAGGTTTGGGTTCAAGCTTAGGTCAAAGGTCATTCAGAACCGTACTACAATCTTTAAACATCTGGAAGAATGTGTGCAAGAAAGCTGTTGATTTTGAATGCTGACTTTGTACAGGATGGTTGGATTATCTGAGGTCAGAGGTCAAGGTTAAAACGCTTATTCTCCTGTCACTGCTCCATGACCTTGACCTGTATCAAAGCAAGACACCTATTGATTTTGACAGACATCCATCAGAATGGAAACAGACTGGTTTATATACACGGAATTGTATGAGGTCAGAGGTCATAGTTCAACCTTTATTGTGCCGTGGATTTAAAATGGTGAATTTTTATCTCATCATTTTGACATGTTATTTCATAATCACAATTTCGACCTTTTATCTCGTTTTTTGACTTTTATCTCATATTTTTTACTTTCTATCTCATGATCATGATTTTATGTCATGATTTTGACCTTTACCTCATTATTGCAACTTTTTTTAATCAAATATTTATGACTTTATTTTGACTCTTTATCTCATATTTTGGACATTTTATGTCATATTTTTTTACATTTTATCTCATACTTTCAACTTCTCTATCATAACTCTGACTTTCTTTTGAAATTTCGACATTTTATTAAATATTTATTTATGTAATTATTTTGAGATTCTATCTCATATTTTTGACTTTTTATCTTATTTTTTAAAATTTTTATCTCATGATCATGATTTTATGTCATGATGATCATGATTTTATGTCATGATTTTGACTTTTTACTTCATAATTGTGACTTTTTATCGATAATTTATAACTTTATATGTCATTATTTTGACTTTTTGATTTTTTATCTCATATTTTTGACTTTTTTATCTCATACTTTCGACTTTTTTTTAAATCATAATTTCGACTTTTTATTTTGTAATTTCAACATTTTATCAAATATTTATTACTTTATATGTATTTATTTTGAGTTGTTATCTCCTAGTTTCGACTTTTTGTTTTGTCATTTTGACATTCTATCTCATAAGCATGATTTTTTTCCCCTATCTCATAATTTTGATGCTAAATCTCATTATTTTGACCTTTTATCTCTTAATGTTGACTTTTTACCCGATCATTTTTCGACTCAAAATTATGATTATTTTACGTCATGATATTGACAATTTTTTTTACCTCATAATGTGGACTTTTTAAAATGGTAAATGGGTTATACTTGATCTATAGATAATTAAGTGTTGAAAGTAAAAAGAAATTTTTTTTTTTTACTGATTTTTAACACTTTTAATGACTGACACCCTTTTGGGTCCCTGGGACCTTTAGTGTGATTTTCTTTAAAATGGTAATTGTTCAAAAATAATAATGAATCAAAAGCAATGTTATTCTAAAATATTTATCTATTTAAGACTCCAATGACCTCAAATCAAATATTCTATTGAGAAAAATGCATATTTTATGTTTTTGCCATTAAAAAACAGGGTTTTCTTTGGGAAAAAAGACATACAGTAAAACAAACAAAACATACTTTATGGCAACTGATAGATCTGGGGCCGTACTTATCAAGCTTCTCAGAATTACTCCTAAGAAGTCTGCTAAGAGTTGACTTAAGAGTAAATAAATTCTTCGCTGAAAGCTGCACTTAAAAGTTAGATATCAAGCGTCTTACTCACACTTTCAGCGAAGTGTAGGACTGAATCTTAAGTGTCACACTCAGAGCTGAATTACGACATTACTATGTGCCGTAAATGGAATTTTAGGTGACGTCATTTCTGTGTCCATAGAAATGACCAATCACGGAAGGGAATCCGTTGTCTAAGAATAAAGAAATATCTTGGAAATATTTAAGTGGACAATGGGAGTGTATATTTTGACAATAAACTACAAAATAATACAAAACAAACTAGTCCCCGCCGGCACTCACGCTACCACTCCCTCTCTTCTCTCGCCCACACACTCACTGACGTCACTCACCTCACGGCCACACACATACGCTACTGTCATAACATTTTTATTCCAATTCATTAATTAGGCAACTAATTTGAAACTGATGTGGGTGGCTCTATATATACTAGCCCACTGCAGCCACATGCAGAAATCAACATGAATCGAAAAGTATTAAATCTGTGACAAAAATAATACCCGCTCTGTCTAAACGATACCGTTTGATCAGCTGCTCGTCATCAAACAAATCCAGAACATCGTTCCGCTCCCTGAATGTTCGCGCACGTCCCTCTCGCCTCAGTGCCATCCCCTGCTGGCAACTCCTAACCACTTAAGACACCTCTGAAGGTCTCTTAAATATCGTGGAGAGTAGGAGTGATTCTTAGACTTAAGAACGTTGATAAAAAGCTTTTATTCTTAAGTTTGAGAGTAGGACTAAATTTCGCAAATTCTCAGGACTTAAGTGTAAAATGGCACTCTAAGAAGCTTGATAAGTACGGCCCCTGATGTAGATCTATAAATATTTAAGTGTTGAAAGTAATACAAAATATTTTACTGATTTTTAACACTCTAATGACTGAGACCGTTTTGGTCATTTTCTTTGAAACAGTCAATGTTCAAAAAATAATAATGAATCAAAAGCAATGTTATTATCTAAATATATTCCTATTTAAGGCTGCAATTACCTCACAATATTCAACTTCGAAAAATATTTTAAGGAAAATATTGCATATTTTGTGTTTTTGCCATTAAAAAAAACAGGGTTTTCTTTTGGAAATGACTGAGACCTTTGGGTCTCCGAGACCTTTATTGTTCAAAAATTTATCAAAAGCAATGTTACTATGAAATATTTATCTATTTAAGGCTCCAATTACCTCACATCCAATATTCCATTTAGAAACATGTTTAGTGGAAAATATTGAATATTTTGTGTTTTTGACATTAAAAATACGGGGTTTTCCATGGACAAAAGGTCTAAAAACATATTTAAAAAAATCTTTATGGCAACGGATAGATTTGAAGTTGATTTATAGATATTCAAAGTTGAAAGTAAAATAATAATCTTTGACTGATTTTTAACACTTTAATGACTAAGACCCTTTTGGGTCCCAGGGACCTTTAGTGTGATTTTCTTTAAAACGATCATTGTTCAAAATAATAATAAATCAAAAGCAATGTTATTATGAAATATTTATATATTTAGGGCTGCAATTACCTCACATCCAATATTCCATTCAGAAAAATGTTTTGAGGAAAATATTGAATATTTTGTGTTTTTGCCATTCAAGAAACCAGAGTTTTCTTTGGACTAAAAGGGCATACAGTAAAACAAAAACAAAAACTGCATGGCAACAGATAGATCTGAAGTTGATCTATAGATATTTAAGTTTTGAAAGTAGAAAAACAAAATTTTTGACTGATTTGTAACACTTTAATGACGGAGACCCTTTTGGGTCCCCAGGACCTTTAGTGTGATTTTCTTTAAAACGATCATTGTTCAAAAATTAATTAAAAGCAATGTTATTATGAAATATTTATCTATTTAAGGCTCCAATGACCTCACATCCAATATTCCATTTAGAAAAAATGTTTAAAGAAAAATATTTATAAAAGGATAAAAGGTCATAAGACATATTAAAAAAACACTTTATGGCAACAGATATATCTGAAGTTGATTTATAGATATTTAATTGTTGAAAGTAAAATAAAAAAAATAAATATTTGACTGATTTTTAACACTTTAATGACTAAGACCCTTTTGGGTCCCCAGGACCTTTAGTTAGATGTTCTTTAAAATGATCATTGTTCGAAATTATAATAATGAATCAAAAGCAATGTTATTATGAAATATTTATATATTTAAGGCTGCAATTACCTCACATCCTATATTCCATTCAGAAAAATGTCTTGAGGAAAATATTAATAAAAGTATAAAAGGTCATAAGACATATTAAAAAAACACTTTATGGCAACAGATATATCTGAAGTTGATTTATAGATATTTAATTGTTGAAAGTAAAATAAAAAAAATCAATATTTGACTGATTTTTAACACTTTAATGACTAAGACCCTTTTGGGTCCCCAGGACCTTTAGTTAGATGTTCTTTAAAATGATCATTGTTCGAAATTATAATAATGAATCAAAAGCAATGTTATTATGAAATATTTATATATTTAAGGCTGCAATTACCTCACATCCTATATTCCATTCAGAAAAATGTTTTGAGGAAAATATTAATAAAAGTATAAAAGGTCATAAGACATATTAAAAAAACACTTTATGGCAACAGATATATCTGAAGTTGATTTATAGATATTTAATTGTTGAAAGTAAAAAAAAAAAAATCAATATTTGACTGATTTTTAACACTTTAATGACTAAGGCCCTTTTGGGTCCCCAGGACCTTTAGTTAGATTTTCTTTAAAATGATCATTGTTCGAAATTATAATAATGAATCAAAAGCAATGTTATTATGAAATATTTATATATTTAAGGCTGCAATTACCTCACATCCAATATTCCATTCAGAAAAATGTTTTGAGGAAAATATTGATAAAAGTATAAAAGGTCATAAGACATATTAAAAAAACACTTTATGGCAACAGATATATCTGAAGTTGATTTATTGATATTTAATTTTTGAATGTAAAAAAAATAATCAATATTTGACTGATTTTTAACACTTTAATGACTGAGACCCTTTTGGGTCCCCGGGACCTTTAGTGTGATTTTCTTTAAAACGAGCATTGTTTAAAATTATAATAATGAATCAAAAGCAATTTTATTATGAAATATTTATATATTTAAGGCTCCGATTACCTCACATCCAATATTCCATTCAGAAAAATGTTTTGAGGAAAATATTGAATATTTTGAAAATATTGATAAAAGGATAAAAGGTCATAAGAGATATTAAAAAAACACTTTATGGCAACAGATATATCTGAAGTTGATTTATAGATATTTAATTGTTGAAAGTAAAAAAAAAATCTATATTTGACTGATTTTCAACAATTTAATGACTGAGACCCTTTTGGGTCCCCGGGACCTTTAGTTAGATTTTCTTTAAAACGATCATTGTTCGAAATTATAATGATGAATCAAAAGCAATGTTACTATGAAATATTTATATCTTTAAGGCTCCGATTACTTCACATGCAATATTCCATTTAGAACAAATGTTCAGAGGAAAATATTGCATATTTTGTGTTTTTTCCACTAAAAAAAGTGTTTTCTTTGGACAAAAGAAACAATTGTTTCTGTCAACAGATAGATCTGAAGTTGATTTATAGATATTTAAGTGTTGAAAGTAAAATAATATTAATATTTGACTGATTTTTAACACTTTAATGACTGAGACCCTTTTGGCTCCCCAGGAGCTTTAGTGTGATTTTCTTTAAAACGATCATTGTTCACAAATAATAATAATGAATCAAAAGCAATGTTATTATGAAATATTTATATATTTAAGGCTGCAATTACCTCACATCCAATACTCCATTTAGAAAAATGTTTTGAAGAAAATATTGAATATTTTGAAAATATTGATAAAAGGATAAAAGGTCATAAGACATATTAAAAAAACACTTTATGGCAACATATATATCTGAAGTTGATTTATTGATATTTAATTGTTGAAAGTAAAAAAAATCAATATTTGACTGATTTTTAACACTTTAATGACTGAGACCTTTTTGGGTCCCCGGGACCTTTAGTGTGATTTTCTTTAAAACGATCATTGTTCGAAATTATAATAATGAATCAAAAGCAATGTTATTATGAAATATTTATATATGTAGGGCTGCAATTACCTCACATCCAATATTCCATTCAGAAAAATGTTCAGAGGAAAATATTGAATATTTTGTGTTTTTTCCATTTAAAAAAGTGTTTTCTTTGGACAAAAGAAACAATTGTTTTTGTCAACAGATAGATCTGAAGTTGATTTATAGATATTTAAGTGATGAAAATAAAATAATATTAATATTTGACTGATTTTTAACACTTTAATGACTGAGACCCTTTTGGGTCCCCGGGGCCTTTAGTTAGATTTTCTTTAAAACGAGCATTGTTCGAAATTATAATAATGAATCAAAAGCAATGTTATTATGAAATATTTATATCTTTAAGGCTCCGATTACCTCACATCCAATATTCCATTTAGAAAAAATGTTCAGAGGAAAATATTGAATATTTTGTGTTTTTTCCATTAAAAAAAGTGTTTTCTTTGGACAAAAGAAACAATTGTTTTTGTCAACAGATAGATCTGAAGTTGATTTATAGATATTTAAGTGATGAAAGTAAAATAATATTAATATTTGACTGATTTTTAACACTTTAATGACTGAGACCCTTTTGGGTCCCCAGGAGCTTTAGTGTGATTTTCTTTAAAACGATCATTGTTCACAAATAATAATAACGAATCAAAAGCAATGTTATTATGAAATATTTATATATTTAAGGCTGCAATTACCTCACATCCAATACTCCATTTAGAAAAATGTTTTGAAGAATATATTGAATATTTTGAAAATATTGATAAAAGGATAAAAGGTAATCAGACATATTAAAAGAACACTTTATGGCAACAGATATATCTGAAGTTGATTTATAGATATTTCATTGTTGAAAGTAAAAAAAATCTATATTTGACTAATTTTTAACACTTTAATGACTGAGACCCTTTTGGGTCCCCGGGACCTTTAGTGTGATTTTCTTTAAAACGATCATTGTTCGAAATTATAATAATGAATCAAAAGCAATGTTATTATGAAATATTTATATATTTAAGGCTCTGATTACCTCACATGCAATATTTCATTTAGAACAAATGTTCAGAGGAAAATATTGAATATTTTGTGTTTTTTCCATTAAAAAAAGTGTTTTCTTTGGACAAAAGAAAACATTTTTTTGTCAACAGATAGATCTGAAGTTGATTTATAGATATTTAAGTGTTGAAAGTAAAATAATATTAATAGTTGACTGATTTTTAAGACTTTAATGACTGAGACCCTTTTGGGTCCCCGGGACCTTTCGTTAGATTTTCTTTAAAACGATCATTGTTCGAAATTATAATAATGAATCAAAAGCAATGTTATTATGAAATATTTATATATTTAAGGCTGCAATTACATCACATCCAATATTCCATTTTGGAAAAAATGTTCAGAGGAAAATATTGCATATTTGTCTTTTTCCATTTAAAAAAATGTTTTCTTTGTACAAAAGAAAAAAAAAACCTTTGTCAACAAATAGATCTGAAGTTGATTTATAGATATTTAAGTGATGAAAGTAAAATAATATTAATAGTTGACTGATTTTTAACACTTTAATGACTGAGACCCTTTTGGGTCCCCAGGAGCTTTAGTGTGATTTTCTTTAAAACGATCATTGTTCACAAATAATAATAACGAATCAAAAGCAATTTTATTATGAAATATTTATATATTTAAAGCTGCAATTACCTTACATCCAATATTCCATTTAGAAAAATGTTTTGAAGAAAATATTGAATATTTTGAAAATATTGATAAAAGGATAAACGGTCATAAGACATATTAAAAAAACACTTTATGGCAACAGATATATCTGAAGTTGATTTATATATATTTAATTGTTGAAAGTAAAAAAAATCAATATTTGACTGATTTTTAACACTTTAATGACTGAGACCCTTTTGGGTCCCCGGGACCTTAAGTTAGATTTTCTTTAAAACGATCATTGTTCGAAATTATAATAATGAATCAAAAGCAATGTTATTATGAAATATTTATATATTTAAGGTTCCAATTACCTCACATGCAATATTCCATTTAGAACAAATGTTCAGAGGAAAATATTGAATATTTTGTGTTTTTTCCATTTAAAAAATATTTTCTTTGGACAAAAGAAAAACATTTTTTTGTCAACAGATAGATCTGAAGTTGATTTATAGATATTTAAGTGTTGAAAGTAAAATAATATTAATATTTGACTGATTTTTAACACTTTAATGACTGAGACCCTTTTGGGTCCCCGGGACCTTTAGTTAGATTTTCTTTAAAACGATCATTGTTCGAAATTATAATAATGAATCAAAAGCAATGTTATTATGAACTATTTATATATTTAAGGCTCTGATTACCTCACATGCAATATTCCATTTAGAAAAAATGTTCAGAGGAAAATATTGTATATTTTGTGTTTTTTCCATTAAAAAAAGTGTTTTCTTTGGACAAAAGAAACAATTGTTTCTGTCAACAGATAGATCTGAAGTTGATTTATAGATATTTAAGTGTTGAAAGTCAAATAATATTAATATTTGACTGATTTTTAACACTTTAATGACTGAGACCCTTTTGGGGCCCCGGGACCTTTAGTTAGATTTTCTTTAAAACGAGCATTGTTCGAAATTATAATAATGAATCAAAAGCAATGTTATTATGAAATATTTATATATTTAAGGCTGCAATTACCTCACATCCAATATTCCATTTAGAAAAATGTTTTGAAGAAAATATTGAATATTTTGAAAATATTGATAAAAGGATAAAAGGTCATAAGACATATTAAAAAAAACACTTTATGGCAACAGATATATCTGAAGTTGATTTATAGATATTTAATTGTTGAAAGTAAAAAAAAATCAATATTTGACTGATTTTTAACACTTTAATGACTGAGACCCTTTTGGGTCCCCGGGACCTTTAGTGTGATTTTCTTTAAAACGATCATTGTTCGAAATTATAATAATGAATCAAAAGCAATGTTATTATGAAATATTTATATATTTAGGGCTGCAATTACCTCACATCCAATATTCCATTCAGAAAAATGTTCTGAGGAAAATATTGTATATTTTGTGTTTTTTCCATTAAAAAAAGTGTTTTCCTTGGACAAAAGAAACAATTGTTTTTGTCAACAAATAGATCTGAAGTTGATTTATAGATATTTAAGTGTTGAAAGTCAAATAATATTAATATTTGACTGATTTTTAACACTTTAATGACTGAGACCCTTTTGGGTCCCCAGGACCTTTAACGTTCTGAGAGGAGTCCTAATATTGTATTTTTTTTTCAGGGTGTGGCCCTCAGTGTCCATGGGGTCAAAGTTCACGTAGGTACAGCCTTGCACTCTCACGAAGGTGAATTTCGCGTCCGCCTTGTTCACATGGGGGCTGTTGAAGGAAGGTTCCGGTAGAACTGAACGGCCATTATCAGCTAGTTTGAGAAGGGGGGCCGGGGGGTGGGGGCGTGTTTTATGACAGCCTCATCTTTTCTCACTGATCATAGCTGCCCCCCCTACCTCTGAGGGTGAGGAGCTGGTGGGAGATGGCGGCGTGTGGGGGGGTGTGAGGAGGTGATTGGACACAGTCGCATGTGAAAGGCCAAAGAGTCCACGGGGAGCGCTCTCCGCACACAAAGGGGGCCAGGCGCTGATGCAGGAGGGGCCACGCTGGGAACCAAAGCTGACAGCCCCCCCCAAACGTGGTCTTTCCTCGCGTATATGTGCTGGGCCGCAGCGGTGACCTCTGACCCACATTGTCCACTGATGCTTTGATGCCGCCTTCAGGAAGGTGGGAAATATCAACACTCGGCGCTGACGAGGGCCCATCGTGCCACATTTGGTCCCTAGTCCAGAAACGACGACGGCGATTCGATTCTTTGGGGAAACGATTCGATTCAGAAACGAGTCTCGATTCAAAACTATTCTTAAAATATTATTGTTATCAGTATATCACGTGTCACCTGCAAAGGTTGAACAAGGCAACTGGACTCGTATTTTGTTAACCATGTCAACATTTTTGGCCCCATTTGAGGTTCATTGCCCAATTTGAAATCGCCATGTAAAATCGCTAATGCTAATATTTAGCATGTCTATGGCAAATCCAATGTAAATTAGCATCAAGCTAGCACATTTTGAAATGTGGAGCCTTTAGAGCTGTGAATCTTTGGGCAGCACATGATTTGATTCGATTCTTTGGGGAAACGATTAGATTCAGAAACGAGTCTCGATTCAAAACGATTCTTAATATATTATTGTTATCAGTATATCGCATGTCACCAGCAAAGGCTGAACAAGGCAACTTGACTCGTATTTTGTTAATCATGTCAACATTTTTGTCCTCATTTGGGGTCCGTTGCCCAATTTGAAGGCGTTGAAATCGCCATGTAAAATCGCTAATGCTAATCTTTAGCATGTCTATGGCAAATCCAATGTAAATTAGCATCAAGCTAGCACATTTTGAAATGTGGAGCCTTTAGAGCTGTGAATCTTTGGGCAGCACATGATTTGATTAGATTCTTTGGGGAAACGATTCGATTCAGAAACGAGTCTCGATTCAAAACGATTCTTAATATATTATTGTTATCAGTACATCACATGTCACCAGCAAAGGCTGAACAAGGCAACTTGACTCGTATTTTGTTAATCATGTCAATATTTTTGTCCTCATTTGAGGTTCATTGCCCAATTTGAAGGCGTTGAAATCGCCATGTAAAATCGCTATTGCTAATCTTTAGCATGTCTATGGCAAATCCAATGTAAATTAGCATCAAGCTAGCACATTTTGAAATGTGGAGCCTTTACAGCTGTGAATCTTTGGGCAGCACATGATTCGATTCGATTATTTGGGGAAACCATTCGATTCAGAATCGATACTCGATTCAAAGCGATTCTCAAAATTGTTATTATCAGTATATCACATGTCACCAGCAAAGGCTGAACAAGGCAACTTGACTCGTATTTTGTTAATCATGTCAACATTTTTGTCCTCATTTGAGGTTCATTGCCCAATTTGAAGGCAGTGAAATCGCCATGTAAAATCGCTAATGCTAATCTTTAGCATGTCTATGGCAAATCCAATGTAAATTAGCATCAAGCTAGCACATTTTGAAATGTGGAGCCTTTAGAGCTGTGAATCTTTGGGCAGCACATGATTCGATTTGATTATTTGGGGAAACGATTCGATTCAGAATTGATTCTCAATTCAAAGCGATTCTCAACATATTATTGTTATCACTATATTGCATGTCACCAGCAAATGCTGAACACGGCAACTTGACTCGTATTTTGTTAATCATGTCAACATTTTTGTCCTCATTTGGGGTTCATTGCCTAATTTGAATGCGTTGAAATCGCCATGTAAAATCGCTAATGCTAATCTTTAGCATGTCTATGGCAAATCCAATGTAAATTAGCATCAAGCTAGCACATTTTGAAATGTGGAGCCTTTAGAGCTGTGAATCTTTGGGCAGCACATGATTCGATTCGATTATTTGGGGAAACGATTCGATTCATAATTGATTCTCAATTCAAAGCGATTCTCAACATATTATTGTTATCACTATATGGCATGTCACCAGCAAGGGCTGAACACGGCAACTGGACTCGTATTTTGTTAATCATGTCAACATTTTTGTCCTCATTTGGGGTTCATTGCCCAATTTAAAGGTGTTTAAATCACCATGTAATGCTAATATTTAGCATGTCTATGGCAAATCCAATGTAAGTTAGCATCAAGCTAGCACATTTTGAAAAGTTTGAGTTTGAGTTTGAGTTTATTTCGAACATGCAAGCATACAACATGATACATCACAATTTCCAGTTTCTCTTTTCAACATGTTCGAAAAGGAGTAGGAAGAAGCAGAGCTTATTTAATCCTACCCCTTTTCTTTTACATAACAGTTGCTAAACTTTTTTGTTCACTTCCTGTTCTCAATTTATTCACAATGTACTCCATAAGTAATCACAATAAAAATAAATAGATAAATAATAATTGGTGAAGTAAGTTACATTTCATATGATGAGATAAGTAAGATTATTTTGACAGTGAAAGAATGGATGAATTAAATAAATTCAGAATGTTTATCATGGTTCTTCTTCTTTGTACTTTGTAAACACTTTAAGTTTGAAGAGTTTCTTGAAGTGGATCATATTAGTACATTGTTTGATTGCTTTGCTTAGTCCATTCCATCATTTAATTCCACATACTGATATACTGAAGGTCTTAAGTGTTGTACGTGCGTACAAATGTTTTAAATTACATTTTTCTCTAAGATTATATTTCTCCTCTTTTTTTGAGAAGAATTGTTGTATATTCTTGGGTAGCAGGCTATAGTTTGCTTTGTGTATAATTTTAGCTGTTTGCAAATTCACTATGTCGTGGAATTTCAGTATCTTTGATTCAATAAATAAAGGGTTTGTATGTTCTCTATATCCAACATTATGTATTATTCTAACTGATCTTTTTTGTAACACCGTTAATGAATGAAGTGTACTTTTGTAATTATTTCCCCATATTTCTACACAGTAACTCAGATATGGTAACACTAGTGAGCAGTAGAGAATATGAAGTGATTTTTTGTAAGTGGAGGCTTACAAGGGCTGTGAATATTTGGGCAGCACATGATATGATTCGATTCGATTCGATTCAATTCGATGACTCAGCAACTTGCACAGCAAACCTGACATGTGACAGTTTGAAGTCACGTATGATCTGATTTAAAGTTGAAGAGAAGACTTGGGAGTTTGTATTTTTTGTTCAATCCAAGAGGAGACTGAGGGCAGCAGGAAAGGGGAGAAAAAGAGGAGACTGTGGCAACACTGCAGACATGACTGTGTGATTGTAGATGTGGACTGATGTTGCTGCAGCTTGATCATGATGAAAATCCTGAGGAAGATCAGGACCTTCCAAAGACCATACTTGCCAACCCTCCCGAGTCTTTCCCGAATTTCAGTGCCTCTCCCGAAAATCTCCCAGGACAACCATTCTCCCGAATTTCTCCCGATTTCCCCCCGGACAACAATATTGGGGGCGTGCCTTAAAGGCTCTGCCTTTAGCGTCGTCTCTCACCTGAAAAGGAGACAATTATATATGTCTCCGTTATCCATAGGTTTATAAGCCATAACACGGTGGCCGAATGGATATAGTCACTCATGAACGGTCAGAGAAGCACAAGGCGGTGGCAACGCAGTATTATGGGCCACCTTGCAAGCAACATCCCCTTCTCATTTGCGGATGTTTCAGATAGATTAAAATACATGTTATAAAATACACATTTTCATTAAAATTAATGATAACATTACAATTTATTATACAAAATTAACATTAATGATGGAAATAGTAAGACACGGAAATGTGTTAAAAGTATTCATTAATACAAAAATATAAATATATGCATTAAAATAAACATACGTATTAAAATAAATAATATTACATAAAATTATACTAAATAATCAACAATAACAAATATTGAAATGAGCGGGATTTTCAAAAATGTATTTATAAATGCTCCAAAATTATGATGAAGATATGTAATAAAATAGGTATATTCATTAAAATAAATAATAACACAATTTATCATACTAAATGAATATTGATATTGGATAGGGATGTCCGATAATATCGGCAGGCCGATAAATGCGTTAAAATGTAATATCGAAAATTATCGGTATCGTTTTTTTTTTTATTATCGGTAGCGTTTTTTTTTTTGTTTTTTTTAATTAAATCAACATAAAAAACACAAGATACACTTACAATTAATGCACCAACCCAAAAAACCTCCCTCCTCATTCACACAAAAGGGTTGTTTCTTTCTGTTTTTAATATTCTGGTTCCTACATTATATATCAATATATATCAATACAGTCTGCAGGGATACAGTCCGTAAGCACACATGATTGTGCGTGCTGCTGCTCCACTAATAGTACTAACCTTTAACAGTTAATGTTACTCATTTTCATTAATTACTAGTTTCTATGTAACTGTTTTTATATTGTTTTACTTTCTTTTTTATTCAAGAAAATGTTTTTAATTTATTTATCTTATTTTATTTAATAATTTTTTTTAAAAGTACCTTATCTTCACCATACCTGGTTGTCCAAATTAGACATAATAATGTGTTAATTCCACGACTGTATATATCGGTTGATAACGGTATCGGTTGATATCGGTATCGGTAATTAAAGAGTCGGAATATCGGATATCGGCAAAAAGCCATTATCGGACATCCCTAATATTGGATATAGAAATAGGGGAAATATATTTAAAAGTATTCATAAATACAAATAAGAAAATAAATGTATAAAATAAAATAAACATATTTATTCAAATAATAGTACAATTAATGAACTAAATAACCAAATATTGAATATGTTTAAAAGTAGTCATAAATACAAATAAAAAAAATTAATATATGAATTAAAAAAACAAACATATTTATTCAAATAAAAGTACAATTACTAATTCTAAATAACCAACAATAATAAATATTGTATATGTTCAAATGTATTTATAAATACTCAAACATTAATATGAAGATTTGTATTAAAATAGAGTAACAATATTAAAGTAAAACATACCATAATAAAATAAATAAATATTATATAATTTTAACATTAAAAGTGGAAATTAACCTAAACTTATTGGTAGTAAAATACACTCTTTTTTTTTTTTTTTTTAAATAAATCATAAAAGTAATTATATATTTTTGATAAATATTTTAATAATTTTAAAGTGTTTTTCATTCCGTTACAAGACATTGCTTTATTTTATCATGAAGACATGAAGAGTGTGAAAGTCTCTTTTTACTGCCGACAGTGAAGGGCCCCATGGGGGCCACAATATACATACAGTGGATACAAAAATCATGTATGTATTTATACACAGGATCTATACATCATGTGGCGAGTAAGAGTGGCGTGCTCGCCATCTGCTTTCCACATCTGTGCGATCACATGACCCGTCTCTGCTAACGTCATCACGCGGGAGTTGGAACACGTCTTCAACCTACGTCCTCCTATCCTATCACGTCCTCCTATCCTATCACACATTTAAAAACTAAAATCAATCCGTCTGCTCAGGATTAGCTGGGAAAAACGCCGGCGGAGCACGAAAGCTGATTGGTCACAAAATGCAGACTTGAAAGTTGCATTAAAGTGATGGAGAAAACGAGAAGGGGGGGTCGGGGGTCGCCATGACAACAGGAAGCGAGAGCCAAGCCTCCAAGATGGCTGGCGGCTGGCGAATGGACACATTCCTGTGTGGCGGGGGTGGGTGGGGGGGGGGGGGGGGGTGTTTGCTCCCGAGGGGTCCGTCTAATGTTTGCTCCCGAGGGGTCGGTCTAAATAGTGGCTGCTGCTGTTTTAAGGACTTCCATCAGGAACTCTTCAGTCAACAGTCCTATAAGGTCTCACATGTGCTCTTTTAAAACCCTCATGGAGCTGATACAGGTCACCACACTCTCTTTCACTCGCAGCGCGCGCACACACACACACACACACACACACACACACACACACGCACACACACACACACACACACACACACACACACACACACACACTCACACACACACACACACACACACACACACACACACACACACACACACGCACACGCACACACACTTCGCAGCACAATACAGCGTGTGTTGTCCATTCACCTGCACTGACTCCTTTTTGACGATTGGTCCATTTAGGACACAGGTGTCAAACTCAAAGATCTACCAAATCTTTTTAGTGTGGCCCACTACTCAATTTTATGTGGTCCACCTTCCCCAACATCATTAAAGTGGCCCGCCACAACATTTTATAAAATCCAACACATTATTCAATGTTGCCCGCTACATCCTTTATAGTGGCTTACCACGTCATTTTATTTGGTCCACCTTTTAAAACATAATATAATGTTATCTTCCATAACATTTAAAGTGGCCCACCATGTCATTTTATGAGGTCCGCCAATTCATTCAATGTTGCCCGCTACATCCTTTGATGTGGCCTACAACATCATTTTATGTGGTCCACCTTTCTAAACATAATTTAAAATGGCCCCCCACATCCTTTTTTTGTGAATTTCCATGACATTTAATGTGGCCCGCCATATCATTTTATGAGGTCCGCCACATTATTTAAAATGGCCTGCAACATAATTTTATGTGGGCCACCTTTCTAAACATAATTTAAAATGAAACCCCACATCCTTTTTTTGTGATCTTCCATGACATTTAATGTGGCCCGCCATGTCATTTTATGAGGTCCGCTACGTTATTTAATATGGCCTCTAACATAATTTTATGTAGTCCACCTTTCAAAACATAATTTGAAGTGGCCCACCACATAATTTTTATGTGATCTTTTATGCCATTTAATGTGGCCTACCATGCCATTCATTGTTGCCCGCTACATCCTTTAAGATGGCCTACCACATAATTTTATGTGGTCCACCTTTCAAAATATAACTTAATGTAGCCTGCCACATTATTTTTATGTGATCTTCCATTCCATTTAATGTGGCCCCCCACGCCATTTATTGTTGCCTGCTACAACCTTTAAAGTAGCCTACCACGTAATTGTATTTGGTCCACCTTTCAAAACATAATTTAATGTGATCTTCCATGACATTTAATGTGGCCCGCCATGTCATTTTATGAGGTCCGTCATGCCATTTATTGTGGTCCACTACATCCTTTAATGTGGTCTATCACGTAATTTTATGTGGTCCACCTTTCAAAACATAATTTAACGTGGCCCACCTTTCTAAACATAATTCAATGTGGCCCACCACATAACGTTTATGTGATCTTCCATGCCATTTAAATTGGCCCACCACACCATTCATTGTTGCCCGTTGCATCCTTTAACATAGTCTATCACGTAATTTTATGTGGCCCACCTTTCAAAACATAATTTGATGTGGTCCGCCACATAATTTTTATGTGATCTTCCACGCCATTTATTGTTGCCCACTACATCCTTTAATGTGGCCTACCACGTAATTGTATGTGGTCCACCTTTCAAAACATAATTTGATGTGGCCCACCACATAATTTTTATGTGATCTTTTATGCCATTTAATGTGGCCTACCATGCCATTCATTGTTGCCCGCTACATCCTTTAATGTGGCCTACCACGTAATTTTATGTGGTCCACCTTTCAAAATATAAATTAATGTAGCCTGCCACATAATTTTTATGTGATCTTCCATTCCATTTAATGTGGCCCACCACGCCATTTTTTGTTGCCTGCTACATCCTTTGACGTGGCCTACCACGTAATTGTATTTGGTCCACCTTTCAAAACATAATTTAATGTGATCTTCCATGACATTTAATGTGGCCCGCCACGTCATTTATTGTTGCCCACTACATCCTTTAACGTGGTCTATCACGTAATTTTATGTGGTACACCTTTCTAAACATAATTAATGTGGCCCACCACGCCATTTATTGTTGCCCACTACATCCTTTAATGTGGTCTATCACGTAATTTTATGTGGTCCACATTTCTAAACATAATTTAATGTGGCCCACCACATAACGTTTATGTGATCTTCCATGCCATTTAAAGTGGCCCACCACGCCGTTCATTGTTGCCCACTACATCCTTTAACGTGGTCTATCACATAATTTTATGTGGTCCACCTTTCAAAACATAATTTAATGTGGCCCGCCACATAAGTTTTATGTGATCTTCCACGCCATTTATTGTTGCCCACTACATCCTTTAATGTGGCCCACCACGCCATTCATGGTTGCCCGCTACATCCTTTAATGTAGCCTACCACGTAATTTTATGTTGTCCACCTTTTAAAACATAATTTAATGTAGCCCGCCACATAATTTTTATGTGATCGTCCATGCCATTTAATGTGGCCCACCACACCATTCATGGTTGCCCGCTACATCCTTTAATGTGGCCTACCATGGAATTTTACGTGGTCCACCTTTCAAAACATAAATTAATGTAGCCCGCCACATAATTTTTATGTGATTTTCCATGCCATTTTAAAGTTGCCTTTAATGTGCACTGCCGTATCATTTTATAATGCCCGCTACATCCTTTGATGTGGCCTATCACGTAAGTTTATGTAGTCCACTTTTTAAAACATAATTTAATGTAGCCCGCCACATAATTTTTATGAGATCTTCCACGCCATTTAAAAGTGGCCCGCCGTATCATTTTATGAGGTCCACCAAGTCATTTAAAATGGCCTACCACATCATTTTATGCGGCTCACCTTTCAACGACCATTTACGTGGCCCGCCACGTCATTTTTATGTGATCTTCCACGCTATTTAATGTGGCCTGTTACGAGTTTACTGGGTTCCGTGACTCGACTCATACGTTGAAAAACATTATATATGTTGCGAAAACAACGACTTAATTAAAATCTCTTTAATTGGTACTTAGGCTCCCCCAACAACACAAGTTTAACACGTAACATGAATTTCAAAAATGAAAACTAACATTTAGATAATACATATTGTACCACATGTAGTACAAAACAAGTACAGTATTTTTAGGAAGTGATGTAATAATAAAGCTACCAGCTAACGTTTTGGGGGGGTTAACTGTGACGTTCACTACCCCATCTAGTGGTGGGGAGGCTCATAACTCCAATTTGAGCTTGCAACAATAGAGAGGCAGCTCTTATTTTGAAAAAAACAAACAAACGTGCCTTGACGTACTCCTGCTGAGGCAGCGACTAACAAAAAGTGAAAAAAGTGCGATAAAGTGCTACAAGTTCACAGGAATCCCAGCCGCAGAAGAGGAATAAAAACATGAAGATATATTTTCGCCATAAAGTTGCTGCAGGATGTGCTGGGGTCTTGAGAACGCATCTGCAGCGTCGAGGTCGCAGGCAAGGACGGACCAGGAGGAACGGAAAGAAACACAATCTACTAATCTAATACGCACGCACACACACGCACACACAAAGATGGTCCAGCTGGCTGAGTGGAGAAGGACATCATCCATCACGACACGACCATGAAGTTGTCAGCGTGTCTTCCCGTAAACATCTCCACTAACCCTCTGCCCATTTTCACCTCACCACCACCAGCACACACCCAAAATGTCTGCCAGTAGAATCTTAGTGCAAGGCGACACACACACACACACACACATACACACACACACACACACGCACGCACACACATACAGGTCATCATTTGGAATGGGGACCAAGTTTTTGATCATGACTTGTGAGGACCACCCTTTCTACAGGTTGTGGAGGCATAAAAAAAAACAGGTAAAATGGCCACTGCCCAGCATACTTGCCAACCCTCCCGAATTTTCCGGGAGACTCCCAAATTTCAGTGCCTCTCCCGAAAATCTCCCGGGACAACCATTCTCCCGAATTTCTCCCGATTTCCAGCCGGACCTGAGCGAGGACAGCCTGTCGTCACGTCCGCTTTTCCTCCATATAAACAGCGTGCCGGCCCAGTCACGTTATAACATCTACGGCAGGGGTCACCAACCTTTTTGAAACCAAGAGCTACTTATTGGGTACTGATTACTGAAAGCCACTACTACCGACCACGCAGTCTGATAGTTTATATATCAATGATGAAATCTGAACATTGCAACACATGCCAATACGGCCGGGTTAACTTATAAAGTGCAATTTTAAACTTCCCAGGAAACTTCCGCTTGAAAACGTCGCGGTATGATGACGTATGCGCGTGACGTCACGAGGTCAAGGGAAGTGTTTGGACCCATACAAATACCTCTGTTTTCTTCGACAAAATTCCACAGTATTCTGGACATCTGTGTTGGTGAATCTTTTGCAATTTGTTTAATGGACAATGGAGACTGCAAATAAGAAAGTTGTAGGTGCGATCGGTGGAGCGGCGGACTACAGCAACACCAACACCAGGAGGTTGTGTTGTGTTTTGAGCAGGATAGCAGACGCACTACAGTGAGTAAGCCCGCCGCTGCATCTAAGTTAGCTTCTGTTTTTTTAGCTTCGCCAAGCTGAATATTATTAATCGTGTATTTACATGTTCATGGTTTAATAGTATTTTTGATCTTCTGTCTATCCATCCAGTCAGGTTTTTTTAAAATTTAGTTTCTATCTGCATTTGAGACTGCTATGCTATCACGTTGGCTACGTAGCTAAGTTAGCTTCTATTTTTTTAGCTTCGAAAAGCTGAATATTATTAATCGTGTATTTACATGTTCATGGTTTAATAGTATTTTTGATCTTCTGTCTATCCATCCAGTCAGTTTTTTAAAAAATTTAGTTTCTATCTGCATTTGAGACTGCTATGCTATCACGATGGCTATGTAGCTAGGTTAGCTTCTATTTTTTTTAGCTTCGAAAAGCTGAATATTATTAATCGTGTATTTACATGTTCATGGTTTAATAGTATTTTTGATCTTCTGTCTATCCATCCAGTCAGGTTTTTTTTAAATTTAGTTTCTATCTGCATTTGAGACTGCTATGCTATCACGTTGGCTACGTGGCTAGGTTAGCTTCTATTTTTTTTAGCTTCGAAAAGCTGAATATTATTAATCTTGTATTTACATGTTCATGGTTTAATAGTATTTTTGATCTTCTGTCTATCCATCCAGTCAGGTTTTTTTTTAATTTAGTTTCTATCTGCATTTGAGACTGCTATGCTATCACGATGGCTACGTTGCTAGGTTAGCTTCTATTTTTTTAGCTTCGAAAAGCTGAATATTATTAATCGTGTATTTACATGTTCATGGTTTAATAGTATTTTTGATCTTCTGTCTATCCATCCAGTCAGGTTTTTTTTAAATTTAGTTTCTATCTGCATTTGAGACTGATGCTATCACGTTGGCTACGTTGCTAGGTTAGCTTATATTTTTTTAGCTTCGCAAAGCTGAATATTATTAAACGTGTATTTACATGTTCATGGTTTAATAGTATTTTTGATCTTCTGTCTATCCATCCAGTCAGAGTTTTTTAAAATGTAGTTTCTATCTGCATTTGAGACTGCTATGCTATCACGTTGGCTACGTTGCTAGGTTAGCTTCTATTTTTTTAGCTTCGCAAAGCTGAATATTATTAATCGTGTATTTACATGTTCAGTCACTGTGAATGTCCATTTCGCGTTCTCGACTCTCATTTTCAAGAGGATATAGTATCTGAGGTGGTTTAAAATACAAATCTGTGATCTACAATAGAAAAAGGAGAGAGTGTGGAATCCAATGAGCCAGCTTGTACCTACGTTACGGTCAGAGCGAAAAAAGATACGTCCATCACTGCCTCTCAAGTCCTTCACTGTAACGTTCCTCATCTACGAATCTTTCATCCTCGCTCAAATTAATGGGGTAATCGTCACTTTTTCGGTCCGAATCTCTCTCGCTCCATTGTAAACAATGGGGAATTGTGAGGAATACTAGCTCCTGTGACGTCACGCTACTTCCGGTACAGGCAAGGCTTTTTTTATCAGCGAGCAAAAGTTGCGAACTTTATTGTCGATTTTCTCTACTAAATCCTTTCAGCAAAAATATGGCAATATCGCGAAATGATCAAGTATGACACATAGAATGGATCTGCTATTCCCGTTTAAATAAAAACATTTCCATTTCAGTAGGCCTTTAATGCGAAGGGCTACCAGTTTGATACACACTTAAATAAATTGCCAGAAATAGTCAATTTGCTCAATTTACCTTTAACTCTATGTTATTATTAATAATTGATGATATTTATCTTTGTGGAAACACTGGTCATCTTAATGATTTCTCACATTAAATATATATAGAAACAGATAAATATCAATATGCAACACTTTATTTTAATATTTTCTCTAAGTGCACATTTTTCAAATTGAACATTTTCAAATGATCACTTCTAAGACAGTCTTGTGAAATCACAATATCCCATTTTAACTAGCTAGCCACTAACATTTTTGAACAAATCATGAATTACTTTGCACCATGTTTGTACAAATAATAACTCATGTAAAATACAAAAAAATTTAAAAAATAATTTATGGAACATCATTAGTAATTTTTTCCTGATTAAGATTAATTTTAGAATTTTGATGACATGTTTTGAATAGGTTAAAATACAATCTGCACTTTGTTAGAATATATAACAAATTGGACCAAGCTATATTTCTAACAAAGACAAATCATTATTTCTTCTAGATTTTCCAGAACAAAAATGTTCAAAGAAATTCAAAAGACTTTGAAATAAGACTTAAATTTGATTCTACAGATTTTCTAGATTTGCCAGAATTTTAATCATAATAAGTTTGAAGAAATATTTCACAAATATTCTTCGTCGAAAAAAAAGAAGCTGAAATGAAGAATTAAATTACAATTTATTTATTATTCTTTACAATAAAAAAAACCAATTTACTTGAACATTGATTTAATTTGTCAGGAAAGAAGAGGAAGGAATTTAAAAGGTAAAAAGGTATATGTGTTTAAAAATTTTAAAATCATTTTTAAGGTTGTATTTTTTCTCTAAAATTGTCTTTCTGAAAGTTATAAGAAGCAAAGTCAAAAAATAAATGAATTTATTTAAACAAGTGAAGACCAAGTCTTTAAAATATTTTCTTGGATTTTCAAATTCTATTTGAGTTTTGTCTCTCTTAGAATTAAAAATGTCGAGCAAAGCGAGACCAGCTTGCTAGTTGTGGGGAGGCGAGGCCGGCGGACCGACAGCGCCCGCTCCA
Organism: Entelurus aequoreus; assembly: GCF_033978785.1. Taxonomy (NCBI): domain Eukaryota; kingdom Metazoa; phylum Chordata; class Actinopteri; order Syngnathiformes; family Syngnathidae; genus Entelurus; species Entelurus aequoreus. Next base: position 40,253,839 of record NC_084740.1, read on the forward strand.
ACATGGCGGCGAGGAGGCGGATGAGCGAGCGGCAAGGCGGGGCGTGCTGGGAGCGACGCCACAATCAGCATAAGGTGCGTGGAGCGCGCAGCTGTGGACAGTGCAATCACCCTCTCGGACCGTATAAAAGGGTGAGAGACGTGAACATCAAGGGAGGAGACGGCGAAAGACGGCGGACGGGAGGAAACCATCCTCTGCTGCCACGCAAACGACGGCGACGTGCTGCTGAAAAGCAGACGGCGGACTGGAGGAAACCATTCGTGTGCTCACGTGAGAAAAAAGGCAGCTGCTGAAAAGCATGCAAAAGACTCTGTGATTGAAATAATGAAGAAGTCTAAACCGTCTCAAGACAATGTCTTCCCTGGATGATCCTGTCATCACACTAGTAAATAATTCAAATTTAAAAAATAGAGGCAGCTCACTGGTAAGTGCTGCTATTTGAGCTATTTTTAGAACAGGCCAGCGGGCGACTCATCGGGTCCTTACGGGCGACCTGGTGCCCGCGGGCACCGCGTTGGTGACCCCTGATCTACGGCTTTTGGAGCTCAGTGCGCAACTGCACACACAACAAGAAGGAGACTATTATATATGTCTCCGTTATCCATAGGTTTATCTATAACCCATAAAGTAGGCAGGCACGGAGCTATTGCTCAGCGCGTGTTTATTCCAGCCGGCACGTTAATACACTGACACACAACATCCGGATTCCCATCATGCATTGCTTCAAAACTACGGCAAGTAGTGATGTCCAAAAAAAGATAGAGACAGAGAATAGAACGAGGATGGACAATTCAACCCTAAACTCACTCCTTTCCTGCAAATTAAATTTCACAGATGCTGCCCATACCTATGCTCCTTCAAAGGCTGTGCATTGCACCTCTAAATACAACAATGAGTAGAGAGGAGTGGTTATGTGTGTGTAAATAAATGAACACTGAAATTAAAGTATTTCTTATACATGTATATATATATATATATATATATATATATATATATATATATATATATATATATATATATATATATATATATATATATATATATATATATATATATATATATATATATATATATATATATATATATATATATATATATATAAAACAAGGGTGTCCAAAGTGCGGCCCGGGGGCCATTTGCGGCCCGCAGCTAATTGTTTACCGGCCCGCCACACATTCTGCAAAAATTGCAAAATTGATAATATTGCAAACATTTAAAAAAAACATTTTAAAAAAGTGCAATGAGGTGAAATCTAACAAGAAAAAGTTGCAATGTTGACACAAAGCTGCCATGCAGGCTGTTTTTTTTCTTTTGTCTTTGTTTATTTTTCTTTTTGTTTCCATTGCTAAAAAAAAAAAAATCGATATGATAATGAATTATTACTTAAAAAATGTAACTTTAAAATGTTTTATGTGGAAAAAATACTGCATATATTGTGAGGTTGCCATATAAAAACATCAAAGTTTTAATTGACAAAAGAGCATAAAACAAACAAAATAATAGTTCAAACGTAAAATCGACAGATATATCTGAAGTTGATCTCGTAATTTAAGTGTTAAAAGTAAAAAAAAAAAAAAAAAAAATGTATCACTTTATGAGTGGGGGACCTTTTGGATCCCAAATATATTTAGTAGGATTTTATTTAACTTTTCACTGTGATTACTCAAAAATATTAAAGACTTAAAATCAATGGTGTCCTGCATTATTGATCTTTTAAATAAATAAATAAATGATAAATGAGTTACACTTGTATAGGGCTTTTCTACCTTTAAGGTACTCAAAGCGCTTTGACAGTATTTCCACATTCACCCATTCACACACTGATGGCGGGAGCTGCCATGCAAGGCGCTAACCAGGACCCATCAGGAGCAAGGGTGAAGTGTCTTGCCCAAGGACACAACAGACGTGACTAGGATGGTAGAAGGCGGGGATTGAACCCCAGTAACCAGCAACCCTCCAATTGCTGGCACGGCCACTCTACCAACTTCGCCACGCCGTCCCCGCGTTAAGGCTCTAATTACTAGATACTGCATATTTCAATTTTACTATAAAAAACAGTTGTCTTTGACAGAAAACTTTTTTTTTTTTTTTACTTTATATCAACCTCAAGAGATTTACTGTAAGCGGTAAATAAAAAATAATAATAATAATGTGACTTATTTTTAACAGTTTAATGACTGAGACCCTTTATAGTCCCCGGGAGCCCTAAAGGTTAAAAAAAAAAAAAATCCATATATTTTGTCAAGGTTTGAAAATGAAAAATATCAAAATGGCCCCCGCATGCTTAAATTTTTCCGTGTACGGCCCTCAGTGGGAAAAGTTTGGACACCCCTGATATAAAAGAAATACTTGAATTTCAGTGAATTCTAGCTATAAATATACTCCTCCCCCCTTAACCCCGCCCCCCGGACCGCCCTGACCCCGCCCACCTCAACCCCCCACCCCCTGCGGAATTCGTAGGACTCAAGGTTGGCAAGTATGCTGCCCAGTTAGCTCATACACGTCTTTAAATCTCTGGATTGATGAAGTAATGTGCTGATCATTCTTACTGGGTGTCATGTCTGTTGATCATGTTTTTGTTTAGTTATGTTCTGCTTGGTTTTTGGACACTTTTTAGTTCCTGCTTTCACTCCCTTGCCTTGTCACCATGACTACTCATTAGTTTCACCTGTCTCACGTTTTGCACACGCGCACATGTCACAAATCATGTCTGTATCATTTAAGCCCATTGTTGCCAGGAAGTCAGCCTGGCGACATGAACTCTGATACCTCCATGATTACGCGTCCATGCCACAGTTCTATGATCTTTCCATCCTTGACCAAGTAAGTTTTGTTTCATGTCCTTAGTCTGTTTATGCGTTCATTTTGTTCATAGTCAAGTTTGTACTTCCACCCTTGTGCACGCTTTTCGTTTGTTCCTTTTGATAGTGTTAAAATAAATATGTCCTTACCATTACGCCTTGCCCGCTCCAACTTTCCGTTGCATTCCGGAAAACAAAACACGCATTGACACTGGGGACCCTGGGGAAAGAGTTCATATGGTTCATGGGGACCAAATTTAAATAATTTTGCATAATTCACACAAACTTGTACGTGACTACTGAGGACCATTTAAAAAATAAAAATAAAATAAAAAGTTCAAATGAAATATGACATGATCCTCAGAACACAGCACTACAGCTGTCCTCTTATATGACGTTTCACCACTTAAATGTACCAGCTACAGCCCGATGAGGGGGCTGCTGTGCAAATGTCTCACACTCAAACTAACCAGTAAACATGTTTTATGGGCCAAAGCTTAAAAATCACTTAGGCATCTTCAGAATGGATCTGACTATCATTTAAAATGGTTTCCCTTTAGGGGACCTGTTTTTTAGTCCCCATACCGTCAGAGGTCCCCTAAAGGTGACTGTGTAAACAGAGCGATGTCCCCATTAAGTAAGCAATGCCAGAACACACACACACACACACACACACACACACACACACACACACACACACACACACACACACACACACACACACACACACACACACACATACAGACACACACACACACACACACACACACACACACACACACACACACACACGCACACACACACATACTGAGAGTGTGATTGTTTCATGCCAAGAATTCAGTGCACAGGTGTCAAACTTAAAGTACGCCACATCATTTTTAAGTCAACCACCCCCTCATTTTATGTGGTCCACATTCCACATCATTTATTGTGGCCCCCAACACAAGTCCGCAAGACCTTTAATGTGGTCCGCCACGTCATTATATGATGCCCCTCTATGGCATTATATGATGGCCGGACACATCCTTTTATGTGGTCCACCTTCCACAACATAATTTAAAATGGTCCACCACTTAATTTTTAACTGGTCCGCAGGGCCTTTAAGTGGCCCACCACGTCATTTTATGGCGTCCACCACGTCATTTAAATTGGCTCGCTTCATCATTTCATGTGGTCTGCCACACTATTTTATGGTGGCCCGACACATCCTTTGATGTGGTCCACCTTCCACAACATAATTAAACATCTGACCGCAGAACTTTCCTCCAGAAGGTCTTATCTTTGTCCATTTTATGTCAGGTGAAACAAAAATGGACCTGTTTGGCCACAATACCCAGCAATATGTTTGGAGGAGAAAAGGTGAGACCTTTAATCCCAGGAACAACATGACTACCGTCAAGCTTGGTGGTGGTAGTATTTTGCTCTGGGCCTGTTTTGCTGCTGCCAATGGAACTGGTGCTTTACAGAGAGTAAATGGGACAATGAAAAAGGAGGATTACCTCCAAATTCTTCAGGACAAGCTAAAATCATCAGCCCGGAGGTTGGGTGTTGGGCACAGTTGGGTGTTCCAACAGGACAATGACCCCAAACACACCTCAAAAGTGGTAAAGGAATGGCTAAATCAGGCTAGAATGAAGGTTTTAGAATGGCCTTCCCAAAGTCCTGACTTAAACGTGTGGACAATGCTGAAGAAACAAGTCCATGTCAGAAAAGCAACACATTTAGCTAAAATGCACCAATTTTGTCAAGAGGAGTGGTCAAAAATTCAAGCAGAAGCTTGTGGATGGCTACCAAAAGCGCCTTATTGCAGTGAAACTTGCCAAGGGACATGTAAGCAAATATTAACATTGCTGTACGTATACTTTTGACCCAGCAGATGTGGTCACATTTTCAGTAGACCCATAATAAATTCATAAAAGAAGCAAACTTCATGAAGGTTTTTTGTGAACAAGTATGTGCTCCAATCACTAGATTATTATAAAATTATTGGAAACTCAAGACAGCCATGACATTATGTTCTTTACAAGTGTATGCAAACTTTTGATGGCGACTGTATATATATATATATATATATATATATATATATATATATATATATATATATATATATATATATATATATATATATATATACACTACCGTTCAAAAGTTTGGGGTCACCCAAACAATTTTGTGGAATAGCCTTCATTTCTAAGAACAAGAATAGACTGTCGAGTTTCAGATGAAAGTTCTCTTTTTCTGGCCATTTTGAGCGTTTAATTGACCCCACAAATGTGATGCTCCAGAAACTCAATCTGCTCAACGGAAGGTCAGTTTTGTAGCTTCTGTAACGAGCTAAACTGTTTTCAGATGTGTGAACATGATTGCACAAGGGTTTTCTAATCATCAATTAGCCTTCTGAGCCAATGAGCAAACACATTGTACCATTAGAACACTGGAGTGATAGTTGCTGGAAATGGGCCTCTATACACCTATGTAGATATTGCACCAAAAACCAGACATTTGCAGCTAGAATAGTCATTTACCACATTAGCAATGTATAGAGTGTATTTCTTTAAAGTTAAGACTAGTTTCAAGTTATCTTCATTGAAAAGTACAGTGCTTTTCTTTCAAAAATAAGGACATTTCAATGTGACCCCAAACTTTTGAACGGTAGTGTATATATACATACACATACACAGTTGCCACATACGAGGCTCTCACACGAGCGAGTCTGTCCGCCATGTTCCAGCTGTCCCGAGCGACGATTTACGGCGGCCAGAGTTAGAGGCGAGGCCTGCTGGATTACGCCGATTGTTCACGCGGATAACTTGTCGTCTCAGTGGCACACAGGTGGGGGGGGGGGGGGGGGGGGTGTCTTCAGACATGATGATGATGAAGATGATGATGATGATGAAGACATCAACGTCTGCCACACATCTTCACATCCTGGTGGGAATCACCACTCAGGGATTAGACGTCCTGCAGCACGGACTTTGTCTCAATGTGCTGCTCAGACAAAACACCACACTTTATACAACGCTGCTAAAACACTCGCTTTCTTTGTTGACGTTTTCCTGCGGCGCCTTGATGATCGTGTGCCCTGATTAACCACACACACACACACTGTAGGACACAGCTATGAACACCCTACTGTTATACAACATACGTGTTGCAACTATGAACACTCTACTATTACATAGCAAATGTAAACAAACTATGAACACCCTACTGTTATACAACATATGTGCTGCAACTATGAACACTCTACTATTACATAACAAATGTAAACAAACTATGAACACCCTACTGTTATACAACATATGTGCTGCAACTATGAACACTCAACTATTACATAACAAATGTAAACAAACTATGAACACCCTACTGTTATAGAACACCTGTGAACATACTATGAACACCCTACTATTATACAACAAGTGTGGCGTTACTATCAACACTCTATCATACAACAAATGCTGTGCACCTGTGAACACCCTACTGTTACATAACATATGTGTTGCAACTATGAACACTCTACTATTACATAACAAATGTAAACTAACTATGAACACCCTACTGTTATACAACATATGTGCTGCAACTATGAACACTCTACTATTACATAACAAATGTAAAAAAACTATGAACACCCTACTGTTATAGAACTTATGTGTTGCAACTATGAACACTCTACTATTACATAACAAATGTAAACAAACTATGAACACCCTACTGTTATACAACACATGTGAACATACTATGAACACCCTACTATTATACAACAAATGTGGCGTTACTATCAACACTCCATCATACAACAAATGCTGTGCACCTGTGAACACCCTACTATTATACAACAATTGTAATGAAACTATGAACACCCTACTACTAATCAACAAATGTGGTGTTACTATAAACACCCTACTATTATACAACAAATGCTGTACATCTATGAAGACCCTACTATTATACAACAAACGTGGTGCAACTATGAACACCTGACTATTATACAACAAAGGTGAACAAACTTTGAACACCCTACTATTATACAACAGAAGTGAACAAACTGAACACCCTATTATACAAAAAACTAATGCCTCTATGAACATCCCACTATCATACAAAAGTGGTGCAACTTTGAACACCCTACTATTATATAACAAAAGTGGTGCAACTATGAACACCCTACTATCATACAACGAAAGTGGTGCAACTATTGACACACTACTATTATACAACAAAAGTGAACAAACTGTTAACACCCCACTATTGTACAACAAAAGTGATGCAGCTTTTAACACCCCACTATTATACAACAAAAGTGAACAAACTAGGATCACCCCACTATTATACAACAAAAGTGAACAAACTAGGATCACCCCACTATTATACAACTAAAGTGAACAAACTGTTAACACCCCACTATTATACAACAAAAGTGAACAAACTGTTAACATCCCACTATTATACAACTAAAGTGAACAAACTGTTAACACCCCACTATTATACAACTAAAGTGAACAAACTGTTAACACCCCACTATTATATATCAAAAGTGATGCAGCTTTTAACACCCCACTATTATACAACAAAAGTGAACAAACTAGGATCACCCCACTATTATACAACTAAAGTGAACAAACTGTTAACACCCCACTATTATACAACAAAAGTGATGCAGCTTTTAACACCCCACTATTATACAACAAAAGTTAACAAACTAGGATCACCCCACTATTATGCAACTAAAGGGAACAAACTGTTAACACCCCACTATTATACTACAAAAGTGAACAAACTGTTAACACCCCACTATTATACAACTAAAGTGAACAAACTTGTAACACCCCACTATATACATCAAAAGTAAACAATCTGTGAACACCACAATATTGTACAACTAAAATTAGGTAACATAGGCTGCGCTATGCTACCTAATGCTGACCACCCTTTATAACTTCAAATACAGCAAACGTCCATGTTGTTCAAAGGACATCAGGAGGTTGCCTACAGCCACATCTGTTGACTACACCTAATTGACTTATCAGACATGGTTGAAGATCCAGTCTTCCCTGAGAGTCTGAAGAAGACGGCTGTTGTCGAGACGACGGTTAATCTTTCCTGAGCTCATGTTTCCAAGCCGTCTGACATCCCATAATAATAAAAGCAGAAAGGCGCTCTGTCGGAGGAGAATTACGGCCGACAATTAGCTCCGCCTCCTCCGAGGAAGCGCTGCAGTGTCCATTGTAGTCGAGTCAGGTTTTTTTGAAGCACAGAGACGTTAGTTAACACCCCATCTCGCCTTTTCCTCCTCGTCCGTTATTAACCGAGGGTGACGGCCTGGTCTTATTAGGCTGACAGCTCGCTTCCCCGCACATGTTCTTTAACGAGCACGCCGCACCGTCAGGCTGATTTACGTCATCTTCGAGTCCGGATCAGAGGTGACGGGGGCGGGGCCTCGTCGCTGTTGCCTGTGAAGCCGCCGGTCTTCACCCCCGCCGACACCTGCCCCGGCGGGGACGCAGCTGGGCCCAACGCGGCGAGAGGTGTGAAGCCGCCGCGCTTAACGAGGCCGCGGCGCAGGCGGATTACACGCGGGGTCAGAGGTGACGGGACGGCGGCCAGAGAGGCTGTTCCTAATAGCCATGAGCCAGATTAAAATAGATTAAGTGTGTGTCGGCCATGAGAATTCCTCCGCCGCGCCTGGAATGAGCTAACAAGCTGAGTTCCGACACAGACATACATGACCGCTAATCTTTGCAACTTCCTTCCACGGGAACTTCCACGCTCCAACGCACTCCACTTGGCCTCACATGTTTCTCCCGTAGTAAAATAAACATCAGAAAAATTGTTTTTGCTTAAAAATATCTTGATTGCCATCAAGTAATTTATGTGTAGACTGACCATACGTCCTCTTTTGTCTGGGCGGGGTTTCTTAAATGCCTCAAAAGTCCGGCATTTTGAGTCAGTGTTGCGTGTATTTTCAATGTACGTCCAGGGTCAAGAAGGGGTTGAAAACAAAACAAATTGTGAAGGTGTGCGCACGCAGCAGCATTGGTGAGGGAGGGGCAGAGACAGAGAGAGCAAGGGAGTGGATTGATTGATATACGTACTTGACAACACTCCCGATTTTCCCGGGAGACTCCCGAATTTCAGTGCCCCTCCCGAAGATCTCCCGGGGCAAACTATTTTTCCGATTTTCTGCCGATTTCCACCCGGACAACAATATTGGGGGCATGCCTTATAGGCACTGCCTCTGCGTACCGACCCAGTCATATTATATCTACTGATTTTTTTTACACACACACACACACACACACACACACACACACACACACACACACACACACACACACACACACACACACACACCGGGACGCTACAATATACACCCCCCGCTACCCGCTACCCCCTACCCCACCTAACCCCAGAGGTTATTTTGAATATTTCTACCTCCGCACTTTTTTCCAAAACTGTGAATGTTACAGAATATACACTACCGTTCAAAAGTTTGGGGTCACCTTAACAATTTTGTGGAATAGCCTTCATTTCTAAGAACAAGAATAGACTGTCGAGTTATAGATGAAAGTTCTCTTTTTGAGCGTTTAATTGACCCCACAAATGTGATGCTCCAGAAACTCAATCTGCTCAAAGGAAGGTCAGTTTTGTAGCTTCTGTAACGAGCTAAACTGTTTTCAGATGTGTGAACATGATTGCACAAGGGTTTTCTAATCATCAATTAGCCTTCTGAGCCAATGAGCAAACACATTGTACCATTAGAACACTGGAGTGATAGTTGCTGGAAATGGGCCTCTATACACCTATGTAGATATTGCACCAAAAACCAGACACTTGCAGCTAGAATAGTCATTTACCACATTAGCAATGTATAGAGTGTATTTCTTTAAAGTTAAGACTAGTTTCAAGTTATCTTCATTGAAAAGTACAGTGCTTTTCTTTCAAAAATAAGGACATTTCAATGTGACCCCAAACTTTTGAATGGTAGTGTAAGTGTTGTACTGTCAAGCAGTGTCGGCGTTAACACACTTTTTGTGTCTTTTTAACGCATTGAAATCAGAAAGGACGCAGATTTTTTTTTTTTTTTTTACCATTTGCGGCCCACAGCTAATGTTTTAAAGGCCCACGGCACATTCTAAAAATACTATTAAAATAAACAAAAACATAACAAAAGTGAAATAAAAAAGCTTAAAGGTGAAATGTCATTTAGAAAAAGTTGCAATGTCGACTAATAAAACAAAGCTGTTTTTTTTTCTTTCAAACGGTCATTGCTCAAAACATAATATTGAATTAAAAATCAATGTTATTATGAATTATTGACCTATCCAAGGTTCCCATTACTTCACATCAAATATTCCACGAAGAAAAATATTTTTGGTGGAAGATTTTGCATATTTTGTGTGTTTGCCATTAAAAACATAGTTTTGTTTGACAAAAAAGGGCGGAAAACAAACAAAGAAAAAAACAACATTAAAAAAACTAAAACATTTTGAAATGAGGGATAGACGTGAAGTTGATGTAGACTCCAGAGATTTAAGCGTTAAATATAAAATGTATGTATGCCCCGGCACACCATTATCATCATTTCATGACCCAAGCTAAACACTTTTTACACTTTTATACTGATATAAATACACCAGGGTTTCCCACACATTCATTTATTTGTGGCGGCCCGCCACGAAAGAATTACGTCCTCCACAAATTAAAAAAAAAAAAATCCAAAAAATATATATATATATATATTTTTTTTTTTTTTGTCCTCTCCAGCTTCTCAGGCAAATCATATAGTTGATGTAGATGCCCATATTGGCTGTTCAGATTTACTTTACAAAAGAGAAGTGTAGGATACTTCTCTTGTTGCCTTATTTGTATTTGACTTTATTAAATGTATTTATATTAGAAACACAACATGTGTATATAACAAAGGGTGCAAAGTCTGCAGGCAGTAGGAAACACATGGTTAAGTGTAGGGAGTAAAACTGATGGCAGTCTAATGTTCAAGATTTTTGGAGCTCTTTGTTCAGTGGATCAGATGTTTGATGAAGCTCTGTGTCTATCTACCACCACTACTGTTTTCTGTTTATTTGTTACTGACTGTGGCAGGACACCTCTGCCTCTGTTTCACTTTATGTTGCTGGTAAATAATATGGTTGTAGTAGTAGGCTAAAGTTAAATTATTTAATATGCACTAATTAAAGGGGCAGAGCTTTGAGACATTTAAGCTTTTATATTTTATAAGATATATTTTTTGTAAGAACCACAATTAATAAATATATTTCAGTGAATAACTTATTGTTCAAATCTGTATATAAATATGTACATAAAGTGTTGTACTTATATTGTAAAATGGATGGATGGATGGATGGATGCTTAAAACAAAACTGTTATTATTAATTAGTAAGTATACATTTTTTGAGCCTTTTTAGAGAAAATCAAATCATTGTAGTAAATTATGCAAATTACACGATGATGTCATGGTGACCACGCCCATAGCCACGCCCATAGCCACAGGTATCTTGGCAGTTTATGGGAAACACTGTACAACTACAACTTATTAAATAAAAACATAGAAAAAACTACCAGCAGTGGTAAAGTTTAGATCCATGAAGGAAAGAAGAAAGTGAATGAATGTTTATAACTGAATACACATTATGTATACACATTTGTCTTCTTTTGTATTATTTCTTTTAATGAATGAAGTAACGTTTATGACAACCTTTTTCCAAAACACAATATAGAATGTGAGATATAACAGGATAATGCATACGTTTATCATTTGTTTTCAAAATGCTTACAAAAAAGTGGGACCCCAAAAATTTACTGTGGGACCACATTTTTATGACTTGATGGGGTCCCTGGGACCCCATTTTGAAAATTCCTAGCGCCAACACTGCTGTCAACAGAGAAGAAAAAATGCTTTATTTAAATAAATATATTATTTATGAAGCAAGTTCAAGTATCATTGGCAAATGTTCACCTAGTCCCGGCCTTGGCACGCATATATGTGTCCTCTTTTTGGGATTTCACAATATGGCCAGCCTAGTATATTTTGCCATACACTTATTACGGAGGCACCCGTTCGGGACCTAGGGGTAAAAAGTGCATCTTTTGAAGGGGGCCTCAAGGGTTAAGCAGGGGGTCGTTAGGTGGGGCGGGAGAGAGGGGGCCCCCTGCTGAGTAGACCCATAATTCCAAGATGTCCGCCAGACACTACCACAACTAAAAGCAGTACGACTAATCCCTAAAAGTGTCGTTTTTCAGGAAGTGGACTCCATCAAACGGCCATTAATATGCATCATCATCATCATCATCATCATCAGGGGAAGGAGGAAGGATGGATGGATGGATAGTGACGGCCAGTTGGTTTTCATTACCACCGTTTTTCAACTATTCCGAGACCCCTCCCCTCCCCTCCCGTCGGCCTCGCTCTCTCTCTGAAGGTACAAAATTGCTCCTGAAAGTGAAAAAACAAAATGGCCAGAGGCGACGTTCTCCGGTGTATTTTTCTAATATCCTCTTCAGACTGGCTGTCTCCCCCCCTTCATGCCTCCTCCCTTTCAAGTGAAAGCCTGTCATCCCGCCCGCGGGGGCTCCGCTGGAATGCCGCTACCAAGATGAGACGCGGACCCTCGCCACGTGTGTCCGCGTGGGTCTGCGAGCGAGGGCGGGCGGGACAGACGGAGGTATGGAGACAAGGTGCTTTGTTTTGTTGCAACGTGGACCGCCGCAAACAAGGCACAGATGTGCGTTCTTGGCTGGTCCGGCGCCGAGGTCACACGCTCGGGGGACGACACGTTCCCACGCCACGTCCACACAGAGAGAAGATGTGTCAACTTGTCTCCTTGGTTTGGGGAACTTTTCTCCCAGTCTTTCTTTTATGAAAGGCTTCCTAACGGTGGCTCAGGAACTTGAAATGGCCATTAGCTCATTTTACACCCACAAATATTTTTTATGGCCTTCCTGAAAACACCTGAACACACCTACTCTGGTCCTGGACATGCCTACTGTGGTCTTGAACATATCTGCTGTAGTCTTGAACATATCTACTGTAGTCTTGAACACACCTACTGTGGTCTTGAACGCAACTACTGTGGCTCTGAACACACCTACTGTGGCCCTTAACACACCTACTATGGTCCTGAACATGCCTACTGTGGTCTTTAACACATCAACTGTGGTCTTGAACACACCTACTGTGGTCTTGAACGCAACTACTGCGGCCTTGAACACACCTACTCTGGTCCTGAACATGCCTACTGTGGTCTTGAACACATCTACTGTAGTATTGAACACACCTAATGTGGCCCTGAACACACATACTCTGGTCCTGAACACACATACTCTGGTCCTGAACACACCTACTGTGGTCTTGAACACATCTACTGTGGCCCTGAACACACCTACTGTGGCCCTGAACACACCCACTCTGGTCCTGAACATGCCTACTCTGGTCCTGAAACACCTACTGTGGCCCTGAACATACTTACTCTGGTCCTGAACATGCCTACTGTGGTCTTGAACACATCTACTGTGGTCTTGAACACATCTACTGTGGCCCTGAACACACCTACTCTGGTCCTGAACACACCTACTCTGGTCCTGAACACACGTTCTGTGGTTTTGAACGCAACTACTATGGCCCTGAACACACCTACTGTGGCCCTGAACACACCTATTGTGGTCTTGAACACATCTACTGTAGTCTTAAACACACCTACTCTGGTCCTGAAGATGCCTACTCTGGTCCTGAAACACCTACTGTGGCCCTGAACACACCTACTCTGGTCCTGAACACACCTACTGTGGCCCTGAACACACCTACTCTGGTCCTGAACACGCTTACTGTGGTCTTGAACACATCTACTGTGGCCCTGAACACACCTACTCTGGTCCTGAACACACCTACTCTGGTCCTGAACACACCTACTGTGGTCTTGAACGCAACTACTATGGCCCTGAACACACCTACTGTGGCCCTGAACACACCTATTGTGGTCTTGAACACATCTACTGTAGTCTTAAACACACCTACTGTGGCCCTGAACACACCTGCTCTGGTCCTGAACATGCCTACTGTGGTCTTGAACACACCTACTGTGGCCCTGAACACACTTACTGTAGTCTTGAACGCAACTACTATGGCCCTGAACACACCTACTCTGGTCCTGAACACACCTACTCTGGTCCTGAACACACCTACTGTGGCCCTGAACACACCTACTCTGGTCCTGAACATGCCTACTGTGGTCTTGAACACATCTACTGTGGCCCTGAACACACCTACTCTGGTCCTGAACACACCTACTCTGGTCCTGAACACACCTACTGTGGTCTTGAACGCAACTACTATGGCCCTGAACACACCTACTGTGGCCCTGAACACACCTATTGTGGTCTTGAACACATCTACTGTAGTCTTAAACACACCTACTGTGGCCCTGAACACACCTGCTCTGGTCCTGAACATGCCTACTGTGGTCTTGAACACACCTACTGTGGCCCTGAACACACTTACTGTAGTCTTGAACGCAACTACTATGGCCCTGAACACACCTACTCTGGTCCTGAACACACCTACTGTGGCCATGAACATGCCTACTATGGTCCTGAACACACCTACTAGGGTCCTGAACAGACCTACTGTGGTCTTGAACGCAACTACTATGGCCCTGAACACATCTACTGTGGCCCTGAACACACTTACTGTAGTTTTGAACGCAACTACTATGGCCCTGAACACACCTACTCTGGTCCTGAACACACCTACTGTGGTCCTGAACGCACCTACTGTGGCCATGAACACATCTACTGTGGCCCTGAACACACCTATTGTGGTCTTGAACACATCTACTGTAGTCTTAAACACACCTACTGTGGCCCTGAACACACCTATTGTGGTCTTGAACACATCTACTGTAGTCTTAAACACACCTACTGTGGCCCTGAACACACCTACTCTGGTCCTGAACACACCTACTGTGGCCCTGAACACACCTACTCTGGTTCTGAATGCACCTACTGTGGCCCTGAACACACATACTCTGGCCCTGAACACACCTACTGTGGTCTTGAACGCAACTACTATGGCCCTGAACACACCTACTCTGGTCCTGAACACACCTACTGTGGACCTGAACACACCTACTCTGGTCCTGAATGCACCTACTGTGGCCCTGAACATGCCTACTATGGTCCTGAACACACCTACTGTGGTCTTGAACGCAACTACTATGGCCGTGAACACACCTACTGTGGCCCTGAACACACCTATTGTAGTCTTGAACACATCTACTGTAGTCTTAAACACACCTACTGTGGCCCTGAACACACCTATTGTGGTCTTGAACACATCTACTGTAGTCTTAAACACACCTACTGTGGCCCTGAACACACCTATTGTGGTCTTGAACACATCTACTGTAGTCTTAAACACACCTACTCTGGTCCTGAACACACCTACTCTGGTCCTGAACACACCTACTCTGGTCCTGAACACACCTACTGTGGCCCTGAACGCACCTACTCTGGTTCTGAACACACCTACTCTGGTCCTGAACGCAACTACTATGGCCCTGAACACACCTACTGTGGTCCTGAACACACCTATTGTGGTCTTGAACACATCTACTGTAGTCTTAAACACACCTATTCTGGTCCTGGACATGCCTACTGTGGTCTTGAACGCAACTACTGTGGTCTTGAACGCAACTACTGTGGTCTTGAACGCAACTACTGTGGCCTTGAACACACATACTGTGGTCTTGAACACACATACTCCGGTCTTGAACACATCTACTGCAGTCTTGAACACACCTACTGTGGTCCTGAACACAGCTACTCTGGTCCTGAACAAACATGAACAGGCCTAAATGTCTTCTTCTGCTGTCCCGCCTTCCTCTTATTGGCCAGTTAGGTCCCCGCCTTCTCTGGGTTCCGTATTAAAAGCGAAAGTGTCTTGCTGCCAATAGACTCTTGTAAGGATCAAGGTGTGAACAATGTTAATATGAATATCTTTAAAATGTTCATGTGGTATTTCCCTTGGTGTGTGTGTGAGGACGTCTGCATAGGACCTCAATGCACACATAAAACACTCTTCTCAAGAAGCGCTGCCCTTTGACCCCCCCGCCTCGGACGCAGGGAGTGTTGATTATTTCAGCACGTCACACATTCCTTCACGTGGCTGCTTTACATCACACGCCTCAGCAGCGTCACAAGCAGGCAGACGTTTCATGCAAACGCTGGAGAAAGTCACAGAGATGGCGAGGGGCAACCCGAGGCTGGTTTTGAACACATCTGCAGGGGTTTTGAACACTCCTGAACACACCTACAAGAGTCTTGAACACTCCCAAACATACCTACAGGAGTCTTGGACACTCCTGAACACATCTGCAGGGGCCTTGAACACTCCCGAACACACCTTCAGTGGTCTTGTACACTCCCGAACATACCTACAGGGGTCTTGAACACTCCTGAACACACGTACATGGCCTTGAACACTCCTGAACACAATTACATGGTCTTGAACACTCCTGAACACATCTCCATGGGGCTTGAACACTCCTGAACACATCTACAGTGGTCTTGAACACTCCCGAACATACCTACAGGGGTCTTGAACACTCCTGAACACACGTACATGGCCTTGAACACTCCCGAATCCATCTACATGGTCTTGAACACTCCTGAACACATCTCCAGGGGGCTTGAACACTCCTGAACACATCTACAGTGGTCTTGAACACTCCAAAACACACCTCTAGTGGTCTTGAACACTCCCAAACATACCTGCAGGGGTCTTGAACACTCCTGAACACATCTGCAGGGGCCTTGAACACTCCTGAACATACTTACAGTGGGCTTGAACACTCCTGAACACGCCTACAGTGGTCTTGAACACTCCTGAACAAACCTACAGTGGGCTTGAACACTCCTGAACACACCTACAGTGGTCTTGAACATTCCTGAACACACCTACAGTGGTCTTGAACACACTTACATGGTCTTGAACACTCCTGAACATAGCTAAAGTAGTCTTGAACACTCCTGAACACACCTACAGTGGTCTTGAACACTCCTGAACACATCTGCAGGGGCCTTGAACACTCCTGAACACATCTGCAGGGGCCTTGAACACTCCCAAACACACCTCTAGTGGTCTTGAACACTCCAAAACATACCTACAGGGGTCTTGAACACTCCTGAACACATCTGCAGGGGCCTTGAACACTCCTGAACATACTTACAGTGGGCTTGAACACTCCTGAACACGCCTACAGTGGTCTTGAACACTCCTGAACATACCTACAGTGGGCTTGAACACTCCTGAACACACCTACAGTGGTCTTGAACATTCCTGAACACACCTACAGTGGTCTTGAACACACATGCATGGTCTTGAACACTCCTGAACATACCTACAGTAGTCTTGAACACTCCTGAACACACCTACAGTGGTCTTGAACACTCCTGAACACACCTACAGTGGTCTTGAACACTCCTGAACACATCTGCAGGGGCCTTGAACACTCCCGAACACACCTGCAGTGGTCTTAAACACTCTTGAACACACCTACAGTGGTCTTGAACATTTCTGAACACACCTACAGTGGTCTTGAACATTCCTGAACACACCCGCAGTGGTCTTGAACACTCCTGAACACACCTACATGGTCTCGAACACTCCTGAACATACCTACAGTGGTCTTGAACCCTCCTAAACACACCTAGGGTGGTCTTGAACACTCCCTAACATACCTGCAGGGGTCTTGAACACTCCTGAACACACCTACAGTGGTCTTGAACACTCCTGAACACCCCTACAGTGGTATTGAACACTCCTGAACACACGTACATGGTCTTGAACACTCCTGAACACATCTCCAGGGGTCTTGAACACTCCTGAACACATCTACAGTGGTCTTGAACACTCCTGAACACACCTACAGGGGTCTTGAACACACCTGAAAACGCCTTCTGTGGTCTTGAACACACCAACTGTGGTCCTAAAAACACCTGAACACACTTACAGTGGCCCTGAAAAAACATACTGTGGTCTTGAACACAACTACAGTGCTCCTGACAACACCTGAACATTTTTACAGTGGTCTTGAACATGCCTACTGTAGTCTTTATCACACGGGGACCATGCCCACTGTAGTCTTGAACACATCTACCGGGATCCATCAAGGCTCTGTCAAGTCGCTCCTCATCTAAAGGTGGCAGCGGGCCAAAGTATGCCTGGAAGTTTCTGCAGCTCACAGGCGCCCCATTTTTCTATAAAACATTTTTTACGAGCACCGACGTGATAGAACTTCATCTGGTTTTTGTCTTTTGGACAAAACAAGAGTCAGCAGAACTTAAATCTCTCAGGATGTCAGCTGGAGTCGGACGAGGAATTTCATATTTCATTGTTTTCATCTACCTACATACCTACCTACCTACACGACCTACCTACCTACACGACCTACACGACCTACCTACCTACACGACCTACACGACCTACCTACCTACACAACCTACACTACCTACAGGACCTACCTACCTACACGACCTACACGACCTACCTACCTACACGACATACACGACCTACCTACCTACACGACCTACACGACCTACCTACCTACACGACCTACATGACCTACCTACCTACACGACCTACACTACCTACACGACCTACCTACCTACACGACCTACACGACCTACCTACCTACACGACCTACACGACCTACCTACCTACACGACCTACACTACCTACACGACCTACCTATCTACACGACCTACCTACCTACACGACCTACACGACCTACCTACCTACACGACCTACACGACCTACACTACCTACACGACCTACACGACCTACACTACCTACACTACCTACACGACCTACACTACCTACACTACCTACACTACCTACACGACCTACACAACCTATCTACCTACACGACCTACCTACCTACACGACCTACACGACCTACCTACCTACACGACCTACACGACCTACACTACCTACACTACCTACACTACCTACACGACCTACACTACCTACACGACCTACACGACCTACACTACCTACACGACCTACCTACCTACACGACCTACCTACCTACACGACCTACACTACCTACACGACCTACACGACCTACACTACCTACACGACCTACCTACCTACACGACATACACGACCTACCTACCTACACGACCTACATGACCTACCTACCTACACGACCTACACTACCTACACGACCTACCTACCTACACGACCTACACGACCTACCTACCTACACGACCTACACGACCTACCTACCTACACGACCTACACTACCTACACGACCTACCTATCTACACGACCTACCTACCTACACGACCTACACGACCTACCTACCTACACGACCTACACGACCTACACTACCTACACGACCTACACGACCTACACTACCTACACTACCTACACGACCTACACTACCTACACTACCTACACTACCTACACGACCTACACAACCTATCTACCTACACGACCTACCTACCTACACGACCTACACGACCTACCTACCTACACGACCTACACGACCTACACTACCTACACTACCTACACTACCTACACGACCTACACTACCTACACGACCTACACGACCTACACTACCTACACGACCTACCTACCTACACGACCTACCTACCTACACGACCTACACTACCTACACGACCTACACGACCTACACTACCTACACGACCTACCTACCTACACGACCTACCTACCTACACGACCTACACGACCTACACTACCTACACTACCTACCTACCTACACGACCTACACTACTTACACTACCTACACGACCTACACTACCTACCTACCTACGCTACCTACACGACCTACACTACCTACACGACCTACACTACCTACACGACCTACCTACCTACACGACCTACACTACCTACACTACCTACACGACCTACACGACCTACGCTACCTACACGACCTACGCTACCTACACTACCTACACGACCTACACTACCTACACTACCTACACAACCTACACGACCTACCTACCTACACGACCTACACGACCTACCTACCTACACGACCTACACTACCTACACGACCTACACGACCTACACGACCTACCTACCTGCACGACCTACACTACCTACACGACCTACACGGCCTACACTACCTACACGACCTACACGACCTACACGACCTACACGACCTACACTACCTACACGACCTACACTACCTACACTACCTACACGACCTACCTACCTACACGACCTACACGACCTACCTACCTACACGACCTACTCTACCTACGCTACCTACGCTACCTACACGACCTACGCTACCTACACGACCTACGCTACCTACACTACCTACACGACCTACACGACCTACACGACCTACATGACCTACACAACCTACACGACCTACCTACCTACACGACCTACCTACCTACACGACCTACCTACCTACACGACCTACACGACCTACACGACCTACACTACCTACACGACCTACCTACCTACACGACCTACCTACCTACACGACCTACACGACCTACACTACCTACACTACCTACCTACCTACACTACCTACACGACCTACACGACCTACACTACCTACCTACCTACGCTACCTACACGACCTACACTACCTACACGACCTACACTACCTACACGACCTACCTACCTACACGACCTACACTACCTACACTACCTACACGACCTACACGACCTACGCTACCTACACGACCTACGCTACCTACACTACCTACACGACCTACACTACCTACACTACCTACACTACCTACACGACCTACGCTACCTACACGACCTACGCTACCTACACTACCTACACGACCTACACAACCTACACGACCTACCTACCTACACGACCTACACGACCTACCTACCTACACGACCTACACTACCTACACGACCTACACGACCTACACGACCTACCTACCTACACAACCTACACGACCTACACGACCTACACGGCCTACACGACCTACACTACCTACACGACCTACACGACCTACACGACCTACACGACCTACACTACCTACACGACCTACCTACCTACACGACCTACACGACCTACCTACCTACACGACCTACACTACCTACGCTACCTACGCTACCTACACGACCTACGCTACCTACACGACCTACGCTACCTACACTACCTACACGACCTACGCTACCTACACGACCTACGCTACCTACACTACCTACACGACCTACGCTACCTACACGACCTACGCTACCTACACTACCTACACGACCTACGCTACCTACACGACCTACGCTACCTACACTACCTACACGACCTACACGACCTACGCTACCTACACGACCTACGCTACCTACACTACCTACACGACCTACACTACCTACACTACCTACACTACCTACACGACCTACGCTACCTACACGACCTACGCTACCTACGCTACCTACACGACCTACGCTACCTACACGACCTACGCTACCTACACTACCTACACGACCTACACGACCTACGCTACCTACACGACCTACGCTACCTACACTACCTACACGACCTACACTACCTACACTACCTACACTACCTACACGACCTACGCTACCTACACGACCTACGCTACCTACACTACCTACACGACCTACACAACCTACACGACCTACCTACCTACACGACCTACACGACCTACCTACCTACACGACCTACACTACCTACACGACCTACACGACCTACACGACCTACCTACCTACACAACCTACACGACCTACACGACCTACACGGCCTACACGACCTACACTACCTACACGACCTACACGACCTACACGACCTACACGACCTACACTACCTACACGACCTACCTACCTACACGACCTACACGACCTACCTACCTACACGACCTACACTACCTACGCTACCTACGCTACCTACACGACCTACGCTACCTACACGACCTACGCTACCTACACTACCTACACGACCTACACTACCTACACGACCTACATGACCTACACAACCTACACGACCTACCTACCTACACGACCTACACGACCTACCTACCTACACGACCTACCTACCTACACGACCTACACGACCTACCTACCTACACGACCTACACTACCTACACTACCTACACGACCTACACGACCTACACGTCCTACCTACCTACACGACCTACACGACCTACACGACCTACACGACCTACACTACCTACACTACCTACCTACTTACATGACCTACACGACCTACACTGCCTACACGACCTACACTACCTACACGACCTACCTACCTACACGACCTACACTACCTACACGACCTACGCTACCTACACGACCTACGCTATCTACACGACCTACACTACCTACACTACCTACACGACCTACGCTACCTACACGACCTACTCGATCTACACGACCTACATGACCTACATGACCTACACTACCTACGCTACCTACACTACCTACACGACCTACACAACCTACACAACCTACACTACCTACACGACCTACGCTACCTACACGACCTACGCTACCTACACTACCTACACTACCTACACTACCTACACGACCTACACGACCTACACGACCTACACGACCTACCTACCTACACGACCTACACGACCTACACGACCTACCTACCTACATGACCTACACGACCTACCTACCTACACGACCTACCTACCTACACGACCTACACGACCTACACTACCTACACGACCTACACGACCTACACGTCCTACCTACCTACACGACCTACACGACCTACACTAGCTACGCTACCTACACGACCTACGCTACCTACACGACCTACCTACCTACACGACCTACACGACCTACCTACCTACACGACCTACACGACCTACACTACCTACACGACCTACCTACCTACACGACCTACACGACCTACCTACCTACACGACCTACACTACCTACGCTACCTACGCTACCTACACGACCTACGCTACCTACACGACCTACGCTACCTACACTACCTACACGACCTACACTACCTACACGACCTACATGACCTACACAACCTACACGACCTACCTACCTACACGACCTACACGACCTACCTACCTACACGACCTACCTACCTACACGACCTACACGACCTACCTACCTACACGACCTACACTACCTACACTACCTACACGACCTACACGACCTACACGTCCTACCTACCTACACGACCTACACGACCTACACGACCTACACTACCTACACTACCTACCTACTTACATGACCTACACGACCTACACTGCCTACACGACCTACACTACCTACACGACCTACCTACCTACACGACCTACACTACCTACACGACCTACGCTACCTACACGACCTACGCTATCTACACGACCTACACTACCTACACTACCTACACGACCTACGCTACCTACACGACCTACTCGATCTACACGACCTACATGACCTACATGACCTACACTACCTACGCTACCTACACTACCTACACGACCTACACAACCTACACAACCTACACTACCTACACGAGCTACACGACCTACACGACCTACGCTACCTACACGACCTACGCTACCTACACTACCTACACTACCTACACTACCTACACGACCTACACGACCTACACGACCTACCTACCTACACGACCTACACGACCTACACGACCTACCTACCTACATGACCTACACGACCTACCTACCTACACGACCTACCTACCTACACGACCTACACGACCTACACTACCTACACGACCTACACGACCTACACGTCCTACCTACCTACACGACCTACACGACCTACACTAGCTACGCTACCTACACGACCTACGCTACCTACACGACCTACGCTACCTACACTACCTACACGACCTACACTACCTACACAACCTACACGACCTACCTACCTACACGACCTACCTACCTACACGACCTACACGACCTACCTACCTACACGACCTACACGAACTACCTACCTACACGACCTACACTACCTACACGACCTACACGACCTACACGTCCTACCTACCTACACGACCTACACGACCTACACTACCTACCTACCTACATGATCTACACGACCTACACTACCTACACGACCTACACGACCTACCTACCTACACGACCTACACTACCTACACGACCTACGCTACCTACACGACCTACGCTACCTACACGACCTACGCTACCTACACGACCTACACTACCTACACTACCTACACTACCTACACGACCTACGCTACCTACACGACCTACTCGACCTACACGACCTACACTACCTACATGACCTACACGACCTACGCTACCTACACTACCTACGCTACCTACACTACCTACACGACCTACACAACCTACACGACCTACACGACCTACGCTACCTACGCTACCTACACTACCTACACGACCTACACTACCCACACGACCTACACTACCTACGCTACCTACACGACCTACGCTACCTACACGACCTACGCTACCTACACTACCTACACGACCTACACTACCTACACGACCTACACGACCTACCTACCTACACGACCTACACGACCTACCTACCTACACGACCTACACTACCTACACGACCTACACGACCTACACGTCCTACCTACCTACACGACCTACACGACCTACACTACCTACACTACCTACACGACCTACACGACCTACACTACCTACACTACCTACACGACCTACACGACCTACACTACCTACCTACCTACACGACCTACACGACCTACCTACCTACACGACCTACACTACCTACACTACCTACCTACCTACACGACCTACACTACCTACACTACCTACACTACCTACACGACCTACACGACCTACACGACCTACCTACCTACACGACCTACACGACCTACCTACCTACACGACCTACACTACCTACACGACCTACACGACCTACACGACCTACACTACCTACACTACCTACACGACCTACACTACCTACGCTACCTACACGACCTACGCTACCTACGCTACCTACGCTACCTACACGACCTACACGACCTACACGACCTACACGACCTACACGACCTACCTACCTACACGACCTACACGACCTACCTACCTACACGACCTACACGACCTACATACCTACACGACCTACCTACCTACACGACCTACACTACCTACACGACCTACCTACCTACACGACCTACACGTCCTACCTACCTACACGACCTACACTACCTACCTACCTACACAACCTACACGACCTACACGACCTACACTACCTACCTACCTACATGACCTACACGACCTACACTACCTACACGACCTACACGACCTACACGACCTACCTACCTACACGACCTACACGACCTACGCTACCTACACGACCTACACTACCTACACGACCTACGCTACCTACACTTCCTACACTACCTACACGACCTACACTACCTACACGACCTACGCTACCTACACTACCTACATGACCTACACGACCTACGCTACCTACACTACCTACGCTACCTACACTACCTACACGACCTACGCTACCTACACGACCTACACTACCTACGCTACCTACACGACCTACGCTACCTACACGACCTACGCTACCTACACTACCTACACGACCTACACTACCTACACGACCTACCTACCTACACGACCTACACGACCTACCTACCTACACGACCTACACGACCTACCTACCTACACGACCTACACGACCTACCTACCTACACGACCTACACTACCTACACGACCTACACGTCCTACCTACCTACACGACCTACACTACCTACACGACCTACCTACCTACACGACCTACACTACCTACACTACCTACACGACCTACACTACCTACACGACCTACACGACCTACATGACCTACACTACCTACACGACCTACACGACCTACACGACCTACACGACCTACACTACCTACACGACCTACACGACCTACCTACCTACACGACCTACACAACCTACACTACCTACACTACCTACACGACCTACACGACCTACACGACCTACCTACCTACACGACCTACATGACCTACACTACCTACACACCTACACGACCTACATGACCTACACTACCTACACTACCTACACGACCTACACTACCTACACGACCTACACGACCTACCTACCTACACGACCTACACTACCTACACTACCTACACTACCTACACGACCTACACTACCTACACTACCTACACGACCTACGCTACCTACACTACCTACACGACCTACACTACCTACACTACCTACACTACCTACACGACCTACACTACCTACACGACCTACGCTACCTACACTACCTACACGACCTACGCTACCTACACTACCTACACGACCTACACTACCTACACTACCTACACTACCTACACGACCTACACTACCTACACTACCTACACGACCTACACTACCTACACTACCTACACGACCTACACTACCTACACTACCTACACGACCTACACTACCTACCAGTGACGTGCAGTCAGGGGAGGCAGGTGAGGCGGGGCCTCACGTGCCATCATGGAAAGAAAAAAAATGTAAAAAGAAAAACAATTAATTAAATTGTTATATGTATCCAGTGATTATACTATAAAGTTATTTTCCATTTAACTTCACCAGTTTTAGATCATTTTTATTCAAAATCGCTGAATTTTCACATTTGCCGTTCAAATACCGAGAAGAGACTTGCGGTGAGTCAGCAGCCAGTTAACTCACCATGGATTGCGCAATGACTCGGCTAACTGCTGGCCTGCTGTGCAGTGAGACCGTATTGCTATATGAATTATATTATACATTTCCATAGTTTAGTTAGCTGAGGTATATAATGTACAGTGTATTTTGTCAACAACTGTATGTGTGTAACGTATTTCTTGTGCTGAGCAATCATAAAACGGCTGCAAAGACGCACTGGGTGAGGCTCGCAGTAATCCCGCCTCCTGGTGGTAGAGGGCGCTAGTGATCCCAGAGATCATTCTTGCGACTACTCGGCTGCAGAATAAGTGACAACAAGCAGCAACAGTTAGCAGCGATCGTTTATTTTTTCCTCTCGCCTGGACTTTTAACATGGACGATTACATATCTAAAATAAAACAGTTTTCTAAACTGGACTTTCAATCGAAGCAGGAGGTAATAATTAAAGGAAGATCTCCATCGAGACGGAGAGACTTTTAAAACTGAAGAAAGATAAGGAAGACTTCTATAAACAAGTTATCGATGCTTTTGTTCAGAAGGAGCGGCGCATGCACTTCATTTATAAGTAAAGGTAAGACCATATTACCGTTTTTTTTAATTAAATGGGCTTTTTTGTGTGCTACTAAAAATGTTCATATGCTAGAATGCTACAAATGTTCATATGCTAGAATGCTACAAATGTTCATATGCTAGCATACTACAGATGTTCATATGCTAGAATGCTACAAATGTTCATATGCTAGAATACTACACATGTTCATATGCTAGAATACTACACATGTTCATATGCTAGCATACTACAGATGTTCATATGCTAGCATACTACACATGTTCATATGCTAGAATGCTACAAATGTTCATATGCTAGAATGCTACAAATGTTCATATGCGAGAATGCTACAAATGTTCATATGCTAGAATGCTACAAATGTTCATATGCTACCATGCTACAGATGTGCATATGCTAGAATGCTACAAATGTTCATATGATAGAATGCTACAAATGTTCATATGCTAGAATGCTACAAATGTTCATATGCTTGCATACTAAAAATGTTCATATGCTAGAATGCTACAAATGTTCATATGCTAGAATGCTACAAATGTTCATATGCTTGCATACTAAAAATGTTCATATGCTAGAATGCTACAAATGTTTATATGCTAGAATGCTACAAATGTTCATATGCTAGCATACTACAGATGTTCATATGCTAGAATGCTACAAATGTTCATATGCTTGCATACTAAAAATGTTCATATGCTAGAATGCTATAAATGTTCATATGCTAGAATGCTACAAATGTTCATATGCTAGCATACTACAGATGTTCATATGCTAGAATGCTACAAATGTTCATATGCTAGAATACTATACATGTACATATGCTAGAATACTACACATGTTCATATGCTAGCATACTACACATGTTCATATGCTAGAATGCTACAAATGTTCATATGCTAGAATGCTACAAATGTTCATATGCTAGAATGCTACAAATGTTCATATGCTAGAATGCTACAAATGTTCATATGCTACCATGCTACAGATGTGCATATATTAGAATGCTACAAATGTTCATATGATAGAATGCTACAAATGTTCATATGCTAGAATGCTACAAATGTTCATATGCTTGCATACTAAAAATGTTCATATGCTAGAATGCTACAAATGTTTATATGCTAGAATGCTACAAATGTTCATATGCTAGCGTACTACAGATGTTCATATGCTAGAATGCTACAAATGTTCATATGCTTGCATACTAAAAATGTTCATATGCTAGAATGCTATAAATGTTCATATGCTAGAATGCTACAAATGGTCATATGCTAGCATACTACAGATGTTCATATGCTAGCATACTACAGATGTTCATATGCTAGCCTACTACAAATGTTCATATGCTAGAATGCTACAAATGTTCATATGCTAGAATGCTACAAATGTTCATATGCTAGAATGCTACAAATGTTCATATGCTAGCATACTACAGATGTTCATATGCTAGCATACTACAGATGTTCATATGCTAGAATGCTACCAATGTTCATATGCTAGCATACTACAGATGTTCATATACTATAATGCTACCAATGTTCATATGCTTGCATACTACAGATGTTCATATGCTAGAATGCTACCAATGTTCATATGCTAGCTTGCTACTGATGTGTTTATGAAAAATAAGGAAATGACTGTACCATTAGCATTGGGGAGCTGTGGATATGAGTTTTTTTCATTTTTTTCATAAAACCGACTTCAAAAACAGACAACCCAACCAATAAAGATCAAAACAAGCCTTGACAACCTGATACGTTTGCGTTCGATGGCAATACAAAGGTGGAGTTAAGACGTTTCTCCAGCAGACGCGTGTGATGGCTTCATGTGTTTGCTTGTGCACAAACAGGAAAGTAAATCAGGGAACTTAAAAAGCTCTGACCTTTGGCTGACGCTGGTCGTTTGGCTTGGCCCCGGGTGGAGTTGGCCTGCAGTTTGCATTTCTTATCTCCTTCAGATGTCTTCGCTGGCTTCTCAAAGCACATGTCGGCAAGAGAACGGCGCTCCAGATGCAGGACGGGCCAAGCAGTATTTTCCAGATAACAAATCTTCTGTGGGGAGACAAAGTAGTGCAATTACGCTTTGTGGCCCTGATAGCGGATCATGTCGCCGTGTCAACGCCAGCTTCTTATCTGCACAGACGCTACACAATCAGCACACACATGGACCCATTACTCCTGGTTTTGTGGGAGCTTAATGAAGATTTTTGTTTTTTAGGAGCAATAAAAAAACTATTAATCAACAACACAACAAAAACTGTTAACTTCCCAGTCATTTGTCTTATTGATGTTCCAAATAGACAAATTAATGGCTCCTGAGGACCCAAAAGTGTGTCAGTCATAATAATAAGTCATGTATTATTTTTATATATTATTTTCATCTATTATTTTCAGTCATTATATGTTAAAAAATAAGTAATGTATTATTTTTATATGTTATTTTCATCTATTATTTTCAGTCGTAAAAGTGTTTAAAAATAAGTCATTTATTATTTTTATTTACATCTATTATTTTCAGTCATTATATGTTAAAAAAATAAGTCATGTATTATTTTTATATGTTATTTTCATCTATTATTTTCAGTCATTAAAATGTTTCAAAATAAGTAATATATTATTTTTTATTTACATCTATTATTTTCAGTCATTAAATGTTAAAAATAGGTCATGTATTTTATTTATTTATTATTTTCATCTATTATTTTCAGTCATAAAAATGTTTAAAAATAAGTCATGTATTTTTTTAATTTACATCTATTATTTTCAGTCATTAAATGTTCAAAATAAGTCATGTATTATTTAGATTTATTATTTATTATTTTCATATATTATTCTTTAGTCATAAAATTTTGAAAAATAAGTCATGTAATGTTTTTATATATTATTTTCATCTATTATTTTCGGTCATATTTTTTTTTTAAATAAGTCATTTATTATTAGGGACGGCGTGGCGAAGTTAGTAGAGTGGCCGTGCCAGCAATCGGAGGGTTGCTGGTTACTGCGGTTCAATCCCCACCTTCTACCATCCTAGTCACGTCCGTTGTGTCCTTGGGCAAGACACTTCACCCTTGCTCCTGATGGCTGCTGGTTAGCGCCTTGCATGGCAGCTCCCACCATCAGTGTGTGAATGTGTGTGTGAATGGGTGAATGTGGAAATACTGTCAAAGCGCTTTGAGTACCTTGAAGGTAGAAAAGCGCTATACAAGTACAACCCATTTATCATTTATTATTTATCATTATTTGTATTTATTATTTTCATTCATAATAATGTTAACAATAAGTAATTTATTATTTTTCATTTATTATTTTCAGTCATTAAATGTTAAAAATAAATAATGTATTATTTTTATACATATTCATATATTATTTTCAGTTATAAAATTTTTTTAAAATATGTAATCTATTTTTTTTCATTAACATCTATTATTTTCAGTCGTTAAATGTTAAAAATAGATGATGTATTTTATTTTATTTTATTATTTTCATCTATTATTTTCAGACATGAAATGTTCAAAATAAGTCATGTATTATTTTGATTTATTATTTATTATTTTCATATATTATTCTTTAGTCATAAAATGTTAAAAAAAAATAAGTCATGTATTGTTTTTATATATTATTTTAATCTATTATTTTCAGTCTTAATTTTTTTTAAATAATGTATTTATGTATTATTTTAATCTATTATATGCATTCATAATAATGTTAACAATAAGTAATTTATAATTTTTCATCTATGATTTTCAGTCATTAAATGTTAAAAATAAGTAATGTATTATTTTTTTATACATTTTCATATATTACTTTCAGTCATAAAAATGTTAAAAGAGGACCTGTGTTATTTTTATATATTATTTTCATCTATTATTTTCATCTATTATTTTCAATAATAAAAATGCCAACAATATACGTATTATTTTTATTTCGATATTATCGGCCGATAAATAGTTTAAAATGCAATATCGGAAATTATCGGTATCCTTTTTTTTTTTATCATCGGTATCGTTTTTTTATTTTTTAAATTTTTTGATTAAATCAACATAAAAAACCCAAGATACACTTACAATTAGTGCACTAACCCAAAAAACCTCCCTCCCCCATTTACACTCATTCACACAAAAGGGTTGTTTCTTTGTGTTATTAATATTCTGGTTCCTACATTATATATCAATATATATCAATACAGTCTGCAAGGGATACAGTCCGTAAGCACACATGATTGTGCGTGCTGCTGCTCAACTAATAGTACTAACCTTTAACACTTAATTTTACTCATTTTCATTCATTACTAGTTTCTATGTAACTGTTTTTATATTGTTTTACTTTCTTTTTTATTTAAGAAAATATTTTTAATTTATTTATCTTATTTTATTAATTTTTAAAAAAAGGACCTTATCTTCACCATACCTGGTTGTCCAAATTAGGCATAATAATGTGTTAATTCCACGACTGTGGACAATATCGGAATATCGGATATCGGCAAAAAAGCCATTATCGGACATCCCTAATATATATATATATATATATATATATATATATATATATATATATATATATATATATATATATATATATATATATATATATATATATATATAGTCACACAAATTGATAGCCTGGCCCTTGGTCAAATTCTTTTAGCCCAATGTGGCCCCCGAGACACCTTGTTTAGAATGTTTTCTGTTTACAACAAAGTTTGGACATCCAGCATGAACGTCTCTTTGAGCTTCCATCCTAACATCCAACATCTGCTTGTCCGCCGTATCCAATCAGAAAGGGGGGTGATCCGGGCCGTGACCAATCAGGCCCCCTGCTCGGTGATCTATTCAGAGGATCCTAGTGGAGGACTTGGAACAAAAGCCGAACCCCCAACCATTACATCTTCAAACACCGCCCCCCCCATCCATCCTTCACACAAACTTTGCCTTTGATAAGTTAGACCCCCGCATGGACACTCCCTCCCCCTCCCCATAGGAGAGGGTCATGACAGAAGCCGAGTATGGAAGGTTCACGTCAACGTGTCCATGAAGACCCGGACTGAGACGTCTTCTGGGGTCACTTCATGAATCATCTTGCGGACTTGTCAGCTCATCGCCTCGCAACACAACTATCACCACAACATTTGTTTGTTTGCCAGGTGACTACACAAAAACTACACAACTATTCTCTTTGAAACTGTGCAAAACATGACAAACATCTTCAGTGTATTACAGGGGTGCCCAAACTTACACCACTGCGGGCCACAGACTGAAAAATCAAAGGATGTGGCGGCCATTTTTGTAGTTTCCAACTTCAAAACCAGTGGAATACATAGGTGTGGGGAGGCGTGGCCGGCAGACCGACAGCGAGGCAGGGCACGCCGGGGCCGACTCCAAGATGGCGGCAAGGAGGCGTGGCCGGCGAGCCAGTGGCGAGGCGGACACGCCGGGATCGACGCCGTGATAAATGTCAGGTACGTGGATCGCCCACCTGGGCACAATTATATAATCCCCTCTCAATGAATGAAAGGGCGGCAGCCAAGAACGAGGGGGGAGAAGGAGTTGGAGAGCAAACAGTAGATGCAGCGCGGAAGAGAGCGAGAGGCAGACGACGACGACGACGCGGCAAACTGAAAAGCGAACCGAAGAGCGAGCAGGAAGAGGAGCTGAAAAGCGACTGAGTATTATTGAAAAATAAACAAAGTCAAACTGCTCGGAGTCATGTCTGTGCTTGGTGGTCCATGGAACCCGGATGACAGCGGAAGACTGTCACAATAGGTTTTTGTCAAAGGACCAGAAAATGCCATTTCAGTCAACAATGTGTGTGACTGCTGAAGAGCCAAAGTTAAACTGAAATGCTAACAGTTAGCACGCTGGCTAAATAGCGTCAAGTAACAAAAATATGAGCAAAATGAGCTAAAAAAAGTTAGCCCGCTAACAGTACTATGCTAACATGCTAACGTGTGTGAACATTTCTAACGTGCAGCATTGCAAATGAAAATATCTTCTTAATTGTCTTGCCGTGGATAAATAAATGTTAAATGAATATATAAATACATATCAACTAGGAAGTCAATGTTTGTATACTACATTACCCAGAAGGCTTAGCGCTGTAGACAGGAACAGGAAGTAGACCTGACCTACACGCAAAGACGACAGTTGTGCTGATTGACCAATAAATAGTTGATCAATTGTTACACCTTGTTGCAAACACACTTTTTGATTAGACCAGGAGCGTCAAACTCGTTTTTATTGAGAGCCACATGGTAGTTATGGCTGCCCTCAGAGAGCCACATTGAAGGATGTGACGGAACACATCAAATAACGTGGAGGGCGACTTTAAATGATGTGACAAAACATTAAATGACATGGAGGGCCACTTTAAATGACATGGAAGATCACATTGAATGACGTGTTGGACCACATCAAATGATGTGGAATAAATACCATGTTATATAAAGTGGCAGACCACGTTAAATGACGTGGAGGGCCACTTTAAATGATGTGTAAGACCACGTTAAATGACGTGGAGGACCAGATTGCATGACGTGGTGGGCCACATTGAACGACATGGCAGGCCAAGTTTGAATGGCGTGACGGGCCACTTTAAATGAAGTGGGGGACCATGTTAGATGAAGTGGAGGACCACATTACATGATGTGGAGGGCCACATAAAAATTATGTGTAAGACCACATTAAATGACGTGGCGGACCAGATTGCATGATGTGGAGGGCCAAATTAAATGACGTGGAAAAGAATGTTAAATGACGTGGTGGGCCACATTGAACGATGTGGCAGGCCAGATTGAATGGCGTGATGGGCCACTTTAAATGAAGTGGGGGACCATGTTAGATGAAGCGGAGGACCACATTACATGACGTGGAGGGCCACGTAAAAATGATGTGTAAGACCACATCGAATGACATAGTGTGCCACAATGAATGATGTGGCGGACCACATCAAATGATGTGGAATACTACATTGAACGACGTGGCGGGCCACATTAAATGAAGTGGCGGACCACGTTGAATGACGTTGAGGGCCACATTAAATGATGTGGCAGACCACGTTAATTGACGCAGAGGGCCACAATAAGCGACGTATAGGGTCATGTTAAATGATGTGGAATAACACGTTAAATAATGTAATGAGCCACGTTAAATGACGTGACAGACCACAATAAATGAAGTGGCGGACCACGATATGGAGGGCCACTTTTAATGATGTGTAAGACCACATTGAATTACATAGTGTGCCACATTGAATGAGGTGGCGGACCACATCAAATGATGTGGAATACTACATTGAACGGCGTGGCGGACCACATTAAATGACGTTGAGGGCCACTTTAAATGACGTGGCAGACCACGTTAATTGATGCAGAGGGCCACAATAAACGACGTGGAGGGCCACATAAATGATGTGGAATAACACGTTAACTGTTAATATGAGCCATATTAAATGAAGTGGCGGACCACAATAAATGAAGTGGTGGACCACATTAAATGACGTGAAGGGCCACTGTAAATGATGTGTAAGACCACATTGAATGACATAGTGTGCCACATTGAATGAGGTGGCGGACCACATCAAATGATGTGGAATACTACATTGAACGACGTGGCGGACCACGTTAAATGACATTGAGGGCCAATTTAAATGATGTGGAAGACCACGTTAATTGACATAGAGGGCCACAATAAACGACGTACAGGGTCACATTAAATTATGTGGAATAACACGTTAAATGATGTAATGAGCCATGTTAAATGAAGTGGCGGACCACAATAAATGACGTGGAGGGCCACTTTAAATGATGTGACAGACCACATTAAATGACGTGGCAGATCACGTTAAATGACGTAGAGGGCCACATTAAACGACATAGAGGGTTACATTAAATGATGTGGAATACCACATTAAAAAATATAACGGCCCATGTTTTATGAAGTGGAGGACCCCAATAAATGAAGTGGTGGACCACATTAAATGATGCAACGGGCCAACTTAAATGACGTGGCGGGCCAGATCTGGACCCAGGCCCTTAAGTTTGACACGTGTGGATTAGACAGTTGATGTGCGCGTTTGAGTGCCGCACTAAAACAAATTTGATGGGTGAAAATGACGATGATTGGTGCGGAAAGTTGTGGGCGTTGGTGAAAGGTGTGAGGCTGCTCATAACTCCCAGGGATTGGTTGAGTTTGCACATTCCTAGGAGGACTGAATGAAGACGTTGTGGTCAAGCAAGGAGTGTTTTCCAGTTGCTGTGTCAAAGTAGTTATCTTTCTATTATGTCTTTGAATGTTCTGTGAGAAAAGCAACTGCGGAATGAAGCAATGATCATGATCAGTCGACTCGGTCCCTTTATACCCTGGTTCAGTTTTTTCTCCTTTACAAGGGTCAAAACTGATTCCACTGGTTCATCAGCTCAGACCGCAGTTGGATTGTCTTCCTGCCTTGAGAGTTCAGAATCGGACTGTTTGATCGGCCCACACTCACTGACTGCAGTTGACGAGTTACTTTGATTGATTGATTGATTGAGACTTTAATTAGTAGGTTGCACAGTGAAGTACATATTCCGTACAATTGACCACTAAATGGTAACACCCGAATAAGTTTTTCAACTTGTTTCAGTCGGGGTCCACTTAAATTGATTCATGATACAGATATATACTATCATATATACTATCATCATAATACAGTCATCACACAAGATAATCACATTGAATTATTTACATTATTTACAATCAGGGGTGTGGAGGGAGGGAGGGATATGGACAGCAAGTAGTGGACATAGAGAGAGAGAGAGAGAGAGAGAGAGAGAGAGAGAGAGAGAGAGAGAGAGAGAGAGAGAGAGAGAGAGATCAGAAGGCATAAGAAAAAGTATCTGCATTTGATTGTTTACATTTGATTATTAGCAATCCGGGGAGGGTGTTAGTTTAGGGTTGTAGCTGCCTGGAGGTGAACTTTTATTGCGGTTTTGAAGGAGGATAGAGATGCCCTTTCTTTTATACCTGTTGGGAGTGCATTCCACATTGATGTGGCATAGAAAGAGAATGAGTTAAGACCTTTGTTAGTTCGGAATCTGGGTTTAACGTGGTTAGTGGAGCTCCCCTTGGTGTTGTGGTTATGGCGGCCAAGGTTAAGGAAGTAGTTTGACATGTACTTCGGTATCAGGGAGGTGTAGCGGATTTTATAGACTAGGCTCAGTGCAAGTTGTTTAACTCTGTCCTCCACCTTGAGCCAGCCCACTTTAGAGAAGTGGGTAGGAGTGAGGTGGGATCTGGGGTGGAGGTCTAGAAGTAACCTGACTAGCTTGTTCTGAGATGTTTGGAGTTTAGATTTGAGGGTTTTGGAGGTGCTAGGGTACCAGGAGGTGCATGCGTAATCGAAAAAGGGTTGAACGAGAGTTCCCGCCAAAATCCTCAAGGTGCTTTTGTTGACCAGAGAGGAGATTCTGTAGAGAAATCTCGCTCGTTGGTTAACCTTTCTGATTACCTTGGTTGCCATTTTATCACAGGAAAGGTTAGCCTCTAGAATGGAACCTAGGTAGGTGACCTCATCTTTCCTGGTGATAACAATGTCACCCACTTTTATGGTGAAGTCTTAAGGTTGATGTGGGACCCAAACAGGATGGATTCTGTTTTACCCAAGTGTATGGATAGCTTGTTGTCAGCGAGCCAGGTGCAAGTTCTACTTTCGTTGTTGGTCTTAGTTATCGTCCACGACCTGTTTTCCCCTGACTAGAATAGGACAAAAACTAATGAAAACAAATGCACGTTGACTAAAACAATGAGGAAATTAACTGCAAATAACTACCGTCTTTGTAAGGCACAGTGTTTACATTTTTTTCTCTGGGAAAACAAATCCTCAATACAATATGTCTTCTACACCTGGAAGAAAGACAAGACGTATGGACGCCCTTCACCTTTGCCACGGTAGACAACAAACCATGTTGTGAACCAAAACCAGTTCAAACAGACTAAAGGCGCTGGTGTAAAAGCAAACTATTTATTCAGAGTGTCTTTTTGAGGTTTGGGTTCCGATCAGCACCAGAACTGGTAGAGTCCATCCCTAGTCCGATTTAGCAAAAGGTTATGATTAGTGGTCAGGGTTCTTTCTTCTGTGAAAGCAGACGTGCGGGCCAGCGGGGCTCCGGCAGACGGCTTGGTAAGACCCGTCGAGACAGCGGGTCCTGGGGCCCGGCCCAGTTCTCAGCGGGCCGATGACACGGCTCGACATCTGAGGAGTCGGCGAACAGGCCAAAGGGAGGCCGGGTGTAATTACGGGATGGAGTAATGGCGAGGAGGACAGGGGGGCCAAGTATGCAGCAAAGACCCCCATTGACACCCGGCCTATGAGGACGACACGGCCCCCGCGCGCATGATGGGCCGTGACCGGCTAGAATTACGCCGTGATGGAATATGTCAGCGCCGCAAACCCGACACTGTCGTCTCGCTTCAAACAAACTACTATTTGTTTGCGGAAGCCAACTTCTGCGCCGAAAGTGCACAGAAACGGTGAAAACATGTCAAAACATGCGCCCACGCCGTGACATTAATGTGCTGACATAGCAAGTGGGACCGGCTTGAAATTTCTCACACAGCTACAAAACACCACTGTAACTTCAGGGGGTTCGTCCCAATCGTGAGAAAATGCAACACACATTTAGTGTGTGACATTTGAGCAAGATCGGCCCGAAAACATCTTTTGCTGGGACACTCAGTTATTTTAGTCGATTATTTTGTTCGATTAATCGAGTAGTCGGATAAAACAAACTTAAAACACTTTGAATTATTTACCACTTGCCAAGATTTTAAATATTATTTCTAGAAATGTCCCTAGTTTTAAGAGCTATTTACTTATTTTTAGTTAGGGATGTCCGATAATATCGGCCTGCCGATATTATCGGCCGATATATGCGTTAAAATGTAATATCGGAAATTATCGGTATCGTTTTTTTAATTATCTGTATCATTTTTTTTTTGTTTTGTTTTTTTTATTAAATCAACATAAAAAACACAAGATACACTTACAATTAGTGCACCAACCCAAAAAACCTCCCTCCCCCCATTTCTTTCTGTTATCAATATTCTGGTTCCTACATTATATATCAATATATATCAATACAGTCTGCAAGGGATACAGTCTGTAAGCACACATGATTGTGCGTGCTGCTGGTCCACTAATAGTACTAACCTTTAACAGTTAATTTTACTCATTTTCATTAATTACTAGTTTCTATGTAACTGTTTTTATATTGTTGTACTTTCTTTTTTATTAAAGAAAATGTTTTTAATTTAGTTATCTTATTTTATTATTTAAAAAAACAACAACCTTATCTTCACCATACATGGTTGTCCAAATTAGGCATAATAATGTGTTAATTCCACGACTGCATATATCGGTTGATATCGGTATCGGTTGATATCGGTATCGGTAATTAAAGAGTTGGACAATATCGGAATATCGGATATCGGCAAAAAGCCATTATCGGACATCCCTATTTTTAGTCATTGACTTTACTTTGTAATCTTAGCATGAATTATATGTTGTCTATTTAGTTAAAAAATTTAAAATTTCGAAAATAAGATATTTTGGTTTCCCCTATGAAGAATATCTTGTTGAAAGATTCTGCAACATCCCGAGGATGCTTCATTTAAGAATTGTATAATGCTTGTTTTCAGAATAAAATACTTATTCCTAGCTTAAAAGTGTAGAAATAAAAATTTTAAATTAGGATGTCTTATCCAGTCAAATTAACTAGCTGCATGGACAGATAATTTCACTAGTTTTTAGTATTTTATTCCTAAAATATAGTCTTTTTATCTTGTTATCCTTTTGTCAGCAAGGGTGTCCAAACTGCGTCTCGGGGACCTTTTTTTTTTTTTACAGCCCATTTTAAAAATACTATTACAAAAAAAATATACAATGTGGAATAACAGAGCAAAGAGGTGAAATGTAACAGTAAAAAGTTGCAAATTTGACTCTAATAACACAAAATTGCCATGCAGGCTGTTTTTTTCCCCTTTACAGATGGATCTGAAGATGATCTTACGGGGCCCCTAAAGGGACATGGGGGAAAAAATATTTTTTCTAATTTTAATTTTTTATTTTTTTTTAGACATGTTTCTCGTGTGCACGAGAAACTATCTCGTGCGCATGAGATACATGTCTAAAAAAAATTTTTAGAAAAACATTTTTTCCCCCATGTCCCTTTAGGGGCTCCGTATGATCTAGAGATTTAAGTGTTTAAAGTAAAAAGAATATTTATTGATATATTAAACCTTTTTTAACACTTAACAGTGGGGCCCTTTTGGATCCTCGAGAACTTCAGTCTGCTTTTTAAAACTGTCATTGCTCAAAAAATAATAATGAACCAAAATCAATGTTGTTATGACTTATTGACATATTTAAGGCTCCAATTACTTCACATCAAATATTCCTCTTTGAAATATTTTTTGGGGAAAATATTGCATATTTTGTGCGTTTGCCATCTTTGACAAAAATGGCCTAAAACAAATGAAAAAATGTATAATAGATGGATAGATATGAAGTTGATTTAAAGACTTAAGTGTTGAAAGTTAAAAAGAATAAAATAAAAATATGATTTATTTTTAACACTTATGATTGGGACCCTTTTGGATCCCCGATAATTCTAGTGGGATTTTTTTTAAACTCTCATTGCTTAAAAAATAATAATGAATCAAAATCAATGTCTGACACATTCAAGGCTCCAATTACTTTGCATCAAATATTCCACTTAGAAATAGGTTCCCGGGGGAAAGTATTGCATATTTTGTGTTTGCCATGAAAATAAAATAGGTTTTATTTGACAAAAGGGGCATAAAACACAAGAAAACATAAAAATAACACAAACTTATAATTGACGGATAGATCTGAAGATGATCTAGAGATTTTAAGCGTTTAAAGTAAAAAATAATATTTGCTATATAAAACCTTTTCTAACACTTAACAGTGGGGCCCTTTTGGATCCTCTGTTTTTTTAAACTGCCTTTGCTCAAAATATAATAATGAACCAAAATCAATGTTGTTATGAATTACTAACTTATTTAAGGCTCCAATTACTTCACATCAAATATTAAATTTTGAATATTTTTTGGGGAAAATATTTTCCATAAAATTTAAAACATAAGAACAAAATGTACTTTGTGGAAAACTTTACTCCATGACAGATCTGAAGTTGATCTACAGATATTTAAGCCTTGAAAGTAAGAAAATAAAATGACGTATTTTTCGATAGTCACCAAAATTTAGGGCTAATTAGTTGCCATCTATCATTATTTATTTGATATATTTATTATTTAAAAATTAATACTACACAGTGGAAACTCGATTTACAAACTTCATTGGTTCTTGACCAGGATTCGTAATTGGAAAAGTTTGTATAGTGAAGCAGATTTATCCATAAGAAACAATGTCAATCTGAATAATGGTGCATATTTTAGTGAGGGTTTGTACACTTTGAACACAATATAAAGTGCTATACAGTACTGTATGTCAAACATAACAAGGAAGTAATACATTAATTGTAGAGATGTCCGATAATGGCTTTTTTGCCGATATCCGATATTCCGATATTGTCCAACTCTTGATTACCGATTCCGATATCAACCGATACCGATATATACAGTCGTGGAATGAACACATTATTATGCCTAATTTTGTTGTGATGCCCCGCTGGATGCTTTAAACAATGTAACAAGGTTTTCCAAAATAAATCAATGGGGCGGGGTTGTATAGTGTAGCGTCCCGGAAGAGTTAGTGCTGCAAGGGGTTTTGGGTATTTGTTCTGTTGTGTTTATGTTGTGTTACGGTGCGGATGTTCTCCCGAAATGTGTTTGTCATTCTTGTTTGGTGTGGGTTCACAGTGTGGCGCATATTTGTAACAGTGTTAAAGTTGTTTATACGGCCACCCTCAGTGTGACCTGTATGGCTGTTGACCAAGTATGCCTTGCATTCACTTGTGTGTGTGAAAAGCCGTAGATATTATGTGACTGGGCCGGCACGCAAAGGCAGTGCCTTTAAGGCTTATTGGCGCTCTGCACTTCTTCCTACGTCCGTGTACACAGCGGCGTTTCAAAAAGTCATAAATTTTACTTTTTGAAACAGATACCGATCATTTTGAAACCGATACCGATCATTTCCGATATTACATTTTGAAGCATTTATGTTTGATATTATCAGACATCCCTAATTAATTGTATCAACAAGCTAAAACAACAACAACAACGACAATCTCAACTGTCCTGCATGCTCTGCTCTGCCAACACAGCACACACCCACACACAGAAGTCCCTTTGGTGCCCTCACAAAATATCAGAAATCACAAAAATCCTTCACTTGAAACAACAATATTGCTACAATAATACACATTTTAAAAAGTCAAGTCCACTTAAAGTACATTAACAAAGGAGAGAAAGGAGTAGGCAGAGTAGGGGAGGGGGAGAGGCCGTGTGTGCTCTTGGTAGTCTTCTCCTCCGCTTTGGCGTGTTTTTTCCAGAAAAGTCCGCTCTCGTCGCAACTAAATATAAGCAAGCACAAAATGTCCGCCAGCGGGACACACAATGAGAGACTATGGTTCGCATGCAGAGGCGTACTTGGCGCGATCGGAAAGTTCACCAATGGGGCTACAGTCCACAGTCGTGGTGCCGCTCGAGGCTTGAAACGGTTGGCACGTTTTCACTTTGGCCCTTGGGGGCCAAACGTTTGGGGCACGTTGGGGGAAGGTTTAAGGTCTTGGATCCTGCTTCGTGTCCCCATAATGTCTGGGAATACTTCAAAGTCTTAGAGCGAGAGTGAAACTCAGGACAGATGGCATGGAGCGGTTTCTGAGTTTGTGGTCTGGGAGCAGATGTGCCAGAGTCTCAGGCTGGAACAGGTGCCTAATGGCCAGCAAATCAGGTTGGCTCGGGTCTAGGTTCCTGAATTGTTGCATTAGTCGATCCTCTCTCTTTCATCCTGGGGCCTGTCAGCTCCTATTTATCTAATTGCTGTTAGCGGTGACCTAACCCCCCCTCCACGGGGCCCTGCCCTGACCCCCCGTCTGAGACCTGCAGTCTCTCCGGCGTCCGTAAGTGCGCTCGACTTTTATGTACTTCTGCACATTGAACTCTGCTTCGCCCTCACCGCTGACGAGCGGAGGCTCATCGCCGGTGACAGGCCCGACCCGGCTGACCGTCTCTCTGCCGGAGGGGGGGGGGGGTGTGGAACCGCAACGGGGCCGCGCTCTGAACCGCCTGGCGCCGCATTCCCACAGGTGCTGAGGGGGAAATGACTCATCGGGCTACACGATGACCACAAATGGTCATGTGACCACAGTGAGATGGACTTCACCTCCAACCTGGGTCTTCTGCATGAGAGACGAGCATGCTAGCTACTGAGCTAAAAGCCCAGGCTGCCAGCAGGAGAGCCAGAACTGCTCTTGAGGTTGTCAGGGTGTGAGGTTTACAAACGTACACTAACACAGGTGTGTCCAAAGTGCGGCCCGTAGCTCAACTTTTAACGGACCGCGGCACAACCGTTAGCATTCTAACATTAGCATTTTGCAGGTATATACGGAGCCCCTAAAGCAGCGTTTCTCAAAGTGTGGGGCGCGCCCCACTGGTGGGGAATAGAGACATGACAGGTGGGGCGCGAGGAACGGGAGGAAATTTCACTTTTATTTTTTTAATTTTTTTATTATTATATTCTTTGATTTTTTTTTACTATGCTTTCATTTTCTATACACACTGGAAATCACTTTGTGATTCTGTCTGTGAAATCCGCTATATAGATAAATGTAAATTACTTATTTTTCCTGTATGCTTTACATTTCTAGGTAGGAGCGAAAGTTTGACAGACAGCAACAGTAACTAATGGGGGCGGGGCTAAGCGGAAGCTTTGTGAATGGCGAGTCACTGTGCGAGGATTCGCTGTTTTGCAAATACATAAAAAATAGAGCCACTGCTGATGAGCTGTTCAAGATAATGGACAGTTTCCTCAAAGAACGCGACCTTAAATGGGAAAACTGTGTGGGCTTTTGCTCTGATGGCGCGCATGGCAAAGTCAATAAACGGGCTGCAGGCTCTATAGAGCCTGCAGCCCGTTTCTTGACTTTTTATTATAATAAAGAGGGTTGCGCCAAATGCGCATTAGACACAATGTGTCATTCACCGGGAAACACTCGTGTCAAGGCAGCTCAGCTCCGAATTCAATGAGGTTTTAACAGTGGCAGTGTCAAGCCTGCAACCCCCATTTGAAAAGCTGTGCAGTGCAAAACAGGCTCATTGCAGCCACTAATGCTGGAGTACTGTAAAACTCATGTTCACTTGCCCTGTCCTCCTTTTTTTGGCAAAGATTGCAAAGTGGCACTTTTATTTTCATTTATTATTGAACTTGATGCAAGTTACTTGATTTATTATTGAACTTGATGCAAGTTATAACACTTTTATTTGATTTATTATTGAACTTGATGCAAGTTATAACACTTTTTTTGATTTATTATTGGACTTGATGCAAGTTATAACACTTTTGTTGTATTTATTATTGAACTTGATGCAAGTTATAACACTTTTATTTGATTTATTATTGAACTTGATGCAAGTTCTAACACTTTTTTTGATTTATTATTGAACTTGATGCAAGTTATAACACTTTTGTTTTATTTATTATTGAACTTGATGCAAGTTATAACACTTTATTGAACTTGATGCAAGTTATTTGATTTATTATTGAACTTGATGCAAGTTATAACACTTTTATTTGATTTATTATTGAACTTGATGCAAGTTATAACACTTTTTTTGATTTATTATTGAACTTGATGCAAGTTATAACACTTTTTTTGATTTATTATTGAACTTGATGCAAGTTATAACACTTTTGTTTTATTTATTATTGAATTGATGCAAGTTATTTTATTTGATATTGAACTTGATGCAAGTTATACCACAGCTGCACAGTTATTTTATTTATTATTGAACTTGATTTTATTTTATGTTATTGAGTTTGAATGTATAAAACTTGATGTTACTTGATGTTCGATAAATTTGAAAATGTTAAGCTTGGCATTAGCGTTCTGTTGGGGCGATGGGGGCAGGTGGGGCTTGAAAACTCCCCCTTGTCCAAAGTGGGGGATGACAAAAAAAGTTTGAGAACCACTGCCCTAAAGGGACATGGGGGTTAAAAAAAATTCATAATTTTTTTTTTTTTTTTTTTAGACATGTATCTCGTGCGCACGAGAAACTATCTCGTGCGCAAGAGAAACTATTTATAAAGTTCTAAAAAATATATATATATATATATATATATATATTTTTTTTTAGACATGTATCTCATCTCGTGCGCACGAGATACATGTCTAAAAAAAAAAAAATTTTTTTTTTTTTTTAGACATCACCCAGCACGAGAAGAGTTTCTCGTTCGCAAGAGAAACATGTCTAAAAAAATAAATAAAATAATAATTATTATTTTTTATTTTTTATAACATTATAAAAAGTTTCTCGTGCGCACGAGATACATGTCAACAAAAAAAAAAAATATATATTTTTTTAATTTTTTTAGACATGTATCTCGTCTCGTGCGCATGAGATACATATCTAAAATATATTTTTTTAGACATGTATCTCATCTCGTGCGCACGAGATACATGTCTAAAAAAAAAAAAATTTTTTTTTTTTTTAGACATCACCCAGCACGAGAAGAGTTTCTCGTTCGCAAGAGAAACATGTCTAAAAAAATAAATAAAATAATAATTATTTTTTATTTTTTATAACTTTATAAAAAGTTTCTCGTGCGCTCGTAGGTATATAGTATATAGTGTCAACAATTTTGTTACTTCACAAATGACACCTGTTAGCATTCTAACATTAGCATGCTAGCTTTTTTGTTGCTAATTTTGCAGGTATATACCTCAGTGTCAGCAATTTTGTTACGTCACAAATGACACCTGTTAGCATTCTA
Source organism: Entelurus aequoreus (assembly GCF_033978785.1). Lineage (NCBI taxonomy): Eukaryota > Metazoa > Chordata > Actinopteri > Syngnathiformes > Syngnathidae > Entelurus > Entelurus aequoreus. The sequence goes on from NC_084740.1 coordinate 40,298,799, forward strand.
ACATTAGCATGCTAGCTTTTTTTGTTGCTAATTTTGCAGGTATATACCTCAGTGTTAGCAATTTTGTTACGTCACAAATGACACCTGCTAGCATTCTAACATTAGCATGCTAGCTTTTTTTTTTATAGCTAATTTTATATATATATATATTATAGACTGTGATCATATATTGATAATTGACGCATGTTAACATTAGCAAGCTAGGATTTGGAATTATTTAAAAAATATATATATTTCCGTACTTGACACGTTACAGTCAGCATTTTAGCATGCTCGCTTTTTAAGCTAATTTAACAGGTGTACACCCCAGTGTCATGCAATTCGGTATTTACTAATGCTAACTGTAAACATGCTATTGTTAGCATGTTAACATAGTACTTTTAGCATGCTAGCTGTTTAGCTAATTTAACAGGTATACAACCCAGTGTCATGCATTGTGGTTTTTTACTAATGCTAACTGTAAACATGCTATTGTTAGCGTGTTAGCATAGTACTGTGAGCACGCTAGATTTTTAAGCTAATTTAACAGTTATAAATTCCAGTGTCATGCATTTTGGTATTTCACCAATGATAACTGTAAACATGCTATTGTTAGCGTGTTATCATAGTACTGTTAGCATGCTAGCTTTTTTAGTTAATTTAACAGGTAAAGACCTCAATGTCACATATTTTTGTATTTCACTAATGCTAACTGTAAACATGCTATTTTTAGCATGTTAGCATAGTACTGTAAGCATGCTAGCTTTTTAAAGCTAATTTAACAGGTGTACACCCCAGTGTTATGCATAGTGTTTTTTTTTTACTAATGCTAACTGTAAACATGCTGTTAGCATAGTACGCTAGATTTTTAAGCTAATTTAACAGTTATAAATTCCAGTGTCATGCATTGTGGTATTTTAGCACGTTATATTTTTTCAGGTAATTTAACAGGTAAATACCCCAATGTCACGTGTTTTTGTATTTCACTAATGCTCACTGTAAACATGCTATTTTTAGCATGTTAGCATAGTACTGTAAGCACGCTAGCTTTTTTGTGCTAATTTAACAGGTAAACACCTCAATGTCATATATTTTTGTATTTCACTAATGCTAAGTGTAAACACACTATTGTTAGCGTGTTAGCATAGTACCGTTAGCATGCTAGCTCTTTTAGCTCATTTAAACATGCATACACACCGGTGTCATGTATTTTGGTATTTCACTAATGCCAACTGTAAATATGCTATTGTTAGCATGTTAGCATAATACTGCTCGCATGTTAGCCTTTTTTTGCTAGTTTATTAGGTAAACACCTCAATGTCATACACTACCGTTCAAAAGTTTGGGGTCACATTGAAATGTCCTTATTTTTGAAGGAAAAGCACTGTACTTTTCAATGAAGATAACTTTAAACTAGTCTTAACTTTAAAGAAATACACTATATACCTTGCTAATGTGGTAAATGACTATTCTAGCTGCGAATGTCTGTTTTTTGGTGCAATATCTACATAGGTGTATAGAGGCCCATTTCCAGCAACTATCACTCCAGTGTTCTAATGGTACAATGTGTTTGCTCATTGGCTCAGAAGGCTAATTGATGATTAGAAAACCCTTGTGCAATCATGTTCACACATCTGAAAACAGTTTAGCTCGTTACAGAAGCTACAAAACTGACCTTCCTTTGAGCAGATTGAGTTTCTGGAGCATCACATTTGTGGGGTCAATTAAACGCTCAAAATGGCCAGAAAAAGAGAACTTTCATCTGAAACTCGACAGTCTATTCTTGTTCTTAGAAATGAAGGCTATTCCACAAAATTGTTTGGGTGACCCCAAACTTTTGAACGGTAGTGTATATTTTTGTATTTCACTAATGCTAAGTGTAAACACACTATTGTTAGCGTGTTAGCATAGCACTGTTAGCATGCTAGCTTTTTTTGGCTAATTTTGTTGATATTTTTGTGACTTGACGCTATCTGGCCAGTACGGCTTTGGATCTTCAGCATTCCCACAACATGTCTAGGGAAATTGCATTTTCTAGTTCTGTTGAAAGAAAAAATCTATAAACGTAACGTAACGTGATCTGATGTTAAAACTTAGCATGACTTTTTGTTCAAAATGGAATTTCGTGTCCCAGGTCCAATGAGTGATTTTCAACAAAAACAAAATCGTTAGATTTTGCAGCTGCGCTGTAATAAATCACGTACATTTCTCTTTCCTGTGTGAAGGAGGAGCATCAGAAGAAATCAGTCCGAGTGATCATCTGTCAGCCGGTGACAAAATCATTCCCCGGCTGACACGTGCGCTCCTATTGGCCTGCCTGTGATTAGCGTCTCGGGCTCGCCGCTGCTTTGCATTAGCGAGGTGCTTTGTTTATTTACGGGTCTGCGTGGGCTTTGGTGCGTGCTGGCTGGTCGTGCCAGGATCTTTCCGATTGGCCTCGCCGCAACACGGATAACGTGGCTTTGGACAGATGTGCGCCGCCTGTCCACTTTCATCAAATATGGCCTCCGGACATCAATATCCCATAATTCCGCACGTTTCACCAAAAGTGCCCTGCAGAGTTCAACGTAAAGAAATGCTTGCTGTACTTTGTCCCCCACATACACACGCACGCACGCACGCACACACACACACACACACACACACACACACACACACACACACACACACACACACACACACACACACACACACACACACACACACACACACACACACACGCACACACACACACACACACACAGTTGGTCGTCCTGAACAACCAGACTATTTGCAGATTTTCAAGTCTGCTCCATGACTGAGCGCCTGCCAAGCAGGAGATGAAGCTTGTCAGGGGAAACTGTGGACAAAGTTCAGGATTTTTGTTGAAAAAGGTCACACGATGAGTGCACATGTTAAGTGCACAAAAGAAGTGTAATTACTACGTGCACTATTCAAGTGCACGGATTTACACACACTAAGTGCACATGTTAAGTTCGCAAAATGAGTGCAAATACTAAAAGCACACATTAAGTGCCACTTTATAAGTGCACTTACTAAGGAAACTCAATATGTGCACAATTTAAGTACACTAAGGTAGACACATTAAGTGCACATGTTAGGTGCACAACTTAAGTGCGCACAATAAGTGCAATAACTTAGTGTACAATTTGAGTGCATTTAAGTACACGTTGTTGAGTGCACAAGTTAAGTGTGCTACATAAGTGCACTTACTAAAAGCACAGTTTAGGTGCACTTAAGTACAGACATTAAGTGTCACCTTATAAGTACACTTCCTAAGGAAATATGTGCACAATTTGAGTACACTTAAGTAGACACATTAAGTGCACATGTTAGGTGCACAACTTAAGTGCGCACAATAAGTGCAATAACTTAGTGTACAATTTGAGTGCATTTAAGTACACGTTGTTGAGTGCACAAGTTAAGTGTGCTACATAAGTGCACTTAGTAAAAGCACAGTTTAGGTGCACTTAAGTACAGACATTAAGTGTCACTTTATAAGTACACTTCCTAAGGAAATATGTGCACAATTTGAGTACACTTAGGTAGACACATCAAGTGCACATGTTAGGTGCAAAAAATAAGTGCACAATTTAAGTGCATTTAAGTACTAGTGTTAAGTGCACAAGTTAAAGGTGCACAATAAGTGCACTTACTAAGTGCACATAAGTACACACATTAAGTGCCACTTTATAATTACACTTACTAAGGGAAATGCACTCAAGGAGACACACCGCTGCTGCTCACTGCTCCCCTCACCTCCCAGGGGGTGATCAAGGGTGATGGGTCAAATGCAGAGAATAATTTCGCCACACCTAGTGTGTGTGTGACAATCATTGGTACTTTAACTTTAACTTTAAGAGCACATGTTAAGTACACAACTCAAGTGCGCAAAATAAGTGCAATTACTAAGTAAACAATTTAAGTGCACTTAAGTACACATGTTAAGTGTGTATGTTAAGTGTGCACAATAAGTGCACTTTCTAAGTGCACAATTTAAATGCGCTTAAGTATACACATTAAGGGTCACTTTATAAGTACACTTACTAAAGAAACTCAATATGTGCACAATTTAAGTTCACTTAAGTAGACACAATAAGTGCACGTTAGGTGCACAAATTAAGTGCGCAAAATAAGTGCAATTACTACGTGCACAATTTAAGTGCATTTAAGTACACATGTTAAGTGCACGAGTTAAGTGCGCAAAATAAGTGTTCTTACTAATTGCACAATTTAAGTGCACAGTCATACCAAAGACTATAAAAATGGGAGCCATTACCTCCCTGCTTGGCACTCAGCATCAAGGGTTGGAATTGGGGGTTAAATCACCAAAAATGATTCCCGGGCGCGGCAACGCTGCTGCCCACTGCTCCCCTCACCTCCCAGGGGGTGATTAAGGGGATGGGTCAAATGCAGAGGACAAATTTCACCAAACCTAGTGTGTGTGTGTGATAATCATTGGTACTTTAACTTTAAGTGCACAATTTAAGTGCACATTAGTACACTTCTTAAGTGTGCATAAGAAGTGCACTCAGTAAGTGCACAATTTAACTTTGCTTAAGTACACACATTAAGTGCAACCGTATAAGTAGACTTACTAGGGGAACTCACTAAGTGCACAATTTTAATGCACTCAAGTAGACACACTAAGTGCACGTGTTAAGTGCACAACTTAAGTATGCAAAATAAGTGTAATTACTAAGTAAAAAATTAAGTGCACTTAAGTACACATGATAAGTGCACAATTTAAATGTGCTTAAGTACACACATTAAGTGTCACTTTATAAGTACACTTACTAAGGACACTAAATTTGTGCACAATTTAAATACACTTTGGTAGACACATTAAGTGCACATGTTCGGTGCTCAACTTATGAGCGCAAAATACACCATTTTACACGAGTACACGTGTTAAGTGCACAAAATAAGTGCATTTTCTAAGTGCACACTTTGAATGCGCTTAAGTATACACATCAAGTGCCATTTTATAAGTGCACTTATTAAGTTCACTAACTAAGCTAAGTGCACAAGGTAAGTGTGCAAGATAAGTGTACTTAAGTATGCAAGTTAAATGTGCGAAATACACAAAATGCACTTACTAAATACACAATTTAAGTGCACCTACTTAGTGCGCAATTTCAGTGCGCTTCAGTACACACATTAGGTGTTAAGTGTACATGCTAAGTGTGCAAAATATTGTGGACTTGTTAAGTGCACAATATACACACATGGTACACTTAAGTACACACAATAAATGCACATGTTAAGTGCGCAAAGTAATCTGTGGACAAAGTTTAAGGTTTCTGATGAAAAAGGTCAGTCACAGGACAGAACGGCTCAACTAAACTTACTAAATACTTTGTCAAACTAGTAATGGGCAAAACCACACTGAAGTATGGAGTCATTACAAAAGTATGTCCCCCGATGTGTGTGTCACTTTAAGACAAAAACTGCAGTGTCATTTGACTGTGAGGCACCAAACTGTGTTCATCAGGAAGCGCTTTTGTTATGTAATGCCTTTTTTAACCATCCATCAGAATAAACACTAACACAGCATCAGCGCTGTCTCAGTACCGGTAGTGAGTGTGCCATACACTCACTTCAACAATTTGCACTTGAAGGAAAATTCCAACTGAAGGTTGTGTCTCGTCTAAAGACAGAAAATTGAACAAAAATAAGATACAAGTGGTGGTCTAAAATTGTATTCATCCTGATGTGTTTTTGCAACATTTTTAAATTTGTTTTATGAACAACTACTTATAAAACAGTTTTTATTTTGTCATCTTTATTTTAAGAGACGCTCTGCAGGAAATGATCTATCAGCACACATTCTGTACAGTACAAAAACGAATATTAATAATTATAAAAACATTTTTAAACATTAAAAAAAACATTTTCCAATCTATTTTTTACGGAGCCCCTAAAGGGACATGGGGGAAAAAAAATGTTTTTTAATTTTTAAAATTTTTTATTTTTTATTTTTTTTAGACATGTATCTCGTGTGCACGAGAAACTTTTTATAAAGTTATAAAAAAAATATATATATAATTTTTTATTTGTATTTTTTTTTTTAGACATGTATCTCGTGCGCACGAGAAACTTTTTATAAAGTTATAAAAAAATATATATAATTTTTTTATTTGTATTTTTTTTTTAGACATGTATCTCGTGCGCACGAGAAACTTTTTATAAAGTTATAAAAAAAATTTTTATAATCTTTTATTTGTATTTTTTTTTTTAGACATGTATCTCATGCGCACCAGAAAGTTTCTCGTGCGCACGAGATACATGTCTAAAAAAAAAAAATTATAATAAAAAATTATAAAATATGTTTTTTCCCCCATGTCCCTTTAGGTGCTCCGTAAAAAAAAGATTGCTGCGTCCTTCAAAAAATAAAAATAAAAATATATATATATATTTTTTATAACTTTAAAAAAAGTTTCTCGTGCGCACGAGAACTAAAAAAAAAATTTCCCCCATGTCCCTTTAGGGGCTCCGTAATTTTTAAAATTATTTTAATTTTTAATTTTTAAAAAAATCTGTCCTCTCCAGCCACTCAGACAAATCCTACTGTTGATGAGCATATGTGCTGTACACATTTAGAATCGGGATGAATACGAATGAATAAAAATCGACACTGGCAAAAAAGAACACATCTGGAGTGAATAACTACGTTTTTTGGTGAATTATTATGAGGTAAAAACAGTTTTTATCTGGAAAAAACAAAAGTTTGTCGATGACAATGAGTCGTTTTAAAGCGAGTGACTTTTTATTGCGCTTGCTGGATTTGCGTGAACTTGAAGCTGAGGCTGCATCTTTCCTGCACGCTGTTGTTGTGATGGCGGCGACGTGATGGACGACAGGAAGTGCGGAGCGCTGACAGGAAGGAAGGCACGTTTTTTACTGCGGGGGGCGGGGCTGGGGGGGGGGGGGTGTGCAGTTGAGTTGTCTGCCACAGAAAGCAAACTTGGCCAATGAAAGGCTTTCACTCAGTGGCTGCTGGGTAATTTATAGCCCAGAAAGGCTTGTAGGGTGAAAAACATTATTTTAGCGGCCTCTGCATCCCAATAGAAGCCAGATGTGGGGGGATTAGCAGTGACCCCCTCCCCAACTGTCTTGTTTTTCCCATCCTCCAATCCCGGGCTTCCCTGCTGCAGCCTTTTTCCTGGAGGGCGCTTTGGGAATACGAGAGCCGTCAACACTGCTGGCTTTCTGGAGGCCGGCGTCGGCAAACAGATGTTGTGTTTATACCACGCTCGTGCAAAACGGGAGCGGCGTGCTCGCTGATGTCACTTTGCCTGCGAGGCGGCACACGCTCGCTAACAGCGCGGCTGTGTTATCGTCAGCGCTAAAGGTGCGCTAACGTGCAATTTTAACACAAATTTTTGTCCCTATTGACCGATTGGTACCGGGCCGCACAAGAAATTAAAAAAAAAAAAAAAAAAAAAAAAGTTTTTTTTTATTTTTTATTTAATGAAATCAACATAAAAAAACACAATATATACATTATATATCAATATAGATCAATACAGTCTGCAGGGATACAGTCCGTAAGCACACATGATTGTATTCATTTATGTTTAAAAAAAAATTAAAAAAAATGTTGCCCCCCCCATATTTTATAATTTTTTATCAAGCGTTGACCGGTCCGCAGCTACAAAAAGGTTGGGGACCACTGGTTTACGTGATAAAAATATATTGTCTCCCTCACTTGTTTGAGAAGAAAGGGGGTAAAAAGGCTTCGCTACACTTCTTTAAAACTGTTTTAAGGCTAAATGTCAGTTTAAATATAATGTATTTATTTATTATAATTATAATAATTATTATTATTATTAATAATATAATCATTACAAATGCCCACTCTATTTTAATGTCTTAGTGTATAACTTTGTAAAAAAAAAAAATTTTAACAAAAAAACAGGCTTTGCTACACATCTTTAAAAGCGTTTTAAGGCCAATTGAAAGATTAAATATAATTTATTTATTTATTGATTATTATTATTAGTATTATAACAAATGTCCATTCTATTTTGATGAGTATAGTTTGGTAAAAAAAAGAAAGAAAAAAGAAGACAGGCTTCGCTGCACATCTTCAAAACTGTTTTAAGGCGAATTGTAAGATTAAATATATTGTATTTATGTATTGATTATTATCATTAGTATTATAATGAATGCCCACTCTATTTTAATGAGTATAGTTTGGTAAAAAAAAAACAAAGCCAAAAAAAACAGGCTTCGCTGCAAATCTTCAAAACTGTTTTAAGGCTAATTGTAAGATTATGTATAATGTATTTATTTATTGATCATTATTATTATTAACAATAATAATATTATGAATGCCCAATTTATTTTAATGTGTATAGAATTGTAAAAAAACAAAAAACAACAGGCTTTGCTACACATATTTGAAACTGCTAGGCTAATTGTAAGATTACATCTAATTTAATTATTTAATTATGTATGATTATTATTATTAGTATAATGAATGCCCACTCTATTTTAATGTGTATGTCCATCCATTTTCTACCGCGTGTCCCTTTATGTCTGTAAAAAGTATTCTTAAAAAAGGTTTCACTATACATCTTTAAAACCGTTTTAAGGCTAATTGTAAGATAAAATCCAATTTAATTATTTTATGATTTATTATTATTATTATATCAATGTCCACTCTATTTTAATGTGTATAGCTCTGTAAAAAAGTTTTTTTTTTTAAAGGCTTCCCTACACATCTTTGAAACTGTTCTAAGGCTATTTGTAAGATTACATATAATTTATTTATTATTATTATTATTATTATTATTATTATTATTATTATTATTATTATTATTATTATGAATGCCCACTCTATTTTAATGTGTATAGCTCTGTAAAAAAAATTAGTTTTTTTTAAAAAAGGCTTCACTACACATCTTTAAAACTGCTGGTATCGTACATGATATCACACACAAGTAAACACGCTGCAGGACTGCTGGTATCGCACATGATATCACACACAGGTAAACACGCTGCAGGTCTGCTGGTATCGCACATGATATCACACACAGGTAAACACGCTGCAGGACTGCTGGTACCGCACATGATATCACACACAGGTAAACACGCTGCAGGACTGCTGGTACCGCACATGATATCACACACAGGTAAACACGCTGCAGGTCTGCTGGTATCGCACATGATATCACACACAGGTAAACATGCTGCAGGACTGCTGGTATCGCACATGATATCACACACAGGTAAACACGCTGCAGGACTGCTTGTACTAAAGATTTTACATGCAAGCCGATATGATCTCATACTTGTGTTTTTTCCGATATCGCACCAATATACGATATCAATTTTGGATTGGAACACCCTTAATAATAACAATAATAGCCCGGTAGACCAGGACTTACACTGTACATTAGAGAGTAAAGAATGAGTGTGTGTGTGTGTGTGTGTGTGTGTGTGTGTGTGTGTGTGTGTGTGTGTGTGTGTGTGTGTGTGTGTGTGTGTGTGTGTGTGTGTGTGTGTGTGTGTGTGTGTGTGTGTGTGTGTGTGTGTGTGTGTGTGTTGGAGCTCCCACACCGTTACTGTGTGATGTGTTTTCCTGCCTCCCAGCTGTCACTGTTGTTTTTCTGGTATTCCACTCAAGCCGAGAGACCCCCAGCACCCCCCACCATCGAAACCCCCACCCCCCACGTTTCTTTGAAGATGTCTCCCCAGGAAATTGAAATGTGTTTTCCAACAAAGACAGGAGGAGTAGAGCTAGTGTGCGGAGTGAGCGGGGGGTGATGGAGAGAATGAAAAGAGGGTGTCCACTCAAACTTTGACATCAACAATGCTTATTTTTTTTGTTCATTTACTTCTAGCAAAAGAAGCAATAATAATAATAATAACTAGAAAATTCCCGCGGACATTTTGATGGGCCTGAGGTATGTTGCAGTTAGCATTTTAGCTCATTTAACAAGTAAACACCTCAGCGTGGAATATTTTGCTAATGTGAGTATGCTAGCTTTTCTTTTTTTTAGTTAATTTGGTAGGTTAATTTGGTAGGTTTACCACTCATATTTTGGTGTTTGATGCATGCGAACGTTAGCAGGCTAGCATTTAGCAGGCTAGCATTTTAAATGATTTTTTTTTCCAGGTACACACCTCAGAGTAATGTATTTTGGTACTTGGCGTTTGTTACAATTAGCATTTTAGCATGTTATCTTTTTTAGCTAATTTAACAGGTATAAACCTCAGCGTCAAATATTTTGCCACTTGACGAATGATACCTGTTAGCATGCTAACCTGAGTATGCTAGCTTTTTTTATTTTTTATTTGGCAGGTATACAACTTGTGCCTGATGCATGCTTACGTTAGCAAGCTAGCATTTTAAATTATTTTTTTTTTCAGGTACACACCTCAGAGTAATATATTTTGGTACTTGGCGTTTGTTACAATTAGCATTTTAGCATGTTATCTTTTTTAGCTAATTTAACAGGTATAAACCTCTGCGTCAAATATTTTGCCACTTGACGAATGATACCTGTGAGTATGCTAACCTGAGTATGCTAGCTTTTTTTTTTTTAATTTGGCAGGTATACAACTCAGTTATATGTTGGTGCTTGATGCATGCTAACGTTAGCAAGCTAGAATTTTAAATAATTGTTTTCAGGTACACACCTCAGAGCAATATATTTTGGTATTGAGATATGTAACAGTTAGCATTTTAGCATGTTATATTTTTAAGCTAATTTAACAGGTATACACCTCAGCGTCGTCGAATATTTTGTCACTTGACGAATTATACCTGTTAGCATGCTAACGTGAGTATACTAGCTTTTTTTTTTTAGTTAATTTGGTAGGTATACAACTCGGTCATATGTTGGTGCTTGATGCATGCTAACGTCAGCAAGTTAGAATTTTAAATATTTTTTTTCAGGTACACACCTCAGAGTAATATATTTTGGTACTTGAGGTATGTTACAGTTAGCATGTTATCTTTTTTTAGCTAACTTAACAGGTATACACCTCAGTGTCAAATATTTTGCCACTTGACGAATGATACCTGTTAGCATGCTAACCTGAGTATGCTAGCTTTTTATTTTAGTTAATTTGGTAGGTATATAACTAATTCATATTTTGGTGCTTGATGAATGTTAACGTTAGCAGGCTAGCATTTTAAATTATTTTTTTCAGGTACACACTTCAGAGTAATATGTTTTGGTACTTGAAGTATGTTACGATTAGCATTTTAGCTTTTTTGCTAAGTCATATGCCTTGGTATTCCACTTATGCTAACTGTAAGCATGCTATTGTTAACAGGCTAGCTTTTTTAGCTCATTTTGCGCATATATTTTTGTTACTTGACGCTATCTGGCCAACGTGCTAGCTGTTAGCATGTCAGTTCCGCTCTGGCTTTTCAGCATTCACACAAATTTTGTACCGGAATTGCATTTTCTAGTTCTTTGAAAAAACATCCACAAGCTGCGCTGGTTTTGAAGGTGAAAACTAGCAAAATGGCCACTGCATCCTTTAATTTGTCATCCGTGGCCCTCAGTGGAAAAAGTTTGGGCGCCCCTGGTCTAACGGAATTCCACAGACGAAATAGATACTTTTAGAATCACTTACTGACAGGTGGGAGCGTGTCAAGGGCCAGCAGGGAGCTGACTGGATGAACTCATGAGGAGGAGGGCGGGGCTTATTGAGGCGCTGGACGGGTGACCTAAGTGGAGACAAACCCAACACATTACAGAATTTCAAAGTAAGACTATAAAAAGCCGAAATTAAATGCTAACAAGTAGGTTTTTTAATATCTCAATATTTTTAGGCCATGTCACGATACACGATATATATGTGGATATTTTGCCTTAGCCTTGAATGAACACTTGATGCATATAATCACAGCAGTATGATGATTCTATGTGTCTACATTAAAACATTCTTCTTCATACTGCATTAATATAGGCTACTTTTAAACTTTCATGCAGAGAGGGAAATCACAACTAAGTCAATTTAGCAAAAGTGTATTTATTAAACAGTTATTAAGCAGCGGCACAAACATTCATGTCATTTGCAAAACAGAAAGTGCAAGATTGTCAGAGACATTTTAAAACAAGCTATGAGTGCACTTTTGTGCATGATGTCACTAAGATGACATATCAAAACAAAATGGTAAATGGGTTGTACTTGTATAGCGCTATTCTACCTTTTTAAGGAACTCAAAGCGCTTTGACACTATTTCCACACCTAAGTCTAGAAACTAATGGTTGTCACGGAAACAAAACAGTGCAGTGAAAACAGGAACCAAAAAGAGTCCAAAAACCAAACAGGACATAATTTAAAAAAACATGATCACAGACATGACAGTTGTGGCTTGTGCAGCCCTTTGAGACACTCGTGATTTAGGGCTACATAAGTAAACTTTGATTGATTGATTGATTGATTGATTGATTGATTGATTGATTGATTGATTGATTGATTGATTGATTGATCAAAAATGGCACCACACAAAGTACATGTGTCAGGTTCAAACACTGATGACATCTAATAATCAGACAAGAAGCAAGGAATCATGCAGAGACAGAGTTCAATTTAGCTCGAGGAGACACGTGTTTTGGGCTGTATTGTAGTTACAGATCCAAACTACGTTCTAAAAGTCAAGCCCGTGCGCCTCCTCTATTTATTTGGAAGGGCCCTATTACATCACTGAAGCTGTCGCTGAGGGAAGGGGGTAATCTCCACAACTCCAGTTACACACAATATATTAGGGCTGTGAATCTATGGGTGTCCCACGATTCGATTCAATATCGATTCTTGGGGTCACGATTCGATTCAAAATCAATTTTTTCCGATTCAACGCGATTCTCGATTCAAAAAGGATTTTTCCCCGATTCAAAAGGATTCTCTATTCATTCAATACATAGATTTCAGCAGGATCTACCCCAGTCTGCTGACATGCAAGCAGAGTAGTAGATTTTTGTAAAACACTTTTATAATTGTAAAGGACAATGTTTTATCAACTGATTGCAATAATGTAAATTTGTTTGAACTATTAAATGAACCAAAAATATGACTTATTTTATCTTTGTGAAAATATTGGACACAGTGTGTTGTCAAGCTTATGAGATGCGATGAAAGTGTAAGCCACTGTGACACTATTGTTCTTTTTTTTCTTTTTTTTATAAATGTTCAATGATAATGTCAATGAGGGATTTTTAATCACTGCTATGTTGAAATTGTAACTAACTTTTAACTAGCTCTGTTTATTGCAGTTCTGAGTGTTGCTGGGTCGGGTTTGGTTTGGAATTGGATTGCATTGTTATGGTATTGCTGTGTAATGTTTTGTTGGATTGATTAATTAAAAAAAAAATTTTTTAAATTATATATATATATATTAGGGCTGCAACTAACGATTAATTTGATAATCGATTAATCTGTCGATTATTAATTTGATTAATCAATTAATAATCGGATAAAAGAGACAAACTACATTTCTGTCCTTTCCAGTATTTTATTGACAAAACCCAGCATACTGGCACCATACTTATTTTGATTATTGTTTATCAGCTGTTTGTACATGTTGCAGTTTATAAATAAAGGTTTATTTTGAAAAAAAAAAAAATTATTTTTTTTTTTTTTAAAAAGCCTCTGCGCATGCGCATAGCATAGATCCAACGAATCGATGACTAAATTAATCGGCAACTATTTTTATAATCGATTTTAATCGATTTAATCGATTAGTTGTTGCAGCCCTAATATATATACATATGAAAGAAAAAAAAAAAAAAAAACATTAAAAAAATAAAAGATTTTTTAAAAATGAGAATTGATTCTGAATCGCACAACGTGAGAATCGCGATTCAAATTCGAATCGATTTTTTCCCACACCACTACAATATATGATTATAGAATAAATAAAAATTAGTTGACGCAGGTCATATCGCCTTGTCTCTGCTCTGTCTACGTCACGGCGATGTTCGGCCTTGGCAGCCAGCAGGCCAAGTCTGGACACAACACTGATAAAGTCGGCTGGCAATCTTTTGGACTGCCACCTTTGCACAGATACAAAAATACCACTTCAGCACAATTGACAATAATTTATAGCAATGGCCCTTAAACATAAAGTTAGTGTGATAATATATACATAATTATTCTAACAACATGTCAACATTTGTATCTGAGAGTAGGAGAATTCAGTTCTGGTATTTCCATCAGCACCAGGAGACGAGAGAAAAAATGTGAGAGGGTTGCCAGGTATGAAGACTTCATCCAAAAAGCTTGTAAAGTATTCCCGGGAGAGAGACAGAGCCGCTTCACATAAGTGAGGAAGACCGCATGTCCTTCCTTCCATCCGTCGTCACGGAGACGGTCCAGGCGTGCGCCTCACTCCAGGGACTCTGGTTCTGCTGAGGTTTAGTCTGGAATAACATTTTGATGATCCGTGTCTGCGAGGGCAGACGGCGTGTGTGCTTTGGCCCGAGGGCGGCTGAGGCGAGGCGGGCGTCCCTCAGGGAAGGCAAACAAACGGAGACGGACAGGTGCAGCGTCCGCAAGGACAGCGGCGGATCCAGAGTGGCGTCTTGGCACCGACCTCGGCTGGCACGGGCCAACAAAAACATCGGCCTTGTTCAAGGCGCACCGAGCGAGGCTGAGGTCAATAAAACTTGAAAATGTACCGTGAACAGTTAGCGTGCGTTAAGTACCAAAATATATGACTTAAGGTGTGTAACTAGAAAATTAGCCAAAAAAAAGTTAGCATGCTAATATTAGCGTTCCAACAGTAAGCATGTGTCAAGTGTGAACGTTTATGAGGATTAGTGAAAAAAGCTAGCGAGCTAATGTTGGCATGCTAACATAGACCAGTGTTTCCCATAAACTGCCAAGATACCTGTGGCGGTGGGGGCGTGGTTAAGGGCGTGGTCACTATGACATCATCGAGTAATTTGCATAATTTACTACAATCATATGATTTTCTCTAAAAAGGCTAAAAAAATGTATACTTACTAATTAATAATAGTTTTGTTTTAAACGTCCATCCATCCATCCATCCATCCATTTTACAATATAATTACAACACTTTATGTACATATTTATATACAAATTTGAACAATAAGTTATTCCCTGAAATATATTTATTAATTGTGGTTCTTACAAAAAATATATCTTATAAAATATAAAAGTTAAAATGTCTCTTAAAGCTCTGCCCCTTAAATTACTGCATACTAAATAATTTAACTTTAGCCTACTACTACAACCATATTATTTACCAGCAACATAAAGTGAAACAGAGGTAGAGGTGTCCTGCCACAGTCAGTAACAAATAAACAGAAAACAGTAGTGGTCAAATACAAATAAGGCAACAAGAGAAGTATCCAACACTTCTCTTTTGTAAAGTAAATCTGAACAGCCTATATGGGCATCTACATCAACTATATGATTTGCCTGAGAAGCTGGACAGGACAAAAAAAAAAAAAAATATATATATATATATATATATATATATATATATATATATATATATATATATATATATATATATATATATATATATATATATATATATATATATATATATATACCGTATATTACCAAATAGTAGCCTGGGCGTTTATTTTACAAAATGGGGTCAGACCCCGGGCGGCTATTAGGACATGGGCGGTTATTTGCACAAGGCTTTTATTTATTTTTGCACCAGCCTGCACCAGGCCATTATTTGGTTACAATGGTTACTGTCCAGTATTTTTTTTTCGTACAAACAATTTTAAATGTAAAAGCTATTGTAAACATACAAACAAAAAAACAAGACTATCAAAAGACAAGAGATCAACAAGGCCTCAACATGGCAGTACTGCAACAATTGTCAAATAGACTACCAATACTAAAAATAAATACACTTTTTAAATAAAGCAGCCTACCGGGAAAAATACAATTATGGTACCAAGTACTCAAGTATTAAAAAACACACTATCAAAACAGAACAATAATACTGTCACTTAAATAAAATAAAGGCTACAGTACTCCAAGTTTTAAATAAAGCAGCTTACAGGAAAAATACAATTATGGTACCAAGTACTCTATAAAACCATCAAAACAATAATACTGCAGCAAACGCAACCCCAAATACAACTCAACCCCACTCATCATCCTCCTTCTCCTCCTCCTCTCCCTCACCCCCCTCATCATCATCCTCCTTTTCAATAACAAGTTCATTGAGGAACTGCTGTTCCTCATCACTCTCCTCCTCTTCCTGAACCACAGCAGCAGCCTGCTGTCTAGCCCTCAACAGCATCTCTCTGCCTGCCTGACATGGCTGTCCCTCCTTGAAGCAGTAAATGAGCTGGTCCTCACTCCCATCAGCTGCCACCGTCAGCCCACACACCTTGTAGGATACCAGAAAGCAACATCCAGCTATGGCTACTGTTTACAACACGGACACACACACACACGATTAAGCCAGCCACTTGTTGCACCAAACACCACCCCGGTGTCTCTCGTGTCACTCGCGGTGACATACAACTCCTTTGCCTTAATGCTGATCATTTTGCGGGACACACGGTGGTTCAGTCCACGAACGTGATGTATCCACTGACACAAATTAGCATCAAGCTCGTCGCTCACTTTCTTCCTACCTCCATCCGGGGGGGGGGGGCGTTTTCCATCGATTGCCGACTGAGATAGTAGTTCTCCCTTTTTTTGTTTCCATTCTTGTACACGTTTTGGGTCAACGTTAAACTGCCTGGCCGCTGCCAAACCAGAATTCTGCTCCGCATACTTCACAATCGCTAGCTTGAACTTTAAGTCAAACTTTCTCTTCTTCCCCCTTAAAGTATTCCCGTCCATCAGTTGTGGTCTACCGGTATCCTGTTCATTGAACTCACTGCTACTGTTGCTTGCCATGTTGAAACTTTTCCTCGTGGGTTTGTTGTGTGTTATGCTATATATAGTCAGGTTACTTCTAGACCTCCACCCCAGATCCCACCTCACTCCTACCCACTTCTCTAAAGTGGGCTGGCTCAAGGTGGAGGACAGAGTTAAACAACTTGCACTGAGCCTAGTCTATAAAATCCGCTACACCTCCCTGATACCGAAGTACATGTCAAACTACTTCCTTAACGTAAATGACCGCCATAACCACAACACCAGGGGGAGCTCCACTAACCACGTTAAACCCAGATTCCGAACTAACAAAGGTCTTAACTCATTCTCTTTCTATGCCACATCAATGTGGAATGCGCTCCCAACAGGTATAAAAGAAAGGGCATCTCTATCCTCCTTCAAAACCGCAATAAAAGTTCACCTCCAGGCAGCTACAACCCTAAACTAACACCCTCCCCGGATTGCTAATAATCAAATGTAAACAATCAAATGCAGATACTTTTTCTTTTTCTTATGCCTTCTGATCTCTCTCTCTCTCTCTCTCTCTATGTCCACTACTTGATGTCCATCCCCCCCCCCCTCCACACCCCTGATTGTAAATAATGTAAATAATTCAATGTGATTATCTTGTGTGATGACTGTATTATGATGATAGTATATATCTGATAGTATATATCTGTATCATGAATCAATTTAAGTGGACCCCGACTTAAACAAGTTGAAAAACTTATTCGGGTGTTACCATTTAGTGGTCAATTGTACGGAATATGTACTTCACTGTGCAACCTACTAATAAAAGTCTCAATCAATCAATCAATCAACCCATTGCAATATGTTGATTACCCAGAATCCCCACGTGACGTCTGCTGTTACCGTAATGACCAGAATTATTGCACCCTTGCTTTTCCTTTTAGCTTATAAATTGGGTTTAATGAAAATGAAATCAATATGATTTTAATCTAAATTATGCAAATAACAGCCCATGGGCGGCTATTTGGACATAGGCGTTTATTAGGAAGAGGCTGTTAATTCACAAAATGGGCTCAGACCCCGGGCGACTATTAGGACAAGGGCGTCTATTTGCACAAGGGCGTCTATTTGGTAATATATATATATATATATATATATAAAATAAAAAATAAAAATAAAAAAAAAAAAAAAAAAAAAAAAAAAAAAAAAATATATATATATATATATATATATATATATATATATATATATATATATATATATATATATATATATATATATATATATATATATATATACATATATATATATATACATATATATATATATATATTTATTTATTTATTTATTATTATTTTTTATTTTTTAAATTTGTGGCGGACGTAATTCTTTCGTGGCGGGCCGCCACAAATAAATGAATGTGTGGGAAACACTGTAGACCACAAGGAGAAAAGTATGTTACAAAAAAGTCAATACAACTTGAAAAAGTACAACAAACGGTTAGCGTGCGTCAAATACCAAAATATAGGACTCAGACTTGTATACCTGCAAAATTAGCTTAATAAATAAATAAGATAACAAATAAAAAAGCAAGTATGCTAATATTAACATGCCAACACTTAGCCCATGTCAAGTGTGAACGTTTATGAGGATTAGTGGAAAAAGCTAGCAAGCTACTGTTGGCATGCTAACATAAAACACATGATCAAGGAGAAAAGTATGTTACAAAAAAGTCAATAAAACTTGAAAAAGTACCGCGAACAGTTAGCATGCGTTAAGTACCAAAATATATGATTTAGTTGTGTAGCTAGAAAATGAGCCAAAAAAAAGTTAGCATGCTAATATTAGCGTTCCAACAACTAGCATGTGTCAAGTGTGGACGTTTATGAGGATTAGTGGAAAAAGCTAGCAAGCTAATGTTGGCGTGCTAACATAGACCACATGATCAAGGAGAAAAGTATGTTACAAAAAAAGTAAATAAATGTTGAAAAAGTACCGCGAACAGTTAGCATGCGTTAAGTACCAAAAAATTTACATACAGTCTAAAAGGAAGTCTAAGTCTAACTTCCTGTTTGAAGATGACGCCCCCACACCCTCTTCGACTCCCCCTCGACAAATATGGGAGCATATTTGTTATTTGCGGCCCCCGGGGGATACCAGTCACACCCGCTGTATCGTTGCAGTGAGTCCCGAATTCCACGGAGCACAGGTCTTGACCCCCGCCCCCAAAAACCCACCCCACCCCACCCCCTGCTCCGTCATAAAGCGATGACCCCTGACCCCCACACCTGCGGACTCAGGTCCCAACAGATTGTGCGGCAGCTCGAACCAGTGCAGAAAGCTAGATGGTGAGATTAGGTCGGGTTTTGATGAGACTTTCAGGAAATCATCAAAGAGATTGACTCAAAAAACGCTCTAAATTAAGCAAAAATGTGCTAGCTCGATGCTAATATACATTGGCTTTGCTATTGACGTGCTACTGATTACCTTTAGTGATTTTACACGGTTTTCAACACCTTCGAATTGTAAATGAAAACTACAACTAAGATGCATGTTACAATCACAGAGTTGGTGCGTAATAAGTACAATACTTACAGTGTGAACACTTTTTGGGGCGCAACAAAAAACACACTTTAAACTATACACTACTGCCATCTAACGTCTTGGACTTGCAACTTGTTGTCATACTTACAAATGATAATATAATGATAATAAAACAAGACACAACAATTAGACAGCAGCTGTCATAATCAGCTCATTTCTAAATGTTGCAATAAAAAATAGATTTCATTATCAAAAACAATACATTTCATTAACACACACAAAAGTACACACAATTTGTACTCTTGAGTACCGGTATCAGTTCCCAGGTACCGTATCAATTCAAATGTGAACAGTACTCGACCCTACCTATATCACGCTAGGACACCTGTGTCATGTGATGACGTCACACTATAGAATAGAATAGAATAGAATAGAATAGAATAGAATAGAATAAAAAGTACTTTATTGGTCCCTGGGGGAAATTCAGCACCATAGTTCGCTCACAATAGACAATAAACACTTAGGTATTTTTTTACATGTGAATAATATAAATACAGTCTATTATACAGCATTATTTACATGTGAATAATATAAATACAGTCTATTATACAGCATTATTTACATGTGAATAATATAAATACAGTCTATTTAACAGCATTATTTACATGTGAATAATATAAATACAGTCTATTATACAGCATTATTTACATGTGAATAATATAAATACAGTCTATTATACATTCAAGTACAGTCAAAAAGGAACATATGCATTATATTATATACATTATATTGTCACCTATGTCAAGGTATGATGTCATATTGATGTCATGTAGTCAAACTATGATGTCACCTATTTCAAGTTATGATGTCATATTATGAGGTCATGTTGTCATACTATAATGTCACCTATGTCATATTGTGATGTCATGTTGTCTCACTATAATGTCACCTATGTCATACTTTGAGACACTTGTGATTTAGGGCTATATAAATAAACATTGATTGATTGATTGATTGATATTGTGATGTCATGTTGTCTCACTATAATGTCACCTATGTCATATTGTGATGTCATGTTGTCTCACTATAATGTCACCTATGTCATATTGTGATGTCATGTTGTCTCACTATGTCACCTATGTCATATTGTGATGTCATGTTGTCTCACTATAATGTCACCTATGTCATATTGTGATGTGATGTTGTCACACTATAATGTCACCTATGTAAAGTTATGATGTCATATTCTCACACTACATTGTCACGTATGTCAAGTTATGATGTCATATTGTCACAGTATATTCTCACCTATGTCAAGTTATGATGTCATATTGTCACACTATATTCTCACCTATGTCAAGTTATGATGTAATGTTGTCACACTATATTGGCACCTATGTCAAGTTATGATGTCATATTCTCACACTATATTGTCACGTATGTCACGTTATGTCATATTGTGATGTCATATGGTCACACTATAATATCACCTATGTCAAGTTATGATGTCATATTGTCACACTATATTCTCACCTATGTCAAGTTATGATGTCATGTTGTCACACTATATTGGCACCTATGTCAAGTTATGTCATATTGTCATACTATAATGTACCCTGTGTCGTTATGTCATGTTGTCACCCTATATTGTCACCTATATCAAGTTATGATGTCATATTGCCCCCCTATATTGTCACCTATATCAAGTTATGATGTCATATTGTCCCCCTATATTGTCACCTATATCAAGTTATGATGTCATATTGTCACACTATAATGTCACCTATGTCAAGTTATGTCCTATTGTGATGTCATATTGTCACACTATAATGTCACCCATGTCAAGTTATGATGTCATATTGTTTCTCATGTTGTCACCCTATAGTGTCACCTGTGGCAAGTTAAGTCATGTATTGATGTCATATTATGTCACACTATGACGTCATGTTATGTCGGTATGACGTCATGCTATGATGTCATGCTATGATATCATGCTATTATGTCATACTATGATATCACGCTAAGACGTCATGCTATGCTTTCATGCTATGATGTCATGTTATGATGTCACGCTATGATATCTGGTATGACTTAATGCTATGATGTCATGCTATATCATGTTATGACATCATGCTATGATGTCATCTTATGATGTTGCGCTATGACGTCACACTTTGAGGTCACGCTGTGACGTCACATTATGACATCATGCTATGATGTAATGTTGTCTGGGATGATGTCGTGCTATGATGTCACACTATGATGTCATGTTATGGTGTCTGTTATGACATCATGCTATGATGTAATGTTGTCTGGGATGATGTCGTGCTATGATGTCACACTATGATGTCATGTTATGGTGTCTGTTATGACATCATGCTATGATGTAATGTTATGTCTGGTATGGTATGGTATGGTATGGTATGGTATGGTATGGGAATGGTATGGTATGGTATGGTATGGTGGAACAATTTCCCTTGCGGATCATTAAAGTTTGTCTAAGTCTAAGTCTAAGTCTAAGTATGACGCCGTGCTATGATGTCACACTACGACGTCACGTTAAGATGTCTGTTATGACATCGGGCTATGATGTAACGCTATGACATTGTGCTATGACGTCATGTTATAATATGTTATGAAGTCCCGTATCAGACGCAGCTATCGCCATACCATCACAGGTATACCATGTTGGACACACCTGTTGAGTGAAAATGAGTTTAAAACGTTCATTGGTTGGCCTTATTGGAGTTTTTGCAGAACAACAAAGTCGTCTGTTGGATGATTGGCCGCCAGTCGTCCATCAGGACATGGACGAGGTTGTCCGAGTGGTCTCGGGTTAGCACAAAGAGCTCATAGAAGCGTGCCTTGATGACGTAATGACCCGTGTGAACCATCCACAGTGGAAAGCCGATACGGCAGCTTTCTTTCTGCACCCGCAGGATCCCACCCACAAGAAGGGACTCAGGTGTGTACAAAATAAAGAGAAGGGGGAACCGGGTGGAGGGTGGGGGGGGAGCGGCCCCAGGCTGGGTCACACAGTCCCTGACCTCTGACCTCGCTCTGAAAGAAGGGAATTTAGGGCAAGGAGTGCGACACGTCTGGGCGGAGTCAGCGCGGAACAAAGCCTCTCCAATATAAGATAATAAGTAACTTCATGACATATTGAAATACAATAATAAATAGACTTGCTGCAATATTCAATGGTGCTAATCTTCTGATACTGTCACTGCCTTCCTTTGTTGCCATGGTGATCACATTCACTTTAAAGAAATGTCTGATGTTCTTCTCCTTTAATCTTCTTTAAAGGGCCCGCTGACCTTTGACCCAGCCATGCATCTGTCTCTGATGCCATGTGCCTTCCAGATGTGCGCACAAACAGGAAGTGAAGGGACATGTTTAAATAATTGACAATGATATTAGTAACACCATTATATATCATACATTTGTAAAAGTTTGTTAAAGTTTCCAAAGATGTTCTGACAGTAATATATTGTTTATGAACATAAAACGTGAGAAATATTGTACAAAAAAAAATAAAAAAATAGCAGGCTTTGCTACAAATCTTGAAATTAAGCTTTGCCAACTATCAGTCACTCAGTTACAGATGTTGGAACTATTTATTAGTTTCTATTCAGCTAAATGCTAACCTTGCATGATGTTCAAATGTAATGTTAGCATGAACCTAACATAGCTATACTGGTGTTGCTAACCTCACATGGTGTTTAAATGTAATGTCAACATGTAACTCACATTGCTATGTTAGTGACACTAACCTTGCATGATGATCAAATGTAATACTAGCATGTATTTCACATAGTTACGCTACTGTTGCTAACCTAACATGGCATTAAAATGTGATGTTAGCATGTAGTTCACATAGCTCTGCTAGTGTTGCTAACCTAGCATGATGTTAAAATGTGAATTTAGCATATAGCTCACATAGCTACGCTAGTGTCGTTAACCTAATGTGATGATAAAATTTAATGTTAGCATGTAGTTCACACAGCTATGCTAGTGTTGCTAACCTAACATTTTAAAATGTAAATTTAGCATGTAGCTCACGTAGCCATGCTAGAGTCATTAACCTAACATGATTTTAAAATGTAATGTTAGCATGTAGCTCACATCACTGTGCTAGTGTTGCTAACTTAGCATTATGATCAAATGTAATAGTAGTGTCTATTTCACATAGCGATGCTAATGTCGCTAACCTAACATGACGTTAAAATGTAATGTTAGCATGTAGCTCACATAGCTATGCTTGTGTTGCTAACCTTGCATAATGTTAAAATGTAATGTTAGAATGTAGCTCACATAGATATACTAGTGTTGCTAATCTCGCATGATGTTCAAATGTAATGTTATGTTACCATGCAGCTTACATAGCTATGCTAATGTTGCTAACGTAGTATGATGTTGAATTGTAAAGTTAGCATGTAGCTTCTATAGCTATACTGGTGTTACTAACCTTGCATGGTGTTTAAATGTAATGTCAGCATGTACTGTAGATCACATAACTATGTTAGTGATACTAACCCAGCATGATGATAAAATGTAACATTAGCATGTATTTCACATAGCTATGCTAATGTGACTAACTTTACCCGGTGTTAAAATGTCATGTTAGCGTGTAGTTCACATAACTATGCTGGTGTTTTTAACCCATTGTTCAAATGTGAATTTAGCATGTAGCTCTTGTAGCTATGCTAGTGTCGTTAAAGTTAAAGTTAAAGTACCACTGAGAGTCACACACACACTAGGTGTGGTAAAATTACCCTCTGCATTTGACCCATCCCCTTGTTCCACCCCCTGGGAGGTGAGGGGAGCAGTTAGCAGCAGCGGTGGCCGCGCTTGGGAATCATTTTGGTGATTTAACCCCCAATACCAACCTAAAATGTTAACATTTAAGTTAGCATTAGAGATAGACTGCCGATATTATTGGCCGATAAATGCTTTAAAATGTAATATCGGAAATTATCGGTATCGGTTTCAAAAAGTAAAATGTATGACTTTTTAAAACGCCGCTGTGTACACGGACGTAGGGAGAAGTACAGAGCGCGTGCCGGCCCAGTCACATAATATACACGGATTTTCACACACACAAGTGAATGCAAGGCATACTTGGTCAACAGCCATACAGGTCACACTGAGGGTAGCCATATAAACAACTTTAACACTGTTACAAATATGCGCCACACTGTGAACCCACACCAAACAAGAATGACAAACACATTTCGGGAGAACATCCGCACCGTAACACAACATAAACATAACAGAAGAAATACCCAGAACCCCTTGCAGCACTAACTCTTCCGGGACGCTACAATATACATATTCCATAACTTGAGTTGATTTATTTTGGAAAACCTTGTTACATTGTTTAAAGCATCCAGTGGGGCATCACAACAAAATTAGGCATAATAATGTGTTAATTCCACGACTGTATCGGTGTCACTGTAGTGGTATCGGTTGATATCAGAATCGGTAATTAAGAATTGGACATTATCGGAATATCGGATATCGGCAAAAAAGCCATTATCGGACATCTCTAGTTAGCATGTAACTGACATAGCTATGCTAGTGTTGCAACTTAGCATGATGTTAAAATGTGAAGTTAGCATGTAGCTCACATAGCTATGCCAGTGCTGCTAATTAAATTAAAGCTACAGTAGGCAACAGTAGGCAAAGACAGCTTTGTAAATCAAAACAAAAAGCAGGCTTCGCTACACATTTTGAAATGACGCTATGGTAAAACACACATTTTTTTGTCAGTTCTTGAAAATCTCTGTACTGCGGCACACTCTTCCTCTGTCCGATTAAGTGCGCTAACAAGCTTAGCGGGTCCCGTGAAAGACACATTTAGCGCCGGCCGTTACGACTAACAATTCTGCTTATCAAAGCTCCTACTCCTCTGTCACGTTTCACCTAATATCCCCCCGGGTCCCCCCCTCAAGCCTCCATCCCTCATCCCTCCACTGCCTCACTCTGCCAGCCTGCTCTCTCGCTTCCACTTTGACTCTGAAAGAGAGAGAGAGATGCTGAGAACAAGTGTCAGGGAGAAAGGCGGCCATTGTGGGGGTCTGGCCCGGGGACAAGTCAGCCATTGAGATGCGGCCAGCCGTGTACAATGGTTAAACCAACATCATTGACATTTGGAGCTGGTCTGGCTTTACGGCGGGCGGGAAGAGGAGGAGACATAAGGTTGAGAGGGGGGGTGATAGAGGCACAAATCATGTATCAGAAATGTCAAGTCAGCGACCCTCTGATAGCTTTAAAGACATTTGAGACGACCATGCAAGACCACATGTGACACCCACACTAGGGGGACACGCATTGGGGGGGGACTCGCACTGGGAATACATGCCGAGGACACACTGGTGGGACACACACACTGGTAATACACACACACTGGGGGAACTCATATTGGTAAGAGACACTGGGGACACACACTGGGGAAACACATTCGGGGGGACACACACGCTGGTGGGACACACTGGTAGGACACACACTGGGGTGACAGACACTGGTGGGACACACACTGGTGGGACACACTGGGGTAGACACTGTTGCGTCGGACCAGTTCTTCCTCCAAGGGAATTTAAGTTACTGGTCAATCCCAAATTCTTTTGGATGACATATAAGGTGAGTAAGAAGGATCACCAGGACAGAATAGGAATATTTTCTAGTTTATTCCAAAGCTTTGGGAGGTCAACTCAATCAATACATTCGTATCGGCTGCTCGAGTTGATCTAACACTCGAACGGAAGAGCCTACTTCTTGCAAAACGAAGAAGGCCCCCACCTGTCTGAGAAGGAACACGGCTTCATTGTTCCACTACAGATAAGACAAAAGGGAGTATTCCATCTCATACAGTGCAGGCCTTCAAGGTAACACACATAGTTTACTTGCGGACATAAGATAAGAAATAGAAAGAGTACAAATGGAAAACACTAGCTGCTTCACACATGACTATGAATTAAAAAGAAATAACTCTTAAACATACTGTATATATATGCATTCTTCACAACACACACTGGTAACACACGCTGGGGAGACACCGGGTGCCATATTGGGGGGACTCGCACTGGTGGAACACACTGGTGGGATACACACTGGGGGACACACAATGGAGGGAACAACTCCGGGGGTCACACACACTGGAGGAACAAAATGGGGTGGACATTGGTGGGACACACACTGGGGAAACCTGCTTGTGGGGGGGGGACACTGGTTGGACACATTGGTGGGCACATACTTGGGGACACTAAGGGGACACACACTGTGGGAAAATATTGAGGGGACACACTGGTGTGACACACTGGTGGGACACATTGATGGGCACATACTGGGACACACACACTGGTACACATTGGTGGGCACACACTGGTGGGATACATGCTGGTGGTACACACAGTGGAGGTCCCACGGGGGGACACATTGGTGGGCATATTCTTGGGGACACACTAAGGGGACACAAAGTGGAGGGGAATATTGAGGGGATGCACACTCGTGGAACACACTGGTGTGACACATTGGTGGGCACATAATGGGGGACACATTGGAGAGACCCACCGCGAGGGACACACACTGGAAGAACACATTGGGGGACACACACCGGGAGAGGGGGGAGACACTCGTGGGACACACACACTGTGGGACCCACTGGGAACAAACTTTAGGAGACACAATAGGGGGACACACTGAGGGGACACACACACTAAGGGGAAACACACTGAATGGACACATTGGGTACACACAAACTGGAGAGACACACTTTGGGTGGCCACACCAGGGACACATTGGGGGGGACCCACCGGGGGAACTCACCCTGGGAGACAAACACGGGCGTGCCACACTGGGGGAAACTCTAGGGGGGATACACCCTGTGGGGACACATTGGGGGAGATACACTTTGGAGGAACACACTAGGGGGACTCATTAGGGGATCACCAAAGGCCATCAGGGCTGCTCTCCCAAAAAACACAATTTTAATTTATTAAAATTGATTAAAACTACTTGATGTCAAATATAGTTTTGGTTATTATTTTGAATACATTATTTATTTTATGTAAATTATTATTATTAAAACATATTATAAAATTTGTTTTTTATTTGTTTTATAAAATTATTTTGTATTTTAGGTATTTTATATTATAAAATGTACAGTGTATTATTATTTTTAATGTTAAATCATGTTTCTGTTCATTTAAACAAAACAATACAAATTATATTGCATAATTCTATAATTTTTTAGTAATTATTACCAATATTTGATATTAATATGTTTTAATAAATTAGGTTATATTTGACATACCTTTCATTATAAAATATGTTTATTTTATTGTAATTTATTTTAATCAATTAAAAGAGTTCACATTATAAAACAATTTTTATGTGAGTGTGTTTCATTAAAAAAAAAAAAGTGTTTTATAGCATAAAATCTAGTTTTATTATTTTGGATAAATTATTTTGTATACATTTTTTCATTAATTATCATAATTATAACAATACATTAATAAATATGTATAAGTATGTTTTAATAAATTTTTATGTATTTAACCTATCTTTCATTATAAAATATATCTTTGATATTTTTTCATTAGTCATTTTGTTTTCAATTTTAAATTAATTAAATACAATTAAAATGATAAAACATACAGTATTTGAAATTACTTTTATCCCCCCCAAAATATCACATATTTATTATTTTGTATTTAAATCAAATTGAAAACAAGTTAATATTATGAATTTTTTTTAAATTATTTATATAAAAAAAAAAAGTTTATTAAATACAATTTTTTAACACCATGAAATACATTTTAATGACCATTTTCTATCAATTATTTGACATGATAAAATATGATTTTATATTAGTGTTATTTTTTAAACACATAACAGTTGTTTTTTCTGATAATATTTTGTATACATGAACTGTGTTGTGGGTGGGCGTGGTGACGTGGACAGGCTTCTGAAGGAGGTTTGTGTGTCGCAGCAAGTTGCAGCACGTAGACCTAGGAAGGTAAACAAGGTGGGACCACCTAGTCGGCCTGGCCTGGCTCAGCCTGGAGGGCAGTTTTAAGGTATCCGATCCCCACCTGGGCCGTGCCACCTGGGCCGTGCCACAGTGCATGGTGCCATCCCCAAATCTCACTCATGGCTTCTTACAGGGCCCCAGGAGAGTACACCCCCCGGCCCCCAACCTCTTCTTCCTCCAGCACGGGACTGAGTGGTCTCTTAAACGTAATAACAGCTGCTAAAAGCAACAAACTGAGAACCCGATATATACTCGCAAGGCCTGACCCCTGCTCGTGAACCAGCCCCCGACAGGCGCTACTTGAGTGCGCCTCGTAAACGGAATTCCCCACCGCGCCTCCTGGAGCCCCTTGGAAAAGCACTGGACTATTTTTGGGGCGCCCTCGACGCATCCCAACACCTCCTTGGTGTGAAGC
Source organism: Entelurus aequoreus (assembly GCF_033978785.1). Taxonomy (NCBI): domain Eukaryota; kingdom Metazoa; phylum Chordata; class Actinopteri; order Syngnathiformes; family Syngnathidae; genus Entelurus; species Entelurus aequoreus. The sequence continues at coordinate 40,327,586 of NC_084740.1, forward strand.
GAATGTTTCCGGGTGTATTTAAAGCTGATGATTTACTTTTGCTGCAAGTGCACCGCCAGGAGAGCAAATTCATGCTTGAATTAGTCTCCATTAAAAAGGGTTGTATCCTCCAGGCCAGCAGGGGGCAGTGGTGTGCATTCAGATAGATTTGCAAGTCTGAGCGCTAAACTAAAGCGAGAGAAAATAATCCAATATATTACTCTGAGGTGTGTACCTGAAACAAATAATTGTAAATGCTAGCCCGCTAACGTTAGCATGCATCAAGCACCAAAATTTGACTGAGTTGTAAACCTACCAAATTAAATAAAAAATAAAAAAATAGCATACTCACGTTAGCATGCTAAGAAGTATTATTCATTAAGTGGCAAAATATTCGACGCTGAGGTTTATACCTGTTAAATTAGCTAAAATAAGATGACATGCTAAAATGCTAACTGTAACATACCTCAAGTACCAAAATATATTACTGTGAGGTGTGTACCTGAAAAAATCATTTAAAATGCTAGCCTGCTAACGTTAGCATGCATCAAGCACCAAAATATGTCTGAGTTGTAAACCTACCAAATTACCTTAAAATAAAAAGCTAGCATACTAAGAGGTATCATTCATCAAGTGGCAAAATATTCAACGCTGAGGTGTATACAGTTGTGCTCATAAGTTTACATACCCTGGGAGAATGTACGATTTCTTGGCCATTCTTCAGAGAATATGAATGATAACACAAAAACCTTTCTTCCACTCATGCTTAATGTTTGTGTGAAGCTATTTATTGGCAAACAACTGTGTTTACTCTTTTTAAATCAAAATGACAAAAGAAAGTACCCAAATGACCCTGATCAAAAGTTTACATACCCCAGTGACTTTGATCTGATAACACGCACAAAAGTTGACACAAACACGTTTGAATGGCTAATCAAGGTTCCAATCCTCACCTGTGACATGTTTGTTTGTAATTAATGTGTGTGTATAAAAGGTCAGTGAGTTTCTGGGCTTCTGACAGACCATTGCATCTTTCATCCAGTGCTGCACAGATGTTTCTGGATTCTGAGTCATGGGGAAGGCAAAAGAATTGTCAAAGGATCTGCGAGAAAAGGTAATTGAACTGCATAAAACAGGAAAGAGGTATAAAAAGATATCCAAGGAATTGAGAATGCCAATCAGCAGTGTTCAAACGCTGATTAAGAAGTGGAAAATGAGGGATTCAGGTAGACCAGCAAAGATTTCAGCCACAACTACCAGGAAAATTGCTCGAGACGCAAAGAAAAATCCACAAATAACTTCAGCTGAAATACAGGACTTTCTGAAAAATTGTGGTGTGGCTGTTTCAAGATGCACAATATGGAGGCACTTGAAGAAAAATGGGCTGCATTAATTTCCACAAGCTACCTAGCAGGTGCTAAATGTACTTTTTAATGGCTAATAATATATTTGGGCAGATTGTAAACAAAGAAAATACATGGCTGAGGATGTCCATAGGTTAGCTTGCTAGTGAGAAACATACTTTTTAGTGGCTAATAATATTTTTGAGCAGAATATGAACAATCAAAATACATGGCTGACGACGTCAACAAGGTAGCTTGTACAGCACATACTTTTTAGTAAATAATATTTTCTGGCAGAATGTAAACAAACAAAAAACATGGCTGACTGACGATATCCACAAGCAAGCTAGCAGGTGCGAAAAGTACTTTTTAGTGGCTAATAATATATTTGGACAGATTGTAAACAAACAAAAAACATGGCTGACAATGTCCACAAGCAAGCCAACTAGTGCTAAAAATAAATTTTTGTGGCTAAATATGTATTTTGGCGAAACGTAAAAAAACAAAATACATGGATGAGGATGTCCACAAGATAGCTTGTGCTAAACTTACTTTTTAGTAGCTAATAATATTTTTTGGCAGAATGGAAACAAACAAAATACATGGCTTACAACATCTACAAGCTAGCTAGCTAGTGCTAAAAGTACTTTTTAGTGACTAATTATATGTTTTGGCAAAACGTAAACAAACAAAATTCATGGCTGACGACATCACAAGCTAGCTAGCTAGTGCTAAACCCACTTTTTAGTGGCTAATGGTCGTTTTTGGCAGAATGCAAACAAAAAACATGACTGACAAGCAAGCTAGCTAGTGCTAGACATACTTTTTAGTAGCTAATAGTATTTCTCGGCAGGCTTGGTAACTTTCTTCTATATGAATAGATAACTTTCTTCGTTATGAATAGATAACTTTCTTTGTTATGAATAGATAACTTTCTTTGTTATGAATAGATAACTTTCTTCGTTATGAATAGATAACTTTCTTCGTTATGAAAAGATAACTTTCTTCGTTATGAATAGATAACTTTCTTCGTTATGAAAAGATAACTTTCTTCGTTATGAATAGATAACTTTCTTCGTTATGAATAGATAACTTTCTTCGTTATGATTAGATAACTTTCTTCGTTATGAATAGATAACTTTCTTCGTTATGAATAGATAACTTTCTTTGTTATGAAAAGATAACTTTCTTCGTTATGAATAGATAACTTTCTTCGTTATGAATAGATAACTTTCTTCGTTATGAATAGATAACTTTCTTTGTTATGAATAGATAACCACAACAATCATTAACTCTGAAATGAGGAACTCATTGAGTCATAAATAATTAGCATTCTTCACGAGGCAGCATGCTAAAGAAGTTAGCATTTAGCATCTCCGCCTTACAGATTGTATCTTTTTAGTCATGCCCCACTTCAAACTCCTTTCTCGTGCAGTTCCCATGATGCACTGCTTCCAAAGGACCAATGGCCGTCGTGATTATGACGCGTGAAAACACCCACAGTTCCTATCTGGACAAACACAAGGCTGTCCTCGCCGCCTGGGGGATCCTGACGACTCCAGGCCGAGTCGGCGTTTATCTGGGCCGGCGTCCAGCCCGCTTTCTGCGTCCCGGGTGGGAGTGGGCGGCCATGTTGGCGGGACGCTGTACTGTAAGCTGTCAAGGCCAGCGGAGGCCACCCAGCCGCCCGGACCGACTGGACGCGCCTCCACGCCGTCGAATGTTTTTCCACTTCTCCGCGTCCCAAGGTCGTGATGCATACCGTCCATTTAATGTGACAGGAAATGGCTGAAACCGAGACCACGGGTCGCCAACACCTGCTGCGGACATCTTCTGCGTGTCAACAGGATGCAAAGTTGTCTTCCACCTGGTGAGACTTCACTCTTCAGGGGTTTTTAACGGACAAAAGGGGCTCGGGAAGTTGGGAAATGAAAGGTCAGCTGTTTTTCGCAGCTCTGACAGGTAAGAAAGTTCTCTTACACACAAAAATTGTCTAAACCAGTGTTTTTCAACCACTGTGTGCCGTGAGATACAGTCTGGTGTGCCGTGGGAGATTATGCAATTTCACCTAATTGGGTTAAAAATATTTTTTGCAAACCAGTACCGTATTTTTCGGACTATAATCTCGCGCCAGGCCGTACCCATATCCGCAGCAGGTCTCCAAGGTGAACAGCCTCTGGCATGTTAGAACACAGTGCGACTTATGTGTGAAAGTATTAACACATTAGCGTAAAATATCAAATAATATTATTTAGCTCATTCACGTAAGAGACTAGACGTATAAGATTTCATGGGATTTAGCGATTAGGAGTGACAGATTGTTTGGTAAACGTATAGCATGTTCTATATGTTATAGTTATTTGAATGACTCTTACCATAATATGTTACGTTAACATACCAGGCACGTTCTCAGTTGATTATTTATGCCTCATATAACGTACACTTATTCAGCCTGTTGTTCACTATTCTTTATTTATTTTAAATTGCCTTTCAAATGTCTATTCTTGGTGTTGGCTTTTATCAAATAAATTTCCCCAAAAAATGCGACTTATACTCCAGTGCGACTTATATATGTTTTTCCCTTCTTTATTATGCATTTTCGACCGGTGCGACTGATACTCCGGAGCAATTTATACTCCGAAAAAGACGGTAATTATAATCCGCAAATGTGCCGTATATATATATATATATATATGTATATATATATATATATATATATATATATATATATATATATATATATATATATATATATATATATATATATGAAATACTCGAGTTGGTGAATTCTAGCTGTAAATAACCACGCCCCCAACCACGCCCCCAACCACCCCCCCACCACCCCCGACCAAGCTCCCCCCACCCCCTACCCCCCACCTCCCGATATTGGAGGTCTCAAGGTTGGCAAGTATGGTGTAGGTAAAAAGGTATCTAACATTTAAACCAAAAATAAACAAAAGGTGAGTGCTGCCAAGTGCCGCTAAGAAAAGGCAATGAAGCTTAGGGATGGCTATGCAAAACAAAACTAAAACTGAACTGGCTGCAAAGTAAACAAAAACAGAATGCTGGACGACAGCAAAGACTTACAGCGTGTGGAGCAGACGGCGTCCACAAAGTACATCCGTACATGGCATGACAATTAACAATGTCCCCCCAATGAAGGACAGTTCAACTTAAATAGTCTTGATTGTGAAAACAAAGCAGGAGCGGGGAATAGCGCTCAAGGAAGACATGAAACTGCTACAGGAAAATACCCCCAAAAAATGTCAATGAAAAAAATGTGCCTTGGCTCAGGAAAGGTTGAAAAACACTGGTCTAAACTCAATTGTTGAAGGTATGAAACGGAAGTTGCTGCGACGCGGTGGTCCGGGATGTCACAATGTCCTTAGAAACCTCTGGCAGTATTCCTTGACTCACTTCCTCTCCTGTGTTTGTGCAACAAAGAGACGGCCGAAGCCTCCGATGATGTCATGTTTGGACGTTGGAGCTCCGAGTTGTCATCTTTGCGTCCGTCTCTTCCCAGGACGTACACATGAGTACAATTACGCTCCCGCGGCGCAGATGGCCCTTGACCCTGGCGCATTTTGAAGGAACGGGGGGCTCACACTGCGCCCCCAACCCTCCCTCCCAGTCTCTGGTTTTCATCAGCGCACGAGAAGCAGGAAGTGGCCCGCAGCAATCAGACGTCGTTTTCTATCTTGAAGTTCACTCCGTCCTTTGAAGGCCCAAACTTCCAACGACATAACTCAATTGTCTCCACATCCAGACTGGATACGTCCTCTACTCAAAAACGGCTCCATTCCATCCCCCAAAACATCAAAAGACCTCAACCTTAAAGGGGAACTGAACTTTTTGGGGGAATTTTGCCTATCATTCACAATCATTATGAGAACCAAGAAGACATAAGGTTTTTGTTTTTTCGCATTCCAACATATAAAAATCATCTCATTCTTGGTGGCTAGCAATGCAGCTAATGTTAGCAATCAATTCTACCTCTAAATCCCTTTAAAAATGCATTCAAAAACCGTCAACAATACTTCATTAACGTTGTGTAACCTGTATAATAACCAAGCTGTAGCAACATTGTTATTGTAAGACTGAACACTGAGGAACTATTTTTCTAGCGTACTAACACATCGGCGGGCTACCGTATTAGCTGTTAAAGCTAGCTACGGCAAGAGATAAGCTAGCTTCTACGACAACACAAATACCAATTTGAGTTTGTAATGCACAACACTGATAGGACAGCAATCTGTACTGAGTGAAAAACATGAACAATCATATTACAGTATCTGTAAAGTATTAGTTCATGTTTTGTTTGTACACAGCTAGCCAGACAGTGTATGTACTGTAGTTGTAATAACACACATGACGTGCTGCGTGTATCATAGTCAATATAAAGTGTGACTCACTCAATGGACAGTTGTCTCTTTGGTTCAGCTGGCCGGGGACGTTTTTCCCCATTTATTTGGGTAAGCACTCCATTTATGTCAAAATAGATTTGCTTCAAACGTCTCACTCTTCCTTCGTGCTTGCGTCTAGAAGCAGTAGTTCATCCTCAGTATATTCAGCTTCAAAAAGATAAGGTTGTGAATAATCATTTGTCCAAAAATAGTCGTCTTTGTTGTCTGTTACCAAGTCTGCCATGATTAAATGACACACACACACATTTTTTTTCTCTACAGAAGTAGGAACACACATTTGCTGCCATAAATCAAAAGTGCGCTGCTATGGAAACGGAAATAAATGTGGCAAGGAATTAGTCCTGGCAATGATTAAAATGACCAAAATACAGTAAATATTGTACATATTACATATTGTTATGAAGGTGTCTGTTACTACATTATATATATATATATATATATATATATATATATATATATATATATATATATATATATATATATATATATATATATATATATATATATATATATATATATGTATACACTTGCAGTGTGTATATTGTACATATTACATATTGTTATGAAGGTGTCTGTTACTACATCATATATATACTTGCAGTGTGTATTTAAAACATATTACATATTGTTATGAAGGTGTCTGTTACAACACTATATATATATATATATATATATATATATATATATATATACATATATATATATATATAATTGCAGTGTGTATATTGTACATATTACATATTGTTATGAAGGTGTCTGTTACTACCTATATATATACTTGCAGTGTGTATATTGTACATTTTACATATTGTTATGAAGGTGTCTGCTACTACATATATATACTTGCAGTGTGTATATTGTACATATTACATATTGTTATGAAGGTGTCTGTTACTACATTATATATATATATACTTGCAGTGTGTATATTGTACATTTTACATATTGTTATGAAGGTGTCTGCTACTACGTATATATACTTGCAGTGTGTATATTGTACATATTACACATTGTTATGAAGGTGTCTGTTACTACATTATATATATATACTTGCAGTGTGTATATTGTACATTTTACATATTGTTATGAAGGTGTCTGCTACTACATTATATATATACTTGCAGTGTGTATATTGTACATATTACATATTGTTATGAAGGTGTCTGTTACTACATTATATATATATACTTGCAGTGTGTATATTGTACATATTACATATTGTTATGAAGGTTTCTGTTACTACATTATACATATATACTTGCAGTGTGTATATTGTACATTTTACATATTGTTATGAAGGTGTCTGCTACTACATATATATACTTGCAGTGTGTATATTGTACATATTACATATTTTAGGAAGGTGTCTGTTACTACATTATATAAATACTTGCAGTGTGTATATAAAACGTTGATGGAGGGTTTTGAAGTTGTTTAAGAGACTTTGAAGGCTACAATGGTGACTACCATTAGCCGCATCTTCCAAGCGTTTTTATCATCTTTAAAACCCTAAAAAAAAAAAAAGAACATGTGTGTTCTTGTCTGTCATAATGATTGTGAACGATAGGCAAAATTCCCAAAAAAGTGCAGTTTCCATTTAAAGGTTCCATATTAGAGTCAGCTTCATTGGCCAAGTGGATGATGACGTGAGCATGAGTTCGAACCTTCACAGTGACGGATTAGTTGCGAGTTATTTCCCAGTGGTCATCAGATTGATAGACTGAGGGAAGAAACTGTTCTCTGAAGGATTTGTATGGCGTACTAGGATTTGTAGTGAATGGCGATGCCAATGACTTTTTCTGCAGTCCTGATTGTCTTTTGCAGTCTGTCCAGCTTGGTTGCAGATCCAAATCAGAGAGTGATGGAGGTGTGGAACGTCATCAGCAGTTCCTGGGCCAGGTCGAACTTCTTGAGCTGATACAGGAAGTACATCCTCTTCTGTGCCTTCTTCCTGCTTGTGTCTAAATGGGAGATCCACTTCAGGTCCTGTGAGACTGCGGATCCCAGAAATATTCTGGTACGTTTCACCGACGTACATTCAAAAGGTGCCTTGGTATCACGTCCAACAGCAAGCAGTTTTTTTTCTTTCTTCACCAATTCAACTTCAGAGGTCAAAAACGTATCTCAAAAGTGGAGCAAACAAGCCCGGGAGATGTTTTTTATGAGGCTTAGCACTCCTAAACAGACTTTATAACCTTTATAATGCTTTTTTTATTTCTCTTTGTTATTTGGGCTTATTGGACCCTAATTAGAATAAAAACTAAAAATCATCTTTTGATATGATGTACTTAGTCCATAAGTACACAACCGTGTACTTCATGTTTAGTGACATGCTAATTCTTATTTTCACACTTTTTTTTCTCCAAATTCCATTGTATGTTATACTCTTCTAACACCACCAGATGGCAGTATAAGTGTCCACGTAAGTGGCCATAAGACCCCAATTCAGTAGTGTACACATTTTGGAAATAAGAGCTAAAAGGTGCTGTCCACGCATGTGGCCACTAAGCCTTTAGAGGCAGGGGTGCCCAACCTTTTTCCACCCAGACCCACAGACAGACAAATCAAAAGATGTGGCGGCCATTTTGGTAGTACTCACCTTTAAAACCAGTACACTATATACAATTTTTTTTCCAAAGAACTACAAAAATGCAATTTCGGTATAAATTTTGTGTGAACGCTAACGAGCCAAAGCCGAACTGAAATGCTAACCGTTAGCATGCTGGCTTGATAGAGTCAAGTAAGAAAAAATATGAGCAAAATGCGCTCAAAAAGCTAGCTTGCTTAAAGTAAGCATTAGTGAAATACCAAAATATATGACACTGAGGTGTCGGGCTGTGAATCTTTAGGCACCACAGCTGTCGATTCGGTTCTTGGGGGTAACGATTTGATTCAGAATTGATTCTCGAAATCAATACCTTTTTTAATAACATTGAGTGCCAGTTCTATGATTAACTACATGTCCTGGGCATGAAGTTAAAGTGCATCCGGCAGTGGAGGCTCCTCTATGGGGTCTTGGGGCACTAGGAGGTTAACCCCTTTACTACTGTTACCCCAGGTGGCCCTTGGCAAAGGCCTAGTACCTGACTGCCCCCTAGCCAGGGATACGGTGAAGACCTCAACGGCGGAGCAGGCGGAAGACGGTAGATTTAAGAACTACCACAACGGCTGCGATGGCGGAAGAAGGCTGCAGCAGAAAAAGGGTCCCCAGTCGTCTTGGACTCCATGCCACTGGACCCTGACCCGATTCCGTCAAGGATCGTGTGATGACTGTCTGTGCACCAGTCTCCCCACGTAAAACAAAGTCACGCACAGGCATCCTCTATAAAGGGATACACCCCTACCAGGAGGATTGTCATACTCGTCCAAGTGACCGCCGATGATGATGATGACATTCCTCCATAAAATAGATCAACATCTCTGATACATTTCTGCATTACTTAAGAGAAAACTGGTTTTGTTTAATAAAATACTTCCCAAACATTTAATAAAGTCAAATACAAATAAGGCAACAAGAGAAGTATCCCACATTTCTCTTTTCTAAAGTAAATGTGTACAGCACCCCTCAACATCCCACCTCCCCGGATTGTAAATAATCAAATGTAAGTACGGTAATCAAATGTATATACTCGTTTTTATGCTTTCTGAACTCACTTTGTTCACTGCTCGCTGTACATATCCTACCAAGTCAGACCTACACTGTTTCAATGTCCATTTCTGTGATGATGCAATTGTTGATGACTGAAGTGCTGACATCAACCCCCCTCCACATCCCACCCCCCAGATTGTAAATAATGTAAATAATTAAATGTATATACTCTGATGATTAACTTGTGTGATGACTGTATTATGCTGATAGTATATATTTGTACCATGAATTGATTTACATGGACCCCGACTTAAACAAGTTGAAAAACTTATTGGGGTGTTACCATTTAGTGGTCAATTGTACGGAATATGTACTGAACTGTGCAATCTACTAATAAAGCTTCAAACAAAGCATATATGATCAACTACATCAACATGACTTGTCTGAGTGGCTGGACAGGACAGACTAATAAAAATAATTTTAAAAAAAATGTAATCAAAAATAATTGATTAAAAATTCAGTCGAAAAATCTATATTTTTTACACCCTTACAGAGGTTTACACCTGCTAAAAAAGTTTAAAAAGTACCAATGATTGTCACACACACACTAGGTGTGGCGAAATTTTTAGCACGCTAATGTTAGCATGCTAAAATGCTAAACGTAACATGCGTCGAGTACCAAAATATAGTACTCTGGGGTGTATACCTGCTAATGTTAGCATGCATCAACCTACAAATTTAGCTAAAAAAAAAAGCTAGCATATTAACATTAGCATGTTGACAGGTGTCATAGGCAGAGTAACAAAAATGTGACGCGGGTGTATGCCTGCAAAAATTGCAAAAAATCCGGCATGTTAATGTTAGAATCCTAAAGATTGTACGGTGGGCCATTAAAAAAACTTAGCTACGGGCCGCAAATGGACCTCGGGCCACACTTTGGACACCACTGCCCTATGGCAGCGCTTTGCAAATAGGAGCGGGCTCCCCTTGCCGTGATATGTGTGTGGGGGGCGTGAGAAGCAATAGCGTATATCTTGGCACGTACAGATAGATCAATCTGGGAGGGGATTAAAAAAAATGACGTCCCTTAGGGAGTCGTGACAGAAAACTATTGAGAAGCACTACTCTGAGGACACATTTTACTCAGTTTTGCATCATAGGGGGATTTAAAAAGGGGAAGGATCCAGAATCTAAATTGGCACTAAAATGCGATGATTAAAAACAGACGTTTGAAAGGGCTTGCATCAATGTAATGACGTTAGCATGCTAACGATAGCAAAAAGCTTCCGTGCTTTTTCGTAGCGAGGTTGACATATACACTGTAACTGTGCACTTGTCCAATGTAATACCTGCACTGGGAGGTGGAGGAGCCAACAGTTGTACTCAAGTAAAAGTACCGTTACTTTATAGTAGTATGACTCAGGTAAAAGTACAAAGTGGGCATCCAAATAATTACTTGACCAAGAGTAAATATTCAGTGCAACAAATACTCAACTACTGAGTAACTAGTAAATAAGGTCTGTTTTTTAATGGTACTTGCACTACAACAGTAGTGTGTGTGTGTGTGTGTGTGTGTGTGTGTGTGTGTGTGTGTGTGTGTGTGTGTGTGTGTGTGTGTGTGTGTGTGTGTGTTCTTGTATTCCTACCCTTCTTGAGACATCTAGAAGGAAAAGTAGCTTCTATATGAGGAGGTGTGAACAAGTGATGACATAAATCATGGTCCCAATAACATTGCATCTAATAGACAATGCAGTGTTTCCCACACATTCATTTATTTGTTGCGGCCCGCCACGAAAGAATTACGTCCGCCACAAATAAAAAAATAAAAAAATATTTTTATTTTTTTATGTGCTGTCCAGCTTCTCAGGCAAATCATGTAGTTGATGTAGATGCTCATATAGGCTGTTCAGATTTACTTTACAAAAGAGAAGTGTAGGATACTTCTCTTGTTGCCTTATTTGTATTGTTTTGAGGCATGTTAAAAAAAATAATGCACTTTGTGACTTCAATAATAAATATGGCAGTGCCATGTTGGCATTTTTTTTCCATAACTTGAGTTGATTTATTTTGGAAAACCTTGTTACATTGTTTATTGCATCCAGCGGGGCATCACAACAAAATTAGGCATAATAATGTGTTAATTCCACCACTGTATATATCAGTATCGGTTGATATCGGAATCGGTAATTAAGAGTTGGACAATATCGGAATACCTGATATCGGCAAAAAAGCCATTATCGGACATCTCTAATCACAATTATTTATAATTATCGATTAAGGCTTACAAAGACGTATTATGTCAGCGACTCTGCTTCCGGCAGGTACTGTCACGTGACTCCGTTTGACCAATCCAATGTAAGCAGTAGTGACGTTTAAGTCAATTTCATTGATTGATTGATTGATTGATTGAAGCTTTTATTAGTAGATTGCACAGTACAGTACATATTCCGTACAATTGACCACTAAATGGTAACACCGCAATAAGTTTTTCAACTTGTTTAAGTCGGGGTCCACGTTAATCAATTCATGGTGATCATCAATCAATCATCAATCAAAACAAGCACAAAGTACAACTACAAAGCTGAAGTAGGTTAGTATTATTCAAGTTTATGATAAAATAGAGACTTACGTACTTGTTTAAAAAGTGACAGAATGTTCCCGAAGAAGACACTTTAATCACGTGACATGCACATCCCGGCTGTTTGAGACAACTGCTGAACAAAACAATTGACTAAAAAGCGATCTTTTTGTACGTCTCTGACGATCCCAATAACCACAAGTGTCATTTAAACACATAAAAACATTACCAACAACATCAAAAAAGCAGTGGAAACTTGTACTTATCTGTTAGGTCCACAGCTTTACGTTACCGGCATTAGCTTATTAGCATGTAGCATTCTCTTCTTCTGTGGTATTTACATCTAGCATAGCTAAACAAGCTGAAATGACCACCATAGCCTCCTAGTGTACGAGAGGCACACTACGTGTGGCCAACAGTCACATTAGAATTAGGATTATAAAAAATGTCACATTAAAATAGGTGTGAAAACAGAAGAAACTGAATCATTTGACAAATCAGACTAATTTAGCACATAGAAACGTACTGACTGTAAATAGGGACATGACGTCACACAAGGCAGCAAAAAACTATTTAATGATTACTTATATTAAGTTAAGTTAAGTTAAAGTTCCAATGATTGTCACACACACACTAGGTGTGGCAAAATTATTCCCTGCATTTGACCCATCACCCTTGATCAACCCCCTGGGAGGTGAGGGGAGCAGTGAGCAGCAGCGGTGGCCACGCCCGGGAATCATTTTTGGTGATTTAACCCCCAATTCCAACCCTTGATGCTGAGTGCCAAGCAGCGAGGTAATGTCATGTGTTATGTGTGTCTGTAGAAATGTTCACATTTCAGCTTACAGGAATTCTACTTCTATCCATAGAAAACATGTTGAAGTAAATTTAAAAAATGTAAAACTACAATTGTAGTGCAAGAATACGGAACCCCTAAAGGGACACGGGTGAAAAAAATGTTTTTATAATTTAAAAAAAAATTTTTTTTAGACATGTATAAGAAAGTTTCTCATGCGCACGAGATACATGTCTAAAAATAATAATAATAAAAAATTTAAAATTTATTTTTATTTTTATTTTTTAGACATGTATCTCGTGTGCACGAGATACATGTCTAAAAAATAAAAAATTCTAAAAAATTTTTTTTTTTCTTTTCATAACTTTATAAAAAGTTTTTTTATAAAGTTATAAAAAAAACATGTCTAAAAAAAAAAAAATTTATAATTTTTTTGTTTTTGTTTTTAGATATGTGTCTCGTGCGCACGAGAAACGTTCTCGTGCGCACGAGATACATGTCTAAAAAATAATAATAATAAAAAATTTACAATTTATTTTTATTTTTATTTTTTAGACATGTATCTCGTGTGCACGAGATACATGTCTAAAAAAAAAAATCTAAAAATATATTTTTTTTTTCTTTTCATAACTTTATAAAAAGTTTTTTATAAAGTTATAAAAAAAACATGTCTAAAAAAAATGTTTTCATAATTTTTTTTGTTTTTGTTTTTGTTTTTAGACATGTGTCTCGTGCGCACGAGAAACTTACTCGTGCGCACGAGATACATGTCTAAAAAAATAATAATAATAAAAAAATTTACAATTTTTTTTAATTTTTATTTTTTAGACTCGTGTGCACGAGAAAGTTTCTCGTGCGCACGAGATACATGTCTAAAAATATATAATAATAAAACATTTTACAATTTTTTTTTAGACATGTATCTCGTGCGCACGAGAAACTATCTCGTGCGCACGAGATACATGTCTAAAAAACAATAATAAAAAAATTTACAATTTATTTTTATTTTTATATTTTAGACATGTATCTCGTGCGCACAAGAAACTATCTTGTGCACACGAGATACATGTCTAAAAAAAAAAAAATTCTAAAAATATATATATATTTTTTTTTTTATAACTTTATAAAAAGTTTCTTTATAAAGTTATAAAAAAAAAACATGTCTTAAAAAAATTTAAAAAATTTAAAAAAAAATAATAAAAAAAAATATTTCCCCCATGTCCCTTTAGGGGCTCCGTACAAGAACCATTAAAAATTGGCCACTATCAAAATCTGAAGTTACTCAATACTTGAGTAGTTTTGTCACTGAATACTTACTCAAGTAATTATTTCGATAACTGCTTTTGACTTTTACCGGAGTCATATTATTGTTAAGTAACGCTACTCTTACTTGAGTACCACTTTTGGGTACGTTCAGGGTGTCATTGCGTGCTTTGTCTCCTGCAGGCCCACGCGTTGTCGTCACGACAATGTGGCGCTTTCGTGCGCCACTCCAGCTGCGATACAGGTGGTGCAGGAGGGGAGGAATGCGTCACGTATGCCGATCCGAGCGCAAAGTTCTCCTAATTAGTCCAATGAATCATCGCTAACGACACGTTGCATGTTGCAGATTAATACTTTTTTCAAACGGCTCAGGTCAGTTTTTGAGAAGTCCAAGAAAATAAATGAAATGAAAAAA